>NC_132871.1:27660000-27990000 GCF_048164855.1 Canis lupus baileyi | reverse complement strand
AATCTGTCATGGCCATCCAGATGTTTACCGGCTAAATTTTGTGATATTTCACATAAAGATTGCAGTTATTCAAACTAGTGTTTGCATCTGTAGTTTCAATATGCTAACTGCGGGACCTCTGAGCTTTTGGCGTAGCAGTGGTTCTCAGAATTGCAATCCAGAATCAGCAGCTTCAGCAACACATGGGAACCTGTTAGGTAAATTCTCAGGCTCTGCCCACGGGGTCATGGGGTCCACTAGCTAAATAAGAAATTCTGTGTGGGGGGCCAGCAATCTGTGTTTCAACTAGCCCTTCAGATGATTGCAATGCATGCCCAAGCTTGAGAATCAATGATAATTGATGATAATTCTTTGATTACTTGCTTCAATATAGAATAGCTCTCACGGAGTATTCTCTTGTGTTATAAAAAGAAGGAACAAAAGAAAGTGAGAACAACAAATAAATAAGTAGAAGAATAAAAGAAAGAGAAGACTGAGAGAATAAGGAAAGGAAAACTTGACATTCATAGGGTGGCACGATTGTGCAAACTGCCTTAAAGGACTAGTCACTGGCAGGGAAGCCACAAGTACCCAGCCTAGTTTGTAATCCATGTATCTGGAAGGTGAACAAAACTATTTTTCTTTTTTAAAAAAAGATTTTATTTATTTATTCATGAGAGACACAGGGAGAGAGAGAGGTAGAGACATAGGCAGAGGGAGAAGACTCCCTGCTTGGGATCCTGATGCAGAACTCGATCCCAGGACCCTGGCATCATGACTTGGGCCAAAGGCAGATGCTCAACCACTGGGCCACCCGGGTGCCCCACAAATGATTTTTCAAGGTCCTTTTCAGTTTTTTATTTTATTTTATTATTTTAAATATCTCATCTAAATCCCTGCTAGGGATTTGGTTTATTTTTTTTCTTGGCTAAGTGCATGTAGAAGTCAGTCCGTCACCACCTTCCATGTAAGGATACTTAGAAAGTTTTGTCCCTCCCCATTTCCTACCTGCTCATCAGTTGTTCAGTTTAAGTAAGAATTGTCCTTGGAACCCTCTTGCACTATTGGTGGGAATGCAAACTGGTGCAGCCAATGTGGGAAAACAGTATGGAGGTTCCTCAAAAAATTAAAAATAGAACTACCCCATGAACTACTAATCACACTACTGGATATTAACTGAAAGAATATGAAAATACTTAATTCAAAAGGATATATATACTTCTATGTTTATTGCAACATTATTTACAATCACCAAATTATGGAAGCAGCCCAAGCGGCCATTAGAAGATGAATCGATAAAGAAGAAGTAGTATGTATACATGATGGAATATTACTCAACTATAAAAAAGAATGAAATCTTTCCATTTGCAAAAAACACAGTTGGAGCTGGAGAGTATAATGCTAAGTGAAATAAGTCAGTCAGAGAAAGATACTGTATGACTTCACTCATATGTGAAATTTAAGAAACAAAACAAATGAACAAAAGGAAAAAAAGAGTGAGAGACAAGCCGAGAAACAGTCTTAACTATAGAGAACAAACTGAAGGTTCGAGAAGGGGTGGTGGTAGGGGATGGGTGAGGTAGGGGAAGGGGATCGAGAGTACACATTATGATGGGCACTGAGTAATGGATGGAATTGTTGAATCACTGTATTGTGCACCAGAAACTATTATAACACTGTGTGCTAACTATATTGGAATTAAAACTAAAAAGTTAAAAAAAGAGAATTGTCCTCACCCTTCCACCTACACTTAGACTCTATCCAGAAGGTGTTTCTTTCACCACACTTGGAAACAAGTTCCCCAAGCATTTTGTCCCTGTTTTCAGAAGAAACCTCCATGACTTGTCATTTAATTATTCATCTGACTCTCAGAGACCCCTATAGACAAATGAAAAGGAATTACTAAAATGGGAAGCTGTGATTATATCTCCCTTTAGTTCCCATCAAGAGCCTAGTCTTGAAAGGTACTCAATAATTCTTTGTTAAGTTGATTCTAATCCTTTGGTTTAAATAATTTTCCCTCACTGGTCATTTCTCCATCTTTAGCTATATTGACTATGCTGTGATTGAAGGAAGGGTTGCTTCATGATTCATATATGACACAGTTCTGTCTACATAGAGTTTATGTATAGAAGATCATTCTGGATTTAGGAAAATCTACTGCTAAACTGATCGTGATCAAACTGTTATCAACTACAACTCCTTGAAAGTGTGTAATTCCTCTGTCTTATACAGTTCATTTTTCACTAGTTGAGGCTATGGAAGTATTTGCAGTATGTTTTATTCTATCAGACATAGTTTTGGACACTTTCTTAAAGATGTTAAAATGACACCCCTCTCCTTTTTGTCATTCACCAATTTAATGAGCCCACCTACTCTTTCATGCCCAGTTAAGTGACAGAGAGGCTGAAGTGGTTGTATCATCCACTGCCTGGGCATAGCCTGCCATGACATTTCATATCGCCCTTGGGGTTATGGAATCAGGACGTTTTTTAAAAGCAATTTTGTGTAGAATGTGACCAAGCTGACTAGATTTATTATTATTTTTTTTATAGATCTTTTTTTTTTATTTATGATAGTCACAGAGAGAGAGAGAGAGAGGCAGAGACACAGGCAGAGGGAGAAGCAGGCTCCATGCACCGGGAGCCCGACGTGGGATTCGATCCCGGGTCTCCAGGATCACGCCCTGGGCCAAAGGCAGGCGCCAAACCGCTGCGCCACCCAGGGATCCCGACTAGATTTATTTATATTACTTTATACTCTCAGGTTTGTTGCACAAAATCAGCGGAGACACTTCAGTCTGTTATTTGTTGCTCTTTATAAAGGCACCATATTGCTCTTATGGGGGCTTGGTACAGGCTTTTAAAATTTGGGGCTATGTATTTGATGGAAATTTAGAGAGTCTTTCTTTCCCTGATACTAAGATACAGAATTTCTTTCTAAGTTTCAGTGATTCTCAACCTATGAGTATTCAAAGATAAGAATATACTTTTTTTATATATAAGACAGAACTGTCTTTAAATAAGATAGCAAACACTATTTGTCACTAGTGCTGGATAAACCAAGTCGATTCTATGTTTAATGCCCCCAGCCTAATTTAATAGTTCCCTACCTCTGAGTTTCTGGCCCTGAATTTCACATTCACTATATTTGTAAAGATGGAAGAAAAAGAAGCTTTTTCTTTTTCTTTTTTTTTTTTTTTGGTGCCATCTATTATCAATCTCTTTCACTCATTTAATAAAGGAGTCACATTTTCTTTCTTCTTTCCCAGTCACCTCTGGAAACCTCCAACTTCACTTGACTCTGCCATAAGTCCTAGAAAAAGTATACAGGAGTTTGAAAGGCAAGCAGTTCTACACATTCTAATCCATTTCAATTTTGCAGCACAATGAAAACTGACAGTATAATAGAGACTTTAAAAACAAAGGTAAAGCAACCTATGAATGCTGTACGAATTTTTTATTTCACTAAACTCAGCAGGTGTAAGGAAGCATTTGCTTGTATATTAGGCTTATCGAGTCGTTATAAATTGAAGAATTTAATCTGCTTGTATCAAGCCTTGAGTGCACATCAGATTTTTAAACCATTATTTAAAAATTTAATTTAAAAAATACTGTTTCAGATCCCTATGTTCTTTATAGATATCTACGTATTCAAGTAATAGGCTTTAGACTAATAGGGTTTATGTAAAAAAATCTGACCACAACTTACAAAGTTCATTTTTTTCTTGGATGGCTACAATAAATGTATCAGATCAAAGAATTGCATCCTTTTATTTTAATAACTGTCACCTGGGTTAAGAATTATGCTTAGCTTAAAAAATGTGAACAATACTACTACTTCTAAATTTATTTTGTTAATGAAGCCACTACATAAATTTAGCACTTTTTTTTTTTTTTATTAATTGCTCACACTGAAAAGGGCTAAATTCAGAATAACTCTCTGTTTCAAAGACCTAATTGCCAAGGACCTAGCCTTAATATTAACTAGGATAATTATTATGCAAAGCATACCCACCCAGAATGTTTGCATAGCTATCACAAGCGCTTTCATAAATGATGCTTTAATTAGTCTTAATTAGAATTTGTTTAAGTCAGCAGGGAATGCAGGGCCCGTGAAATGATGTATGTAATAAGCATCAGGCTCACTTTTTACTTGGGGAATAGAGCTGACAAAATCACATCACGTTAAATTGATTCAGTCAGAATTAAAATTCTTATGGTATTAATTAAATGGGGGATCTCATTAGCAGGCTGCAGGGTGACGGAAAGACTCTTTGGCGACCAGATGTGAGGGAAGAAGCACCGGAGGAGAGTACCATTAGACCAGAAAGTCTTCTTTTTTTTAGGGTTGGTCATGATAGCATCCAGCCCAGGCCACAGTTGGCCATGTACGTAATGCTAAGACACCTGGAACTTGGAACGATTTTTTTTTTTTTTTTAAGTCATTTGGCTTCTTCAAGCCTCAGTTAAAAAAAAAAAAAAAAAAAAGAAACAAATCCTGAGCATCAAGAAACATCATTTTTATTTGACAAACCAACTCGGTAAACTTGGGAATCCATACATAATTACAGGGGATAAATATGATTTTTGTCATTTAAATACGTGTTTTCCTTAGTGGACATGAAATTCATTGAGAAGTTATATCTAAGGTTCTTTCTTCATTTCTAACCTGTATTTCTTCTCATTGGTTCTATGGTTCTAATGTCTTTAATGACATTAAAAACATAACTTCTGTTTAATCAAATACATGATAGGCTATCATTTAAGGGATTCACAGAGCCACTGGTGATTTTTCTTCTTTCTGCTATCCGATAAGGAAAGAAGGCACACTTTGTTATTTATAAAACAGTTCTGAGTTTGCAAGTCTAGTCATGGATGGATGATATTTACTTCCAATTAGCATATGTTTTGTGAATGGCAAGGGGCATATGCTGCGGCTGTGTACATTTTTGGTCAATATTAACCATTTAAGGCTTTGGCTTTATTTCTTTCAGCATTTGTAAAAATGAGTATTTTTCTTATAAATGCCGAATGAGTAGAAAAATACTGAGGAGGAACAGTCCTATTCAAAGACATTGAGTTAGACAGTTGGTATTTAACTATAGAAGGAGTGAGTCTTAATTATTATCTACAGGAAAACATGAGTTTTTTGGATACATAGTTAAATCTTGATCTTTTAATGTTTTTTAAGATTTATTTATTTATTTGAGAGAGAGAGAGAGAGCAGGAGCCCTGGGGCAGAGGGAGAGAGAATCTCAAGCAGACCACGCTGGGTGCAGGGCCCTGCAAGGGGCTCCATCTCATGACCCTGAGATCACGACCTGAGCCAAAACCACGAGCCAGATGCTTAACCCGCTGTGCCCCCCAGGGGCCCCCACAGCTAAATCTTCAAAGAAAACTCAGGAAGTTAATTTAGTAGTTGGTAGAATTTAAAAATTCTACCCATTCATATTTTGGTCTAAATAAAATAAAAGTGTAACACCTACTGTCAGCTACCATATATATTCAGGAAAAATCATTTTGATTTCCTTTAATTTTTAAAATGGGTAGGTTTCTTCCATATTTGATGGGTGGGAAACACCATGAGAAGTATCAAGGAGGATGTGGACTCTGGGTAAAGTATTTCTCCGGAAGACAGAGACATCCTCACTTCCAAATAGCACTGTAAGGTTCAGTCTCAAACACCAATTTCCTCTCTCCAGCAGTGCTTATTTTCATGGACGCTATTTCAAGTTGTGTCATTCCCTGTTGCATTTGGACTTTCCCCCCACCCCAACACGAGACATCAGGATTTAAAGGCACAGTATAGATTGTTAAAAAAAAACAAAACAAAAAACCAACAGCTTAAGACTGTCTCACTCTACTTTGAAGTGTTTTGTATGTTTTATATTTTGACTTCCTATTCCACCCCTTTCTGACAGGTTGTTGAGAGTTTAAGTAAGACATCACAACAATGACCAGCCATTCAAATCCTGAGAACATTTAAGAAAGTCAAAACACGCTGTGCCAATGCCTTTTCAGCAGAGTGTAACAAATGAAAATACACTTCTGTAGCCATTTACTTTTTAAAACCTCCTTCTGGAATTGGTTTAACAAGGACAAAAATTGATCTAACATTGGGCCATTTCTCTCAGACAACACGAAAAAAGAAAATGCACTTCATCCTCGGTTGATCCTGTTTGTAAAGTTGCTATTTACGCCCAGTAAACATTATGGAGTGTAGCGCTGCTTCCTTAACAGTTTCTAATCCTGAGTCCAGTGCCTGGTTCCACAAGGGTGTTAGCTTGTGCTACAGGGCCCCACAAACAGGCCCCACAAACCGGCCCCAGCCCTGCCGGTTGCATATCAGTGACTGAGTCAACATCGTAGTAAAATAATCTGTAAATGGTCAGCCTTGAAAAGAATTCTGTTTGGGATTCTAGGAATTTATATGAGATCTATGTGTTTCCGGAGACTTTTTTTTTTTTTTTAAAGATGTCCAGAACAATAATCCTAACTTGGAGCTAGAATCATTCAAGAGAGAACAACCACAACCACAACCACAGAAAATTCCAACACATTCTGTGTAGGAAACTGGCTTTCTCAAGGCTATTTTTCTTCTTGGGGAAAAAATTAGAACTATGCTCAAAGCCAACTCCTGTGTTCCTTGCCTTTAGCAACAGACAAGCCTATGCTGAGGCTTTCTACAGCCTAAAGAAATATGGTAGAGAGATTGCATAAACATCCAGAAAAATAAATTAATAATGCCAAGCCTTCTAAAGGCACAGAAAAGGGACAGCCTCTGTGGAATGCAAGGGTTTTGATTTAGGTAAGGCCTGCTGGCCAATATTCCATTCCATTTGTAAAATTAACAGCTTCTCCATGAACTGAATGGATTTAAACTTAGAAACGTCTCTTTGCTACCTCATGAGGATATGGTGAAGGGTATGGGACTTGGACTAGGAGGCATACATCTGCACACTTGCTCTTCCATCCAGGAGCTTTGAGACATTTGGGAGGTCACAAGAACTATGTACCTTTTATGAAGAATGAATGCTCATCCTGTCCCTCTAAGCTGTACCCCATGAGGGCAGAAAAGAGATATGTGGAGCTTTACCAGAGCCCAAATATAATGTTGCTTAACAAATGCTTGTGGAAGGAATAAGAGAGTAAATAAAATCACCTTGCATATGCAATGACAAAAGAAAAAATCATTTTATATTTAGCAGCTTTGAGATCATTTCTGGAGAGCAGTTTGTGACACAGGAGTGGGGAGAAACATGGGCACTCGAACAATAGGAAACACCATTTTGCAGTGACAAGTAAAACCAAAAAGAAGATCAAGAGTGGATGCGTTGAACCTGGGGAGAAATGTTGCTTGTTATTTAATTTCATCAAACTTGGCCTGGGAAGAACATCGGAATTCCTGTTGTTATATGAGAGAACAACAGGAAATTTAGAATACTGAGAAATTTGCCTTGCTTGTGAAATATCTGCTGGGAGTATTTCGTTTATTCGAACATTCTTTGCAAGATTTTTCCTGATACAAATGTAATCTTTTAAGATGGCATGGCTAAATTCAACATTAAATTAAGTTATAGACCAAACACAGGTCGGAAAACATGATTTTTAGAAATCTGGGAGAGAAAGAAAAATCATGCATGTATGATTCTCAAAATTACAGCAGATGGGAGTGGGAAGGGACAGTTTGCTTTGGCTGATTGAGGCTAAATCGGAAATCCGGATATTGTCTTTGTGATCCTAGGTTAGGTTCCTTATTTGCCACTGCTTCCACTCTTGCTACATGGTTGTAAACAACCCCTGTCCTTGAAGTCCCAGGGCTGTATAGAAGTAATGTGGTGATACTTCAAATAGCATTCATGTTCTTAGGATAAAGGCCAAATAAGAAGGACAGGAAGGCAAGGAATCACTATAGGAGCTTAACTACATTTCATTATCATTTATGAAAAGAGGAGCTTTTTTATTTCCTGGTCCCACAGTCCCTACCAGCTGTTATATTCTGGGCTTATAACAGCCCAGTCAAGTCTCAGGTATGTTGAATTACTTATTTCCTTTTTATCTCCCAAACATGTAATTTTTTTCATAGAAGCTTATAGGCACAACATCTTCGTGTGAATTGAAATGTCATGCAGAATGTGACCGGGCGACTGAAATTTTGATGTTCAATCCCCACCTCTCCCTCTTGCCCGTCTACCCCACACCCGGATGGGCTGTAAGAAAGCTCTCCAGGTTTCGCCTCTGGCAGCGGAGGGGACGGTCCAGGCGCTGGCCCCAGCCAGTACACACAGGACCCTAACCTCAGCCTTATTCCTTAACTGACCTGCAAACTCCCTTCTCTGCTCTTGGGCCGGGGGAGGCTAGCTGGGGAGCCAGCCCTGCTTTCCCCGGGGTGCTCCCTCAGGGCTGGGCCCCAGCGTCACCGCCCAGCATCCCGCCGACTCCGGGCAGTGAGTCCGCGCTGGCCCAGAGGGGTGATCACAGCACCCCGGTCAGCCGTGTCCCCGCCACGGACAGAGGCCCCGCTGAAAACGGAGAATGAGGATGTGTTTGTTCGCTGCAAGGCACGTGCTTTTTTTCTCTGTGATTTCTTTTAGCCCCTGGATGCCCCGTGGACCAACAGCTCCGTAATCGACCAAAAACGACTAGATATTGATATGACGAAGAATACCAACAGCAGGGGCAGAGGTTAGGAGGAAACCTTGAAGGGCTATCGAGTCCCATTTCTTCGGGGCACAAGTTCACCTCCAGCTGGGATCAGAAATTTCCCCTAGTGATGTAGCACCGCCTAATTAGCTGCATTAGGGAAGACTCAGCCTTTTTCTGAGCGCTGGCCTCAGTTGGAGACAGGAAACTCACCTACTTCACTGGTAAGGCTGTAACACTTAATTAATTAATGGTGGCAGCGTATTTATGATCAGGGGATAAAAGGGCTATAGGAGAGAAAGTATCACTATATTCCTTCCTCTTGCTGCTGGGGAACATGAGTCACTTTGGCAAATTAGTGAATCCAAATCGGAATAGATCCCCCCCCTCCCCCCCGTCCAAAACTGATGGATTATGAATACCTTCAGAATTTCTTTCCTCTCTATTAATTCTAAACACTTGGGTCAGTTGTGTGAAATATGACTTCTGTTTACTATTGAATTCGATGCTCACGGAATAAAGCTTCCAGGTATAATTACAGGATCACGTTACAGCGAACCCTGTTATTTGTGGAGAAGCGAATGGAGAAAGCTTCTCAAGCCAGTAATGAAAATTCTCCTTATCTACATAGATAAGGGCTCAAAGTAATGATGGTGTGACTGATGAAATTAGGAGACAGGCCTAACTCTTTAACTCGGAACGCCTCTCTCTTGGTTTTCTGTGAAGTAGGTGCAGTCGCCAGGATCAAAGCCTCAGCTGAGCTACCGGAGAAATAAAGGTGAACGAGGATAGGTCCAACCCAAGCTCTGCATTGATAATGAAAGCAGGAAGAGAAGTCAAGGCCCTGGGAAGCACTGAAGGAGAAATCAGGCGGCAAGTATGAGTAGGATGACAATAAGACATCAGTAGGATGATGCATACGATTGAAAAGGCGAACTACTCACATGGTCTTTCTCATGATTCCATAGTGAGTATTAAAGTTCTTCCCCTGTTTAAGTTTTCCCCTAAATATCTCATCTCTGCTGTGTGAACTCATTTCCAAATCTCAGCTGTTCTATGCGCCCTAAAGGCAGAAAGAGAACCATGTTTTTCACTCACTTTTTCCTCACAGGAATATAGCACGGAAAATACATTTGCACTGGGCTACTTCCCTGGGTTTTAAACTCCCTGATACCAGAAAGGGACTTAGCAGTCAGAGGGGCCCCCCAAATGTGTCCATCTACAGTGTGAAGCACAATTGATAAAGATGCAGCTGAAGAAGGCTTTAGAGAAAATGATAAGTATGAAAAGAAAACCATTTTCTAAAGTGCCAAAAGCAATTACCACTTGCACTTTGACCTTCTCAATTTTTGTAAGTAGTAGTAGGAAAGAAATGCCTGAACAAAAGCTTTGCAGAGTGAAGACTTGGGTCAGATAAGGAATTCAGCTAGAGGATAACCAACTATCAAGATGCTTTCTGGGTATTAGGAAATAGGATATTCCTTCATAAGATGGTTTCATAATGCTCACTGTCCTTTGGCAGTTCAGGGAGCAGTTAAAGCTTATGCAAGACAGTGCTGTTAATCCAAAAAAGGAGATTTCTTGCTCTGGTTTCCATTTCTAAACCTGTGTCTTCATAGACTATGCAAAAGGGGGTGTAATAATCTGGCTTGTCCAGTCAAAATCCTCCTTTAAGTTCAAAGGAAAAGTTCCCAGCATAAAGGCCCTGTTATCAAGCAAGGTACTGACCCCTAAGAGCACCGTTCATTTCTTTCTGCATAAATATGATTTAGAACCGCCTCCTATTTATGTTTGCACTTGTCTTAGTCTCTGTGTTTGTCTACATATTGTTCATTATGAAAAAAGTATAAAACATTTGTATATGTAACATATTATGTATTTATGAGAATATCATGGATATGCATACACATATGTCTCTTTGGCCCAGTTAAAATTCAGGAAATGATTCCCACATCTTGAACAAAGTATGTATGTTGGAGGTCATTTGTGAAGTTTAGCATAGAGCAGACTTTGTATAGTGAGAATTTTCTATGTTTGTGAAAGAGAGCAAGAAAATACAGTGAAATAACCAACCAACCAACAGTCCCATGGATAATCCCCCCAAATCCTTTCAGACTAATTGGTTATTAGCTTGACCCTCACACGTAACTGAAAATATTAGGGACTGCACCAACTAATGAAGTATTATCAGTATTCAGTTTTATTGCCAAATCATGTAGGAGAAAAAAATAAAAAAATCCAAGACCATAAGGCAAGAAGACTAAAAAATTGTGTAGCCTAGGGCCTATATCAACCGACTTTCGTCGTGGTGCGAACCTATTAAACACCCTTAAATTGGGTTAATATCACTAGCATCTGAGAACCCAGTGTCCCTATATGCCATGTAGGTTTTGGTGGAGGCAGGGGCCGTATCTTCATGAAATAATCATCAGTATTTTGAAGAAATGAAAACAGGAATGTGAAACATTTGGATGATAAGGGTGAATAAGGGCATAGGGACTCTGATCTTAAGGGAAAAAAAGCTGTCGAAAAAGATGCTAATCACTGGTGTTGAGAAAACATGATTGCTTGTTTACGAGGTCCATGTCTGCCAATGAGAACGGGGTGAAAAATAATGTTCTTCAGGACTCTAAGCAACCTATAGTCATCAATCAACGAATTAATCATCAAACATCTGTGAAGGAAAGACATGGTTCTTATCTGCAGGGCTATTATAGTCTAGTTAGGGAGCGAAGACACGTGCATGAATAGTTGAAGACTCCAAGGCATTACATGGTAACCTCGAGGAGAACCTGAGGTTTCCAGATCAGCTCACACTAAAATCTATGCATGGATTCCATTAACTCCATTGCTTCCTACCCCTCCCCCATGAATTAGGGCATAAATTCGGCCACCTCTTCCTCACATGAACACCCCTGGAGAGTTGCTCAAGGGTGCTCATGAATTGTGCTCATGTGATCAGCTCCAGCTTCCTCAGGGAGGCTGCAAGACTCCGGGAAAGTAGTCTCACCTCTTCGGTGGTTGCCAGTGCCCTCCGTGACATTACTCACCTTGTGAATGCCACCACTGCTGCTTCTTGGAGTGTGAGGGCTGTGCAGTGTTCGCAGGATAGGTGGGGAGAAGACACATGGTCCCTAATTTGTGTCATTCCGTGTCACATCAGCCCTAGAAGTGGCACTACTTGCGTCCAACGTTTCATAAGCCCACTCTGGAAAATATCTCCTTAAACTGCTGATTCTAACTGCTGTGAAGGTGAGGGGTTTCTGGGACCATGTGAAATCAGACTTGATGTTATTGCTTTTATGATTTATTACCTTTTGCATACCTCTGTGTCCCAGGTGCCAGGTCTTCTTATCCAAAATAAAACGCTCACACATATTAAGCCATGCAAATATCCTCTTGCCCAAGTGGGATGGGGTTGTGTCTAAACGTCTCCTCTGCCTCTAACTATACTTTGGTTCAGCTGTGCCGCGAATTACCCTGACACGATAAAGGAATTCAGGGCAGTGAAAATTTTCTCTGGCTTAGGGTGGTCAGACCAGAAGAAGAAATAACAGGAAGCACTTGATTTTTTGCTGTGAGGATAATTCGAGTCCTCTAGGAGGGAAGGAGAAGAAGATCAAAGCAGCTTTCCAAGTAAAAAGGGTGCTGTAATAAATGTTGGGGCACCAGCCTTATCCCCGCTTCAGGACACAGGCACTCCTTTCCTCAGTTGCCAGGAGTGATGGCTCTGAAGTTCACAGCTGAGTCCTTGTCCAGGAATTGCCCTCAGCTCAAGGGAACCTGTCACCCAAGGTTATAGCACCTTTCAAGGAGCAACCTGTACCCAGTGTTTGGTTAATGTGAAGATACAAAGGCCAGTCTCCTCTACTCAGTGTGAGACCCTCTGCAGTCAAGCCCCACTCCAGAGCTCCCCAAAGGTTTGGTTGAGGTCTCTGTTGCAACCACATCATCCCCCTTTTCACCAACTTCTTCCTCTGCCCCATCCTCTGACCATTTCCTTACAGTGTTCCCCAGAGCACTTTCCCTTAAAATTCCCATATGTTGATCTCAGTCTCAGTCTGTTCTAAAGGAAACCCACCTAAGAAAAATGAGGAATAACATATTTTTAGGGGACAGGGAATCTATCAAGCTAGCTAGAGTGAAAGTTCAGTTAGGGTTGGTAGTCGGGGATATAAAGTTTGAAGAGTTGGCCGAGAGGCCCTTGAATGCCAGGCTACAGCATTAGCGGCCCCTGGGCTCCCAGCAGCTTCTCCATCCTATACCTGGAGTGTGCTCTCTTGACCACAGAACTCCGGCTGATTACAGAATCCTTCGTTCAGCTGAGAATCAGTCTGATTCATATGTTGTGAAGCCTGCATCCATCACAGCCATACATTTTTAGAAGGAATGGGATATCATGCTAATTTCTAATGAGAACTTCTTACCCATTGAGACTTCAGACATGTTTGTTAGTCAAGAGTATTTTTCCAATAGTCATTTGATATACAAACTTTAAGGCTACTGAGGTGGAAATGAAAGGCATGGAGAACAAAACAATCCATATAAGTATTGAGTATATAGCCACCATTCGGGACCAGAATCTCTTTTCGAAGACCACTTGTTTGAGAATGTATTGCATTAGGCCTACTTTGTCTAGGGTAACCTTTTAAAAAGAATCTCATCATATAGGATAACATACACATAGGATGAATAAATAATAGGATTTTTTAAATATATCAAATGATGTATGGTTTGACATAAAATATCACATTTTCAATTTTGGTTCTTCTCCAACGTCACTGCCACATTTAATTCGTACATGGCAGCATCATGAAGGTCTGTGCAGTCTTACCGAGCACGTCTTCATCACAGTCTGTGAGGATCTGTGCCTTGACACACAGTATCATGTGTGACTTGAGTAGTGTGAGACCACCGCCACCCCTGTCCAGAATCACTTCATTATTATTCCTAGTTCCCTCTTTGGCTCTCAAAAGAGAGAGAAAGAGAGAGAGAGAGAGAGACTCTCTTCAAATAACTTTGTATCAATGTTTCTGATATGAGTTGGATTTCAACCCCAAAGATATGAAGCAAAAATATTTATAATTTCATTCAGATTTCCATGGCCTAAAAGACATTTTATGCTTGGTGAATTTTCATCTTTCTCTGTCGTGGAACAGTAGCTAGAGGAAACAAGGGTAAAAGGGTCAGCAGCTTCAGTTTACTTAGAACATCTGTCATGATTTTATCTCTTACTTCATATTGCTTATGTGGCCTGAAATGCAGAAGGAATCCTGCGTGGGCCATGAAGAAAAATCACTACTTAAAAAAAAATGCATAAAAAGAACATTCTTCCTTATCAGACAAAGCCCAAGAGGTGTGTATGTTGGGGGGGGGGGGGAAGTGGTGTGCTTGCATGCGTGAGAGAGAGAGACAAAGACAGAGATACTAACAGTGCAGTCTCTGAGCTGTCTTTGCTGATCCTCATCACGTAAGTTGACCAAAAAAGACCAATGAGGCACCCACTGAACTCTGAGCAACTCTTTACCTTTGAGTCAGAATTTCACATGGAACTTTATTTTTATTTTATATTGTTGGGGACCCCATGATTTCTTCCAACATCAAACACCCCATTTTTCAAATGTAGCTATTGTGAATGCCTTATTTATTTTAATCACGAACAAGTATAACTAAAATGAGTCCATATCTAGGGCAAAGAGATGTTATTAGAATTCATATACTAACAGCCTTCTGTTTTGTACTTTTTTATATATACCATTTTGATAAATATGATGATTCAGTACCAGGACTTAACAAAGGAGAACAAACAAATGATAATGAAGAGAGTATTACTACTAGATGACTTAATTATGACAACAAATCTGTTAGTGAACAACTCAAAATACATAGCATTTTAGGATCCTTTAATGTAGAAGCAAAGGTCTCTATACTTTTAATGGCCTGGAGGGCATCTTTGTCTAACAGAATCAAGCAGCAAGGACTGTTAATGATACTGATGGGTAGGATCAGAAAACTCAATATGTCTATATCTACTCTGCTCAAGAAGGCAGGGGTTTTAAGATAACTTAGAAAAACCTAAACAAACTTAGGGAAAAGCAATTTGGACCTCAAAAACACAGATATTTAGTATCTGAAAAATTCACTAAGGCAGAAAGATGGAATATCCAAGAAATCTAAATTGCGGAGGCAATATTGTCCAGAAACACATACTAACATCAAAGACATATGCACTGTCCATATCTCTGCACTTATCCAAGAGCACAGCTAGTATAATTAACAAGATACACCCAGGCACCCAGGCACGCACAGTGTACCACCATGCACCAACTTAAGGAGAAAAGGTATGCTATGCTTTCTTCTGAGTGTGGTGAGTATTTATCATTTGAGGCAGTTACCTGCTCTCTTTTAAAAGCAACTCTTAGAGTATTGCACTGAAGTTGATGATTTTGTCCAAAATATTAAGTGGAAGAGACAATCTTTTACTGAAGTTCTAAAACCTGTATGGTTAAGTCCATCTCATTTTACTTTTTAGTAAAAATCAAACATTTATTTGCCAGAATTTGCTGCCTGAATGTGCTGTGGCTCTCCTGCAGAAACCAAGTCGGCTTAGTTAGCGTCTACGTTCATTCCTTCAAAATTGGTGATAACATGCTGTGTTGTTTTTTTTTTTCTATAGCTAAAGGTCAGTATGTTTTTAAAAATAATATTTCACAGGAATATAAAATAATAATGGCACTTATAAAGTCATAGATGCTTAGGAGAAAATAGGGTAATTATAAAAAAAAAAGAACACGAGGAGTTGTGTTTTCCCTAAGTGTGCAAAATATCGCAGGGAAGTTTGGTACTCTGCACAATCATCCTCATGTATGTTATTTGGTTTGCTAGCACTGCTTCTTTCTCTTGTCTCATTCCTGATGACCACCTCCTTGTCTGTGCTCTGTTTTATGTTTTCCAGAACAGCGATATGACAAAGACTAGCATTTAGTCTTTGAAAACACTATTAGCAATAAAAAGATGGAGATAAACTTTCCTACTCTAGGCAAATCTACCCAGCAGATATTTTAAGACTTCACAGAAATTGAGTTCTTTTCTCTTTTCTTTTTTTTTTTAAACCTAGTCCAAACCTACTAAAACATTCACCATGCCTGCTGCCTAATGCATTTATTCATGGCCTATATATATTCTCCTCTATAACCTCTTCCTTCATGTCTTCATTTTAATAATATTGCTTATGTGAAAATTGCTGGATAAATTATTCAATTTTTTCTATTATCCAGTATATCTGCAATAAAACTGATAAACTATCTCTGTAAATACATTTATAATAATTTAAGTTAGTCTTCTCTGCTTATTTGTCTGTCTGCCTGCCTGTCTTTATCTAGCTCTTTACACTCCCTTCTCAGAGCCTTTGGCTAGGGTGGACTTGAAGTACTTTGTTTCTGTTTGTTATATAATGAAGACAAGCTGCTAAGTAGATGCAAATGCTAATTCTGTAGTTACTTTTCATTTCACATGAAATTTCATTAGTGTTAAGTATGGAAAATTAATTACTACTTAATCACAAGTCCACAGAACTTAATCACCAACTACAAATAACTATGTTAAAGGGTAATGCTATGGATTAAGCATAAATCAACAAAGCAGGGAAATTCTGCTTTAAGGCCAAAATTTAGGTGGGTACTCATGACCTCTAGTTGCCAATAAAAAAAAAAAAATAGGTACAATCTTTGTGCAAGAACAGTATTTTTCAAGTACTTAATTTTTCAGTCTCTCTCTTATAGTCTCTCTCTCTCTCTATGTACATATATATATAGTCTCTATATAGAAACTGAATATATATATTTTTCACATATATAAAATATGATAAACCTTCAAATTGTTTGCAGTTGACTAGAGGAGCTGGACAAGTAAAAAGAGATGGAGATTCACACTTTGATTAGGGCTCTACACAGATGTTTTGAAAGGGTAACAGAAGAAGCAGCTAATTAAACCTTTAGGTGATTTGTGAAAATTCATGGGACCACAGGATGTTAAATAGAAATGCTTATGTCAATATTTACTCATATCTTCCCTTTTATCTTTTTTCCACTTTCTTCAGTGGGACCTATATATATTTTTAATGACCAAATCAGTGATGTGCTGGTCTTCATGCTGGTTGGCAGTTGGCAACCGGTGAGATCCCATTGTTGCCTCTCTTCCCAACTCTGAAGTCAGTGATATCATGTCAATTAGTCACTTGAAATTGTTGATGGTAATAGTATTCACACTACAAGGATTGGTAAATGCTACTAAGCAGGGCTTAAAAAAAAAATTCCTCCAAAAAGCAGGTTGTTAAACATTTACCAGCATACCACCTGGCCAGGAAATGTAGCATTCCTTGAATCTACTGGAAAACGTAGTGGAGGCTAATGAGACAAGATAGTTCTTCCAATATCTCTAATGTATAGTCCATGAGAAAGCAGAGGTTAGAATTATAAATAAGACACTATCCTTGCTTTCTTGGAAATTACAATAAGGAGGATAAGGTAGGTCATCAATCTATCCCACGACCAAATCAGTTTAAAAAGTTAGAGAGAAGAAAGACCTTCTAGAAGGACTGCTATAAAAATACATTTCAGGGATACCTGGTTGGCTTAGTGGTTGAGCACCTGCCTTTGGCTTAGGTTACGATCCTGGGGTCTTGGGATTGAATCCTGCATCAGGCTCCCTGCAGGAGCTTCTGCCTCTGCCTGTGTCTCTGCCTCTCTCTCTGTGTCTCTCATGAGTAAGTAAATAAAACCTTTAAAAAAATAAAAATAAAAATAAGTAAAAATACATTTCAATGGTTGTTCTCTGGATTGTGGGTTCATTAGGGCCCTACAGTTACTGACATGTAAAGTCTGCGTGTCACTGAGTCAAGAGTATTGTTGTTTTGGGGAATGAAATTTCTCAGAGAGTTTTTTACCAAAACCTGTCATCCTTCTGTAGAGATCCTACCCAATGTCAGCAATAGAAACAGTGTAACATAGTGTTTAAGAATGTTGACATAGGCCTCTGAGTACCTTGGTTCCTATACTCCATTACAATAAAATACTGGGAAAGCTATATTATAAACCTCTGCTTCATATTCCTTTTTCTTAAAGTTAGAATAGTAATAGTATTTAAAAATCATAGAATTTTTTTGAAGAATAATTACAGATATGAAAGCACTCAGGACCTGCCTGGCATATCCTATATACTCAAATGTCTATTGTCTTTTTTAAATTCGGGCTTGATCTACTTATTCCTGAGGAGGGGTCATTTGTTCGTTTGTTTGTTTATTTATTTATTTGTTTGTTTATTTTGAGAAAGAGAGAGAGAGGAGGAGGGGCAGAGGCGAAGGGAGAAGCACGACTCTGCTGAGCAGGGAACCTGACGTGAGGCTCAATCCAAGACCCTGAAAGGCAGATGCTTAACCATCTGAGCCATCCACATGCCCCTATATTGTCTTTATTAACACACATTCAGAGAACTGACAGGTTCCACAAAATGGATTAGGCATGATCCAATCCTATGTCTGTGAATACTTTCCAGACTTCCAGAAGTCATTGCTAATCCTTGAGCTTGACAAATATGAAGATTAACCATAGCATATTGAGCATTTGCCCAATCTCTCTACAATTATCCCTGACTATTTGTGATGCTATCTTCATCTTTTTCTAGCATTATGTACAAATACAAGAAAAGAGATAGGAATTTGCTTGTATTGTTAGATTTACCTAATCAATGAGAGGGGAAAGTCACAGATCTGGAAATATGATTAAGTTGACCTCATAATATGACATTTTAAAGAAAGATAAGGTGAACATATTTTTGGAAAGACATAAGCACTGAAAAGAAGACCTAGGAATTGCTCTTCACCTTGCTGGTCAGGGAGTTATTTACCACCTGTCAGTTCCACGAAGTCTCTGTTTAAAAGTAATAGAGAAAACGCGACCTTTCAACACAGAATGTTTACTTCACTTCCAGTTCTGCTTCTGTGTTTCAGGAATCCCACTGTAAAGGGGGAATCCCACTGTGATCCCACAAATGTGATGGGAGCTGGAGGCATCTCTGAGACATAAAGTAGGCATTTATGGTCTTTAGTGAATCACTTATAAAATTCCTTGGAAATGAAAACCTGCTACATTGGGCCTAGATCCATAAGACCCAAGAACCATAGATCACCTCTGTAAAGAGCACTATACACATTTACCATGTGCACATTTATGGAATGATGTTTGGATGGAGGATGAGAAAAACAGAAAGTGGGCAGGGTTCTTCTATGCAGTTTTTAAAATCTTGGACCATTGTGGAAACCTCTAGGACTAGTCCTGGTTACCATAGTATAGATACTGGTGTAAAAAACAGAGCAAGTGAGTTCAAGCCTCATGTTGGGCTCCATGCTGGGCATGGAGCCTACTTAAACAAACAAACAAAAAAACAGGACCTGTGTTTTAATTCCAGCACTACCACTAATTTGCCAAGATGTTATGCGAATTACTAGATTTTGTTTCCCTTCTTTTTAGGGTGTTGGGTTAGACACATGGTTTTCAAACTGTTCCGAGAACCTTTGGCACACCAACAGAGGGGTCTTGGGGATGGCATTCAGAGGTGGCAATATCAGCCCTGAGATGCCCAGGCTACCAGTCCCTGACCACCACTTCAATTAGCACAATACCACTTCAATCAGTTTTACAGATTAAATACTTTTAAGTTTTTTTTATATGTTATATGTAATTTTCAAAAAATATCACTTGTTAAAAGTAAAAAAAACCATTAAACTGGTTCAGCCTTACAGATTGGACACCCCTTTTTTTACACTTTCCCATCATTAGTTTAGTTGATACTTCATGTAATACTCATAATTAGCTCATACTACTTAGATTACCTAGACTCATAATTACTTAGAATGTAGATTATTATATAAAACTCTGATGAAATAAAAATCAGGAGGTGAATATTCAGTAGGGTTGAGATCGTTCCAATACTTTAGGTGTTACAAGCTAACAAGGGAAAAATATTGTCTTCTATTAGTTGTAAGGCATCTTTCATCTCATTCTCCTTTTCCATCTGATGTGGTCTATCGCAGAATTCAATACTGGAAAGTACCTTAAGGAATATATCACTTTACAGAGGAATGACTAGAGAGTTATTCGGAGTTGCTCGAGGTAGTATTCTATGTCCAGGGTTCTTTCCTCTGTATCATATACTTTTGCCAAAGAATAAACATGCAAGCTACCTGAAGCAACCATATGGAGATATTTAATCACATTCCCCCCCTTTCTCTTTGTGTCTGTCTCTCTCTTTCACTTGCTCTTTCCCTCCCTCCTTCTTTCTCTTTCTTCCTTCCTTCCTTCCTTTCTTTCTTTCTTTCTTTCTTTCTTTCTTTCTTTCTTTCTTTCTTTCTTTTTCTTTCTTTCTTTTCTTTTCTTTCATTTACTAAACAATGTTTGAACTTCTACAAGTTGCTCAGCACTTTACAGTTATATAAGATCTGCTACTTGTCTTATGAAGTAGTCTAGAAGAGGAGACAGACAAGTAAATTACTTATATGAGTATAGAGTGCTAGGTCCTTTGGGAGAAATATTCAAGGGTCCTGTTGAAGCAAGAAACAAGACTTTTAAGTCATAGAGGCAATCAGGGATGGCCATGGAGAAAGTGGCACTTGGAGTTTTACATTTTTGAAGAATGAATAGAAATTGGGTAGACAAAAGGTGTCTATGGGTCTAATTATGTGTGGAGAGACAGGCTGTGGAGGGAATATTCAAGACAGAAGAAAAAAGACAGGTGCCTAAAACAGATGACACATTGGAGGATCTGCAAGTTTCTTAGTAAGTCTGGATGGAAGGGTGCCTGTCAGAAGGGGTGTTGGGACATGAGAGGACAGAGACATCATAGAGGGCCTTGTGAGACAGAATTCATAAGCATGAATTTTACCCTAAAAATGTTAGGATGCAGCACATAGTGATCGATCGAGGAGATGTCATCAGCAGGTCAGGATCATAGAAGATAACTGCCTGGACTGTGTGGAGAGACTGGAGGAGGCCAGGCCCCAAGATGGCAAAACCATAAGGCTATGCTTTTTGTAATCCAAGACGGCGTGATGAGGGTTATAGTGTGTGTGTGAGAGAACTGACAGCAGGGAATAGATCTTTCACAAATTGATTAACAATTAACCCTGTCCTTACCTAAAGGGGTTAAGAAAAATATATGGCAAGAAACAGATTATTTTGGGCCTCCCATGGACCTGGGTACACTTAACGATAAAGATCAAAATCCTAAATCTGGAATTCTTCACCTAACAAACACTCCCATGGGTGTTTCCATGACATTAAAAGTAGAAAATGTCTCCAGGAGAGTTAAATACAGTATTTTTTTTCTTTTTTTTTTTTTTTTAAAAACACATTTTTTAAAATTTATTTATGATAGTTACAGAGAGAGAGAGAGGCAGAGACACAGGCAGAGGGAGAAGCAGGCTCCATGCACTGGGAGCCCGATGTGGGATTCGATCCCGGGTCTCCAGGATCACGCCCTGGGCCAAAGGCAGGCGCCAAACCGCTGCGCCACCCAGGGATCCCCTTTTTTTTTCTTTTGACAGAGTAACATTATTTGCTATTCTCTGATTTTGAGTTTCTTCTCTGGATGTTGGTTATGTTTTTATCTTCTGGAGTCTATCCAATACTGTGTTAGTTCAAAGACATATACTAAGATAAAAAATAGTATTAGTTCAGGAAAGAGATTCACATCCATCAGATCAATCAAAATAGTCAATATATTCATTGTATAGAACTAGTTACACATGCAAGTGAGCTATGGAGAAATGAGTATGGATGCAGAAAAGGACTTGTATTATAAATTATAGAAATAGAAAGAGCTTATTTTGTTAAAACCAAAAACCTAGGGTTATAATGATCATAAATAAAAGTAGATCTGAACGTGCTTTTATTTTATTTATTTTACTGGGAATACTCAGCTTGAATCACAGAGCCAGTGGTTCTCAACTGGTGGTGCCAAGATCAGCAGCATCAGCCTTACCTGGGAACCTCTTCGAAAGGCAACTTCTGCAAATCCACTTCAGACTTACAGAAACTCTACAGGGCAGAGGAGCCAGTAATCTGGCCTTTAACGAGCCTGCATGGAGATTCTGATGCACGTCACTGTTCGAGAACCACCATGAGTTGAGCTGTTATCCTAGTGGTTAAGAGCATGGACTTCAGAATCAGGCAGACATGTCTTGAAAACTGGGCTCTTTTACTAAAGACAGGTAGTCTTGGGCAATTTACTTAGCTTCCCTGAACTTCAGTTTCCTCATTTGTAAAATGGAGACAAACGTACTTCCTACAGTGTAGGGTGGTGGTAGAGATTCAGTGAGATCATTCATTCATTCATTCATTCTTACTCATTGAGCTTCCTCCCAGGCGCTCTTACCAGCCCTGGAGATTTAATGGTGAATAAAAGAGACAGATCTTGACTTGGGAGGCAGGGAGATACACAGAGCATTTCACATCGTGGAGACTCATCAGCCGGTCTGTTTGGCTCACAGGAAGCTCTCGATAAATGTTATCTGTGATGAGTATTAGCTAATCGTTTCTTTGAATCTGAATTCAAAAGCAATACCATTTTCAATACTCTCAATTCAGCTTTTGGAAATGTTGTTGAGATCAATATAGGTCTGCCTGGAGCAGCATTAAGAAAAAAAAAAAACAACAGGGGATCCCTGGGTGGCTCAGCGGTTTAGTGCCTGCCTTCGGTCCAGGGTGTGATCCTGGAGTCCCGGGATCAAGTCCCACATCAGGCTCCCTGCATGGAGCCTGCTTCTCCCTCTGCCTGTGTCTCTGCCTCTCTCTCTCTCTCTCTCTCTGTCTCTCATGAATAAATAAATAAAATGTTAAAAAAAAAAAAACAAAAAAAACACAACCCTTTGGCTCTTAAAACAGAAAAAAACCCTAGAGACTCTAACTTATGAAAATGAAACTGCCACTAACTTCAAGACAACACTTCACCCTAACGGGAATGGAGACCCACTCAGGGCTGGTGTTGAGGCCATTCTGAAATACTGCGCTTGTAAAGGATTTAGAACACCCCAAAGTTTCTGTCCTATAGCCTGCTGACCACAATAAAAACTGACCTGTTCCAATACCAAATGCTGCCCGAAAGCGCTCTGTGTTTGATGGAAGGAAGCAATCTTCTGGGTGTCCCGGAAAAGCAGCTACAACTTTCTTAACAGCCTCTCTCATCTGGTGATGGAGGCCTCATCCTTTAAATAAAAAAAGGGCAGAGAAAATGCTGAGAGGCAGTTTGATCTAACTCAACCTTTTCAAATGACTACACTAATTTTAAACACGTGAATTTAACTGTATGTTTGCCCCTCTATAAACAGGGCGAACAAACAGTATATCATTTTTACACTTGAACTGTATTATGATTTTAATGCAGGCTCAGGTGAGGTGAGGTCAGAAGATACAATTAAATGGATCTGGTACCAGCTGGAGATTAGGCTCTCTTTAACCATGCTTGGGTGATTTATCCATCAACAACTCATGTACTGCTCCATAAAAATTGATATCTGTTTAAAAAGAGGTATTAAAATACAGTGTACTTTTAAAATTAGAGACTAAAATATTGTGTAGTTGCCAGCAGGTAGTTTATTTAATATTCATGTGCAATATGAAACAGAAAGCCTCCTGTTCTTGGAGTAAATATCTATTAGAATAAATTTGCCCCAGTTACTGATCTATATGGAGCTTCTGTGCTTGGTCAAGTCCTTGGAAACAAATGCAGAAACAAACTTTCAAATTATTTACAGCCCCGCCAGCCAGCATGTGGGATGGAGATACAGAACAACCTTACTGGTTAAATAACTTTGTTTCTCAAGGATTTATTTCCATGTTGTTTTTTCATGAAAGGCTGTTTAAAAAGAAAAACGGGGGAAAAAGGGAACAGAAGTGCCAAGTAAATGGATTTATTAAGAGGAAATACAACATCCTGGTGCTTTTATATATTCTACTGTAAACTATGAATGGTAGGCTTCAATCTTGCAGCTGAATTTCATTCCTAATAGATGTTAATTCAAATATTTGGATTTTCAGCATCCAAAGCCAACTCAGAGCACTAAGTAAAGGGCAATCATTTGTCTACTAATATGCATATCAAAAACTTAAACAAATGAGCATTTAAAAGTAATATTTGATTAACCATTCGCTGAAAGAAAAGTAATTCTGCCTGTCTAATCCAGTAATTTATATAGTTTAGTGATTTGCTTGTCAATAATGAACAAATTGCCCTAATATATTACTGCAATGCTTCATTTTCATTAAGACATCTGCCAACTTTTCAAAAAACCTTTTCCATTTGGGACTTGACTTATAATTGTAGAGTCCCTTGGGGGAATTTCAATATTATTCTAATCAATTTTATCCACAATACACAATATGGATGATTACATCATGGTGTAATTTCCAAAGTTACCTTCTCACATTAGTCATTTGCAAAGAGAGAGGACACTGCCAATGTCTCCAGAACATATTTTAGAAAAGAAACTCACTGCAGCAATGGAGCAAAGAATATTTTTCATCATTTGAATGCATCACAACATGAATATGTATATGTACAGATAGGCTTATATAATTTACAATCACACTTCTAAGCTTTATGGTCTATAACATTTATATGTTATCTTTATGCAATCAGATGATAATGGATTTTACAACCTCAAGATTCAGAAGTCGAAAGTCCTCCAAGACGATCTTCTTGTGTATGGACTCCTGTGGTAATGCAGTTGTCTTTTTTTCTTTTTTATAACAAAGGGAAGTGGATCACAGTCCCAGGGAAAGCTAGAAAAAGGAAAGTGGTGTTAGTCTTACTCCAAATTGAATCAAGGATCCCAAAGAGTCTTTATCCATAACACGTGAAATATCTGGGCTTCTGTCTTTACTCTCATTTTCATCTCTAAACATCTCCTGATCCGAGTGCAAAGAAGTCATACTACTTGTTGAGAGAGGACTCCAGGACCCGCCCCCCATCATTATGATTGTCTTCCCCATGGGCATCTCGTCTATCTTTAAGACTGTAAAACTTACTCCTAACATGTCAGAGAAGTCCCCCTTCAGTTTAGTGGTGAGTATCAAGGAGCACAGAAGAGGAGACAAATAGGTCTAATAAATATTTTAAACGTATAGAAAGAAAAGAAAATCAGAAGAGCAAGTAATAAACTTTCTGGTGAGCAAGTCAGTGGTATTATCAAGAGAGTTAAGTTTCTTGGATTCCTACAGGTCTTTACCAAGCTTTCAGACTCCCATTTCTTTATTTTTAAAGATTTATTTATTCATGAAAGACAGAAAGAGAGAGAAGCAGGGACTCCAATGCAGGACTCAATCCCAGACCCAGGGATCATGCCCTGAGTGTAAGGCAGATGCTCAACTGCCGAGCCACCCAGGGGTTCCCCAACTCCCATTTCTTTAAGCACTAGCAGGGAGTAGCAAAAATGAAATCTAATTCTCAGGTTTCTACATCAAGTTTCTTTCCTATTTTTAATGCTTTTATAAGTCATTTCAATCAATCATTTTTTTTACTTCAAAGTTTTAAAATGAATTTCATTATTATTCATTTATCATTAAATTATTCATTTATTATTTATATTTTATTTATAAAAATAATATATTTATTAATATAAATTAATAATAATAAATTAATGAATTGTATTGAATTTAATGGATTAAAATGAACAGTTGGCTCCTTCCCAACCAAATTAGGTGCAAATTCATCATGAAAAGCAATAAAGTTGTCACTAACAAATATTTATTAAATGCTTACCAAACACAAGGTAATTCCTAGAGCATTATATGAGGAGAATTTTAAGAAAATACCTATAAAAGAAGTCTTTGAAAACTACAAAAATACATATTGTTTGTAGGTAAGGAGATTCAATATATCAAGGCTTTTTGTCCTATTTATATTAACTTACTCTTCATCAAAATAACTCTGATCAAAATATTACCAAGACTTTTCTTTTAATTTGTAAAACTGAGCTTATCTGGAAAAAACAAAAACAAAAACTTAGGATATGTGGAGTAAGAGGGGGAAATATTCCAGGCTGGGAAATGGATGGGCCAAGTTTTATGGGCAACAATTTGGAAAGGATGATCCGGAGATGATAGACGCATTTGATGGAACCCAGAACTCACATGGGAAGGAGGATTGGTTTACAGAGACAGAGTGGACCCAGATGGGGGAGAACTTTTGATTCTCGACTAAGTACAGGGACTTGCTTGCAGAGGGAAATAATTTAAGGGTTTTGAGCCAGGGAATTACACGTGGAGAGAGCTACTTAAGAGCAGCTGCGCAGTCCTGTCCATGATGGATTGGAAGGGGAAGAGACTCCAGACAGCCAGAATAGTTCGAAGGCTATTGAAATAATCTATGCATGAAATGGTAAAGGCCCAGAATAAAATCATATAATTTATAAATGGAGGGACCTTCAGATCATCTGAAGTGCAGTGGCTTTCAAGCTCTTTTTTAACCATAAGCCATCGTTAAGAAATGTGTTTTACTTACACACGTATGCACATAAAACACAAAAGTTTAACAGGACACCATTTATGCTTAATATTTACAGTGACATTTGACATTTTTTTGCTCTTTTCCTTTTAAATTTTAGAAAATGCTGATGGAAACACACTATATTTATTTTAAGATTTTCGAACAGGTTGTGACTTGCTGTTTGTAAAACATGGATCAGGTGCAGCCCCTTTACTTTTCAGAAGAGAAGCTAAGGTACAAAGAAACTGACAGACTTGTCTGGGGGTCTAACTGCTGGTGATTGGAGGCCGGGGCATGACCACTATGGTGAGGCTGGTTCCAGGGTAGAAATAGAGCTGAGCGTGATTTTAGAGAAGAAACAGGCAAAACAAAGTAACTGACTGTGAAATATTAAAGCCAACCAGTTAATTGGGTAAACACATTTGCCGTAGAATTTCAGGTGTCTGAAGAAGGAACTATCTTAAGAGTTCAGTGTGTGTGTCTGTGTCTCTCATGAATAAATAAATAAAATCTTAAAAAAAACACTACTGTTGCTAAAAATTCAATAACATTTATTTTTAAAACTTTAAAATCATTTTTTAAAACTTAAAAAAATTAATAATCTTGTGCAGCTGCATCCGATAACTATATACTGGATTTTGCATCAACCTATATTGTTTCTTTCAGCAATAAGGCATGTATATGTGTGTGTCTGTGTGTCTGTCTGTGTGTCTGTGTGAACAGTGCTTCCTTTTTACTTCCACCAATATTCTCTAAGAAGGCAAGTTGCCTCTTACCGGACTACCTCTGAAAAGAAACAGCTTCTGACAGGAAAGTGAGCAGCTGGGTGGCAGCCGACAGCAGCTCTGTTATTTTGCATTGATATAGCATTTTAATATAAATGGCTGAAATGCAATCTGAAAATAGTTATTCATCACAAACTCCACAAAGCTGGTTAGCACTTAAGATATTATATTATACTGGTGAGCTGACTTCTCTCTAGGTGCTCCCTTCCTTTAATGGTGATAACGGGATTTTCACACTGCCCATTTGAGGGAGGAAGAGGCAGTGGTACAACCAAGTCACAAACACTGTGGCTGTACCCAAAGAGGGTCCAGCATTCCTAATACCAATCTACTTGGGCTTTTTTCTATTTTACCCAAATAGCTTAGAGTTTTGTCCTTGGGGAAAATGAAACAGAGAAACTGATCATCAAGGAGTCAGAGTTTAAATCATTAGCAATAATTACATGTAACGCTTATTCTAAGTTTTACTGCAGGTCCAGAGATTCTTGTTACTCTGAATTCTTTAAGTTTATATGGGCTTTGAACCTATAAAGTGAATACACTGTTTCCCAACATACCAAATTTCCAGACTGCCTTAGAAATCTTCTAGCCATCTAACTGCTCTGCTAAAGAGATCCTTGACCTCTGCACACAACTCCATACGTCACTCTCGCTAAGTGACCATCATGGTGAAGGAGTAAGTTCATTTCAAGTTCCTTTAACCCATGGTGAAAACATACACCTCACCTTTGCTCCCCAGAATATCTAACAGAAAAGGACATCCCCCAAATCTAATAGCATGAGATGGAAAGTTATATCACAAGGAAAAAGAGGGAAGTGGAAGACACCCAGAGAGGGATGATGCAGTACAGCAGGATATTTTGAAACTGCTGTTTTCATGAGGTTGCATCTTACAGTTCAGGGTGTGTGTGTGTGTGTGTGTGTGTGTGTAAGTAATGAACAACAAGCACCTGGGAGTTACTTTATCTTCAATGAGATGAGTCTCCGTGAAAGATGAGATTAGAGATGGAATAAGCTTTCTGATGAGGTTCAAAGATAGGGCCAAGAGATCTGAAATCAACAATACTTCATGCTTTTTTGTTAAATGTAAGTTTTATAGGCGAGCTTTCACGTTGCACCAAAATCCCATACATCAGAAAAGACTACATGAAAGAGCTGTGCCAAAATATCTTTCGTGTCAAAATGGTTGACTTAAACTTGTAACCTGGTATAGTGTAGTGATTTGTCCCCCACCCCCCCACCTGGGGACATCTGGCAATGTCTGGGGACATTGTTTGGTTTTTTTTTTTTGTCTTTTT
Organism: Canis lupus baileyi; assembly: GCF_048164855.1. Lineage (NCBI taxonomy): Eukaryota > Metazoa > Chordata > Mammalia > Carnivora > Canidae > Canis > Canis lupus. The sequence continues at coordinate 27,961,755 of NC_132871.1, read as the reverse complement.
TAGATTGTCACAGCTCCGAAGGAATTTGTCTGCTACTGGCACATAGTAGGTAGAGGCCAGGGATACTAATGAACATCTGCAATGCACAGGGAAGCCCCTCCCCACACCGCCACAACAAGGAACATCAGTCAGTAAGAAACCACAAGGTGGAGGGGAGAGAACTAAGACATAGATTGGTATTTTTGAGAGTGTCTACGTGTAAAAACAGAAGAGACGGTAACATAGATTTCTATCCGAAAAACTTCTTTTGAATGCAATTACTCTTCATTAGACAATAAACAATTCATCTTGCCCCAGCAAATCGCTTACTGAATTCTTGTCCACCACTTGACTCTGAACCTGACCCAGTGAGCTCACTTGTGGGAATTTATCTCATGGAAATAATCTAAAAGAAAGATATGGTCATAGGCATATTCTTTGCAATGTTATTTATAACCTAAAATCTAACCCTACAGTAAGATAAATTGATTTAGAGGTCATAATGCAGCATACCAGAGAAAATGTGGATTCTGCAATCAGAACTGAAATTCAGGAGAGAGGTCAAAGCAAGTAATATAAATTCAGTGTATTAATGTTGCCCTAAGATTCAACATACCTATATCTCCAAATGAAATTTAATCTGCTCCAAATTCTTACTTGTCTGGTTAGCAGAAAACTCAACCCTTGTTATTTATTATTGGGGGGTTCCCTACTGCTGCCTTTAATGTGGTTGTAGAATTCTCAACTTTCTTGGGGCTAGAAAACTGGGGAGGAACTGACTTCTTAACCTGAGAGTTTGTTTATTCCTGCTTTTGCTTTTTCTATATGTGTTGCTGCTCTTGAGCCCTGGTACTGACAACACAAAACACTTAGGGCTGCCCTCTCTGCCCTCTTGGCCTGTGGTGGGCCTGGGCCAGACGCCACCTGGAATCAGAGACGGAGCCTGGCCACCCCAACCTGCTTTGAGGTGTACCACCTTCCTTCTGGTCAGACTCTGTCCCATGTGCTTTTCCCTCTTAAAATATCTCTTCTTTGTGAGCTGGAAACACAAAGCTCCTTTCTTCTCTATTTCTCTCAAGGCTGAATACAATATTTAGAAACATAACAGAGCGCATGGATTTGGAAGAAAGAAAAAGGATCAACACAACTCTCAGTTTTTTTTTTCCTCAATCACTTGCTCTTTACATTAACAGGGTATATATCATAATAAAAGAGCATAACTGAAAACCATTACCAAGGAAAAGTAGAGAGCACACAACTGGTTGAAGATCCCTTGCTTCCTGTGAATGTCAATAGAAAGAGAAGCCAATGAAAAGATAGAAAATTATAATCAGAGAGATGAGATAATATTCCAGGGAGCAGGATTTCATCAAATCCCCCAGAAATTTGAGAAAGATAGAAGGTTTCAGAATTTGATAAATTATTTGAATTTGATCACAGAGCGATCGTCAAAACCATGAAGTCGTCAACAGCGCAATTTCAGGAGCTTTGTCAAAGTTAGGTGAGTGTCCCGAAGAATGAGAGGGTTAAAATGAGGGCAGTCAGATCAGTTTGTTTTCAAATCTGGCAACGGAAAGAAGAAACAGGATCTGTGTATGAGGGATGAGAAAGCATCAAAGAAAATTTGTTGGGTAATGAGCTCTAGATGTACATAAATGCGTAAGCGAAGAGAAGTACTGGACAAGGAGAGCTAGAGGGCAAGGAAGGCAGAGACAGGAAAACAGAAGCAGGGGGCAGCCCGGGTGGCTCAGGGGTTCAGCACTGACTTCAGCCCAGGGCCTGATCCTGGAGACCCAGGATCGAATCCCACATCGGGCTCCCTGCATGGAGCCTGCTTCTCCCTCTGCCTGTGTCTTTGCCTCTCTCTCTCTCTGTGTCTCCCATGAATAAATAAATAAAATCTTTAAAGAAAAAAAAAAAAAAAAAGAAAACAGAAGCAGGGAGGGAGGCCAAACAAAAGGAAGTGAGGTTAGGAGCACAAACTGTTGGAGGGAGGGAGGAGATCATCTTAAAAGAAGGAAGCAAAAGTCCTTGAGACTAAAGAGAGGAGGCATATGGAGATATTTTAAAGTAAAACCATTGGAAAATGAGAATGATCCATCCGATAACCCCAGCGCTGAGTAAAGTACAAGGGGAGTTCCTTGTCAGAGAGGGCCAGCAGCCTGGGGACCTGGTTCAGGAGCTGATGATTTGTAGAGGCATTTTTTTTTTTCCAAATTAAAAGTTTAATATAGTTCATTAAAATAAAAGAGTGAAACAAGCTTAGCTTTGTGTTAATTTTTTGTTTATATGCAAATTCATAACTACCACCTAAGCTCCTTGTAAATGCCAGGACATGCTGATATAAAATGACTCTTTTTAAAAAATGAATTATGATCCCATCCAGAAGTGCAACCCATGTATCAACTTGGGCTGACACGATTGTTTTTATTTCTAATAAGGGCCTTCATTTACTTAAAATGTCGCTCCCTCGGTATTCTATTTCTCTTTTAAACATGTAAGACCATTGCTGTAAAAACGGGAAATTACACTGTATCAAAAGCCATTGAAAGTATTAGTTGGAAACTTGATAGGGCTACATAGAATCTTAATCTTGAAAATGCTGTAAAATTTGACTCCATCATAATAACCACAAGAGGCAGATGAACATGACTGAGTTAAGGTCTGTTCTATAAATCATCACTTGGTGAATGAATGAGGAAAAAGATAAGCTGTAACCAAAATGGTGAAGAGTGAGATGGGAACACTCCTCTCTGGAATTATCTTTCAATAAAGTTCAGCTGGGAGCTGAAGAAATGGAGAATTATAGGTTGTGTACCGTGGGCAGCGGTATAGCTGCCAACCGGATGAACTTATGTATGGGATCTTGGGTTTTGAAAGCCAAGTTCTCACTCTTTATGTAAGATGACAAAACCAGAAAATGTAATGGCAATCATAAGCGGACATTGTAGATGTGACTAATATGAAGTTTGCTACCTGGCATTATAATACATTTGTGATGTAAAGTCTGTGCATATGCTAATAACTTTTTATTGCTTAAATCATTCGGTTTAACTCAACAAACATTTGCTTAGCCTTGACTACTTACAAAGTACTGCCTGGGAACTGAAGGAAATCCAAAGATGGAAGAGACCAGTCCTTCAACTACAAATGTTAGAATGTTGTGGACAGAATAATATAAACACCTCTTGAGAGTGTGCGTGGCCAGCCGGCTCTATTCTGAATTATGGAGATTCAAATAAAATTGTATTCAAACATGGGAGAGGAAATGTTTCTACTCTCACTAGCATTATGAACATGTCATTTTTTTTTAAAGATTTTTATTTATTTACTCATGAGAGACACAGAGAAAGGCAAAGGCATAGGCAGATGGAGAAGGAAGCTGCCTGTGGGGAGCCCGATGCGGGACTTGATCCCAGGACCCCAGGATCACCATTCAACCCAAAGGCAGACACTGAACCACTGAGCCACCCAGGTGCCCTGACATATGTTATTTTTTTAATGCTTGTTTTTATCTTTGCATTGTTATAGATTAGCCCAGTACCCACCTGATGGAAAGTAGGCATCAAACAATATTTGATTAAATGACAATGAGGGATGAGTGCTAAAAGCTTTTAGAAAAAAGATCAGGTTTGTTGATTTCATGGAAATATCTGTGTACTACTTTCTACTGAAGATCCACCACTTGACAAATGCTCACCTAGTCATAGCCTCTGTCTTCATGAAGCTTTTAGTCGGGCAGACCTTGAATGTTAAAGCCTTTCACAAGATTTTACTCACTAGAATACAATGAAAGTTTGAAATTGAAAGATCAATGTCCCATCACGACATTGAATAGTAAATTGAGCAAGACAAGGAAAAAATATGCCAAAACTTGGCACGGTGTAGGCATAGCGGAAACAGCCCCAGCAGTCAGTGTGAGGCATTTGACTACAGCACCATCGTTAAAGGGCCAAGCGTCATGCTGGCGAGGGAATGAAGAGACATCTAAGAATCTAAGAGACGGAAAAAAACCCCATTTATGCTTTATCCATAGAGTCAAAATTTTAAAAGTTTTTCCCTGGATACTGGCTAATTTTCATTTCCTTTTAGTCTTTATTATTAATGACTTAAAAGTGCAGACAGAAAAGATGTGATTGTGGGATGCTAAATAGGTAGGCTTGTCTGAAGCAGAGAATTTAAAAGTGAAAGGGTAGAAATGCAGGAACAAGAGAAAATGTAACACAGTCTTGGGTTGGATCATAAAAAGCCCAAATGCCCCCTGCTAAGGAATTTACACTTGCACAACGAGAAGCAAAGCTTTTTGAAGAGGAGAATGTATTGCTGAAAACAGGGTATTGAGGAGATTAGTCTGCATTTTTTTGGCAGGAAGGAATGGAAGGGAAGTTGAGAGAAGAAAGTCAGAACTATTTATTACCATTCCAGAGCCACAAGGGCACAAGTTGCACAGGTACATTGGCGATCTGCCTTCTTCTCAGCTTCAGGTTCTATGTCCTATGCAATAAATGGTTGTGGAAATAGTAGATGGTCAGGTCTCTCTTATTGGGAAAGTCTGTTCTGATCACCTTTGAGTTCAAAACAAGACTTCTTGATTAAGAGTTTTACAATTTATGTATTAACAATATTTTCCATTTAGAATGCCTTGGGAAATTTCATGTCTATTTATAATCTCTGATGTCAGTGAGAGGGAAAAAAAAAGGCTAATTTACAATGCATCATTCAGCCCATGGGTGGGACTAATGAACATTAGGTTATAGGCAGCAAGAATGTTGATAAGGGAAAGAATAGCAGGTTCTAAAGATGACTTGTGGTTCAGCACTATCATTAGGCTCAATAAATAGAATCTTTGAAGATAATTCAGTATTCTGAGTTGCCACTAAAATAGAAGGAAAAATTGGGTGCTTTCTTTTTTTGGGGTAGAGAAAGTTATCTTTTTTTTTTAACTTTGTTAAGGAATAATTGACAAATATATTTGTGTGTTTGTGTGTGTGTTGTGTGTTTGTGTGGTGAGAAGGCTTAAGATCTACTCTCAGCAACTTTCAAGGATACAGTGCACATATTAACTATAGTTACTATGCTATATATCCCATCCCAAAACTTCTTCTTATAACTAAAGTTTTGTACCCTTTGATTTAAATCACTCATTCCTCCTTCCCCCGGCCTTTGACAACTACCATTCTATAAAGTTTCTATGAAATTTCCTTTTATTTTTAGGTTCCACACATGTAATACCATACAATACACTTCTTTTTCTGTCTGACTTATTTATTGGCCTAATGGCCTCCAGTTTCATCTGTGTTATTGCAAATGACAAGATTTCCTTCTTTTATAGGGATGGATAATATTCCATTGTATGTGTACATATATACTACTATGTGCATATATATGTGTGTATTATGTGCACACACATATCCCCATATATTTTCTATATATCCATATATATTATGTGTATATTTATTTTGTATACATATATATCATATCTTTTTTATCCATTCATCTGTCAAAGACATTTAGGTTGTTTTCACCTTGGCTATTGTAGGCTATTATTGTGAATAATGCTACAATGAATGTGGGTGCAGATATCTTTTTGAGATACTGATTTCAACTCCTTTGGATGTATGCCCAGGAATGAGATTGCTAGATCACACTATAGTTCAATTTTTAATTTTTTGAGAAACTGCCAAACTATTTTCTGTCATGGCTGTACCAATTTGCATTCCCACCAACCCTGTGCAAGGGTTCTTATGTCTCCACATCCTTGCCAACACTTGCTATTTCTTGTCTTGATGATAGTCATTCTAGCAGGTATGAGGTAATATTTTATTGTGATTTTGACTTGCATTTCCTTGGTGATTAGTGATGTTGAGCTCCTCTGCATATACCTATTGGTCATTTGTATGGTCTTTTCTGGAAAAATGTCTATTTTGGTTCTTTGTCCATTTTTAATTGGATTATTTGCTTTTATGCTATTGAGTTGTATGAGTTCCTTGCTTATTTTGGATAGTAATCCTTTCTCAGATATATAATTTGTAAAAATTTTCTGAAGGTTGCCTTTTATTTTTTTTTAAGATTTTATTTATTTGAGAGAGAGAGCAAGCTAGAGTGAGGGAGAGAGCATGAGTGAGGGGGAGGGGCAGAGGAAGAGGGAGAAGCAGAATTCCTACAGAGCAGGGAGCCCAACTCGGGGCTCCATACCAGGACCCTGAGATCATGACCTGAGCCGACAGTAGATGCTTAACTGACTGAGCCACCCAGTTGCCCCTAAAAGTTGCCATTTCAATTTCTTGTTTCCTTTGCTGTGCTGAGGCTGTTTAGTTTGATGTTGTCCCACTTGTTTATTTTAGATTTAGTTGCTTATGTTTTTGCTGTCTTTTTTTTTTTTTTAACAAGCTTTAATTCACTTTTATTTTTCTTGTATAAAACTATGTGGTAGCCACAGCTGGAGCCTGGGTCCTCCGCACGGAGACTCTGGTGTGGGTCTTTACAAGATGATCAGTGAATTCCTGATAGGGAGACTTGGTGAACACAGTTTCTTCCCAGAGATCAGGGGTGAGATAGCTGTAGGTCTTGGAGATGCATCAAAAGTAGCCTTGGCAAAGTTCCCCAGGGTGGCAGTGCAGCCCCTGGGGGAAGTGTAGCAGTCGTCAATACCAGCCATCATCAGTAGCTTCTTGGGCACAGGGGCAGAGACAATGCCAGGGCCTCTGGGGGCAGGGATGAGACGCACCAGCACAGAACCACAGCGACCAGTCACCTTGCCTGGGACAGTGTGGGGCTTGCGGATCTTGTTCCCCCAGTAGCCTCGTCGCTCGGGACGATGGAAAGCTTGGCCAGGATGACGGCCCCACGGATGGCGGTGGCTACCTCCTTGGAGCCCTTGACGCCCAGACCCACGTGTCCGTTGTCATCTCCGATGGCAGCAAATGCCTCGAACCTGGTCCGCGGGCCGGCTCGGGTCTGCTTTGGCACGGGCATGATTTTCAAGACCTCATCCTTAAGGGATGATGCCCCCAAGAAGAAGGCAATGACCTCAGATTCCTTGATGGGCAGAGAAAAGAGAGAGATCTCCTCCAGGGACTTGATCTTCATGTCCTTGACTCGGCGGCCAGCCGGGGACGGGGATCCACTCCTTGTCCCCGGCCCGGCCCCGGCCCGACCCCGACCCCGACCCCGACCGCGGCCGGCCTCCCATTCCCGGGCCCCCGGGGCCCCCCGCAGCACCGGCGTCATCTGCCATGTGGTGTTCTCTCGGAGAAGAAGCTGTTTTTGCTGTCTTATCTGAGAAATTATGGCCAAGATTAATGTCAAGGATACATTTTTCTGTTCTCTTCTAGGAGTTTTAAATGGATTCAGGTATTATATTTAAGTCTTTGATCCAGCTCAAGTTAATTTTGGGGAGTGATGTCAGGTAGGGGTCCAGTTTCATTCTTGTACATGTTGCTATCCAGTTTTCCCAACAGCATTATTAAAGAGGATATTCTTTCTCCATTGTGTGTTCTGGGCTCCCTTATCAAAAATTAGTTGACTGTATACATGAGGGCTTATGTATGGGTTTATATTCTGTTCCACTGGTCAGTGCACCCGTGCTTTTGTCAGTGCCATAGTGCTTTGATTAGTTTGTAACTTTGTAATTACGGCTTTGTAATATAGCTTGAAATTAGGAAGTGTGATGACCACAACTCTGTTCTTTCTTTGGATAGCTTTGGATAATCATGGTCTTTTGTGGCTCCATACAAATTTTAGGATAGTTTCTTCTACTGCCATGGAAAAAGCCACTGACATTTTGATAGATTGCATTGAATCTGTAGATGGCTTTGTATAGTATGGACATTTCACAATTAACTCTTCTAATCCAAGAACACAGAATGTCTTTCCATTTACATGTATCTTCAATCTCCTTCATCAATGTCTTACAGCTTTCAGTGTACAGGTCTTTCCCTTTGGTTAGATTCATTCCTGAGTGGGATATTTTTTTTTTGATGCAACTGTAAATGGGATTGTTTGCTTTCTTAATTTCTCTATCAGACAGTTTGTTGTTAACGTATAGAAATGCAACTGATTTCTGTTTGTTGATTTTGTTTATTATTAAGTTCAATAATAGAATATTTCATGATAATTTAATATACAGAGCTGCTATTAAAGTAGTAGGGAGGGATGACTGGGTGCCTCAGTGTCTGCCTTTGGCTCAGGTCATGATCCCAGGGTCCTGGGATCAAGCCCCATGCAGGGCTCTCTGCTCAGTGGGAAGCCTGCTCGTGCTATGCTCGGTCAAATAAATAAATAGAATCTTTAAAGAAAATAAAGTAGTAGGAAAAATGTATATTTTCTAAAATTGTTGATAAAGTCATCTTTTAAAGGTATGTCTGTTTCACACGTTGGAACTTTGCTCCCTCAGTATACTGACAGCTTCTAGAAGGAGTCATGTTGCCTTTCACGGCCCTATACAAATATATAGTGGCAACTAAGTGTTTCTTATTAATGTATAAAATACCACTGCACTCCATGTGAAAACTTCAACGTTTTGGGATCTGATTGCTGTTTATAGGTGGAAAACCATACTTGTTTCATTATTATGTGTATTTATATAAATAAGATCCAATTTCAGAGAAGCACAATAAAGAAGATGACATTAGGCACCTGGGTGGCCCAGTGCTTGAGTGGCTGCCTTTGGCTCAGGGCGAGATCCCGGGGTTCTGGGATCCAGTCCTGCATCCAGCTCGCAGGGAGCCTACTTCTCCCTCTGCCTATGTCTCTCCTCTCTCTGTGTGTCTTTCATGCATGAATAAATAATATTTTTTTAAAAAGCTAACATTTATTGAATGTCTCTGGTCTAAGTTGCTTCCAGAGATAAATGCAGCTCTTCTTCACATCGATTTATGAACTAAGTGTTGCTATGTCCCTGTTTCGTAGATGGAGGAACTGATGTAAGGAGAGGTTAGGTAAACTGTCCAGGAGGACGCAGTACTAAAAATGGTGAGAAGGGATTTGAACACAGTCTGATTTCAGAGCCATACGCTAAGCAAGTAGTTGGCAATTTTTTTTTCTGTAAAGGGCCAGATAGTAAATATTTTAGGCTTTGCAGGCCATACGGTCTCTGTCGCAACTACTCAACTCTGTCGTTTAGTGCAAAGCAGCCATAGATAATATGTAAATGAGTAAGCATGGCTATGTTCCAATAAAACTTTATTTATGGACATTGAAATTTGAATTTCATAAATTCTCATGTGTCACAAATAGTATTTTTCTTTTGATTTCTTTCCAACCACATAAAAATGTAAAAAAATCTTTCTTAGCCGTGGGCCATACAAAAATGGGGAGGGGGTGACTGGTTTTGTCCCACAGGCTGTAGTTTGCTGGCCCCCATTATAAACCACAGAAGTCACTAGGAAAGGAATGGAGAACCACCTAAGAGTCTGCCTAGACCCCATTATTCACGAAGAGAATTGGGACCTTATGAGGAACTGCTAAAGGAAGGATGTGGGATAAACATATAGATAATTCATTGGATGAAATAGCAGCTACATCCTCCCCCAAATTGTTGAGGATGATTGTAAATTTTTTTTTTATGCCTATTATCTATTTTCTGTAGAAAAGACTATTTCTCAGAGAGAGGAACCCTTCTTGGGAATTAGTAAAACCAGGATTGGAGACAAGCGAGTCTGTAAACCATGGGTTGACAAATTGTGAGTGGGCTAAATCTGGCCTGCTGCCTGCTTTTGTACTATCTCTGGGCATATCCCAGCAAGCTAGCACTAAGAGTCATGGAGACCAAGGTTCAGGTGGAAGGCATAGGGGAAATCCTTCCCCATTCCTTTTCCATACCCAACAACTGTCTCCCCAGTCACACCTTGCTACCACTCAAGGTCTGTGCCAATTGTCACCTTCACATTGAAGGTGACACTCTGCTATTGGCAAATGGTAAGCACAAAATGGCAAACTCAGTCTAGTGAGTGACCTGTTCCCTGGGCAACAGCCCAAGTTGAGAAGGCTGCACTAGATCTGGATTTCACTGGGACAGACAGTAAAAATGACCATGGCAGCCACCTACTGTACTACCTGCTGGGCTCCTCCCCATTAGTTTAGTCTTTCATCATCCTGAGAAAGTCTTCTTTAGATAGAAACCAGTCACAGAGCATCCCTACTACTTGCAACACACATTCCAGACAAACTGGGAGAACAGGTCAAGACTTTATTCTCTAGTTATATAAGTACCTGCATTATATTCTTGATCTTGCCTGTTGGCCCAGAAAGTCGAATGTATTTAATATCTGACCCCCCTCAAATGGCTGACCCCTGACCTAGACCATGGGAGGGACTACAGAAACAAAGAGGAAAAGAAGGACTAAGGGGAAGTTGTTTTGAATTAAAAGATGTTAGATTTGGCAACAATTTAGTCCATTCAGGATTTCAGTTCATAGAAGGAAAACAAGTAAAGCTTAAGTAAAATATGTGACTAGAAAGCAATGGGACTGACAATTTTTCTCAACAATCGTGTGTGACAACATGTGATTGTCTTTCAAAATGGCACCCTCAGGAAGCTCTCCATGAAATTTAACAGTGTTGCCATTGCACTAAAACATTTTGGCACTCCTCTTTTAGAATTGCTCTCTGAATTTGCAAGTTGCAAGAGATTATCTCAGAGAGGGGATGTCATGTCAAATTTTAGAATTGAAAGGACATTTGAGATCAGCCTCATTGTTTTATATTCACACACTTCCTTTAACCAAGAATGTAAATTCCCAGTTAACCACCCTTCTTTTTAGTATACTTGTTTAAGTTTGGCTCTCTTCTAAATTAATTCATTATCCTAGGATGAAAGAAATGTTTCTCTCAAGGACAGTGAAAATAATCAACCATATGTTAGAAAGTCATTTTTAAAGAGAAAATACAAAATATTCTGAGTAAAATAAATATTCCTAGCAATGGCCAATAATTTGTTTGGCTGTATAAATTTTGGCAGATTTTCCTTAAAAATCACGCTGTTCTATGACCAAGCAAAGTGCCTTGAATTCCTTAATATTAGAAATATTAGAAAGTTTTTGGACCTTATTAATTTTTTTCTAAGATTTTATTTATTTATTCATGAGAGACAGAGAGAGAGGCAGAGACCCAGGCAGAGGGAGAAGCAGGCTCCCTGCGGGGAGCCCGATGTGGGACTCGATCCCGGGACCCCGGGGTCACACTAGAAGCCAAAGACAGACAAACAACCACTGAGCCACTCAGGCGTCCCTGGACCTTAATAACTTTTAATTACAAAATAATTGAGTCTAATCCATATTTTCTCTGAGTATTCTGCATTGCCAAATAAAATAGGTGTTTTATGATAAACATAAGTATTTGTCTGGATCGTATGTCAGATTGATTTTTAATATAGATGCACAAAGAGGAAATGTCACCATGATCACCCATATTATTTTAGCAATAATTTTTCTCAGTAGAAGATAAAGACTTACTTCTTTTTCCCCCCACCACCAGGATGGTAGCTAGATTTTTTTTTTTTTTTTCACGGAGATGTGCCACAGAGAGCAACCAAATATAACAACTCTCTTTCACAACCATGTGGAAGCAACTTGCTTCCTGCCATTTCTCCCTCTTGTGATATTCCGAAGTGAAAATGAAATACAGATACTATCAAACTGTGGCTATGACAGATGAAAAAAAAAAGATACTTCTGTTTTACTGAAGTGCATTTGTTTTCCTCCTCCATTCTACAGGAAGCATCACAAACCCACAGAGTCCCTGGGAGATGGATTTCACTGAGAGGCAGAAATGCTAACTTTGCTCAAAGATGTGTAAATGCCACGTGCCCAGATGGTCCTTTTGCCTATTCATAGGAAGAGGCTCAGAAACACACATGCATCTTTCTTGGTCAGTCATAACAGATTTGTTCTAAATAAGCCACACTGTTTTGCAAGATGGCGGGGAACTGTCAGGCTGTATTTTAAGCACAAATGTTTCTGCCAGACAGACCCAGCGTATACCATGTGCTTCAGGAACACACACACATGCGGCATTGATCTGAGGACAGACTTCCGACCTCGTGTTGTCATTTCGCGGCTCGGATCAGTAAGTCCAAGTTGCATTTCCTGAGTTGACCTTCAATTTACTCAAGGATGTCATGGCAATGATCAAATATATGGATGGAGAAAGAGAAGTAGGTAGCTGGAGAGATGGACAGACAGTCCTTGTCCTTTGCATGATAATGTCCCTTGGCCAAATCAGAGTCTCCAGATTGCCCCTGAAGGGGTCATTGCTCTTTTCTGGAGTGGGCGGTGGAATCTAGTTGTCCCTTATCTAATTTATTTTTAGTACTCCTCCTCCCCCCCCATTAAGAAACACTCTTTACTAATGTTTTAATATAAGTAGAACTTAATAAGCAACTATTTATACTTGACATTTTGTGTTACCAGGTGGATTATGGTTCTTAGAAATGTACAATTTTAAGTAGATACTCTACCGTAGAAAACTTTAGTTAACAGAGATTTATTTGAAAAGATAGAAGCAATGATTTGTTATAAAAAGTATCTTTCAAAAAAAAAAGTATCTTTCAACGATTAACAGTAATTTTGAGCAGTGGGGAACCAGGGTACTTATTTCGCTGAATTGGTGACCAGATGGGAGAGAGCCCGGGGACTTCTACCTTCAGGTACCGTGAGGCTGCCTGGGGACTCCCTCCAGGTTTGCCCTGCCAGGCATCGTGAGGCGGATGGGCTGGCTGAAGGCACGTCACAGGAAGACGAGACGGCAGGTCAGGAGTGAGTGCAAGTGGGCATTGCACTGGGGAGGAGGGAAAGGCTCGTTGCTCGGTGCAGTTAATAATTACTTAACTAACTAATTAATTAATTAACTCGTTCCTTATATCCCATCTTAGTCTGAACAGAATTAGCAGGAGCTGACAAAGATACATCACCATCGGACTTGAGGGTAAATAAGAGAAGAAGATGAACTAGGGGAAGAGAGGGTAAAACAAAGTCCAAAGTAAAGATTGTGCCCAAGATTGCTCTAAGAATTTTGTCAGCTCCATCTTGCAATTTTCACTTCATGCCTTCTAGCAGCCAGACCAGAGAAACAAGATCAGCTGCAAGTTTCTTGGTTTCCAACAGGTAAAAAGACACTGACTGCTTGGGTTAATTCCAGGTGTTTCTGATACGAAGTCTCAAAATTTTCTCCTGGTCCTCATAAGAGGACCCCGCAATGTAATAAGCAATGTCTGACAGCATGCCGGTGGTAAAAACCAGTTTTGTTAGATTTTCTAAAAAATAAACATTCTCAAATTTAATAGAGGGATAACCCTACAGTACAGTTCAGGAAAAGCAATTCTACTCCAAACTTCAATGTCTCATTATTTAGAAAGAAACTTAAGAGGGATCCCTGGGTGGCGCAGCGGTTTGGCGCCTGCCTTTGGCCCAGGGCGTGATCCTGGAGACCCAGGATCGAATCCCACATCGGACTCCCGGTGCATGGAGCCTGCTTCTCCCTCTGCCTATGTCTCTGCCTCTCTCTCTCTCTCTCTGTGACTATCATAAATAAATAAAAATTTTAAAAAAATTAAAAAAAAAAAGAAACTTAAGTGTCTGGACGAATGGATGAACGCACATGTTTTAGACAATTCCCATAAATATTATTTCTATGACCTATGACCAAGTTTCTATTATTTTCTAACAAAAGACTGAAGTTTGGATATTCTGTTTGTAATTAAAGGCGGATTTATATGCAATTGACATCAAGCAAAGATAGAGGAAGGGTTCAACACCTTTCATAAACTTAGGTGATAGCAGATAGAACATTCCCCACACATACTTGAATAAATACCATTTACTGTCGTGGCCCAGATTTTCACTAGCAAACAGCATCACAAGGACAAATGTCCATTTGGAACTTCAGTTTCAAAAATAACCTTAACATGTTTTGACTGTTTCAAAGAAAATGTACAATATGACCAATGAAACCATTTCTATTATGTCCCTGCAATTGACATGGTAGGATGAAAACCCAGGAATGAAAATTTGGAAATGTTGAGTATACAGGGCAGAAATTAAAATATGACATCTTAATAAATTATTTTAAAACCAATCAGGAAATTCAGCAGTATATTTGCAGCCTGTAATGCTAATATCAAGCCAGGCCTAAGGCATTTCCTGGGGGATTAATGACCAGAGGGAATTAATGGTCCTTGGCTTCACCTCAGGCCATCCACTTTCCCAGCCGGTCATTAATCCTAAGAAATGTCTTGAGCCTCAATCATTACAGCTTAATTGAGATGTCATGAAAAGGGTTAAAGAAGTTTTGACTACTTTACTACATGAATACCAGCAGTGAAATGCATTTAGAATCCCTGTTTAAAAGACATGTAATTGCCTCGGATTCTTTATATTATCATAACTCTTCAAAATTGATTGGTTTTAGGTTTATGGAAAAATATGCAAATTTACAGAGGATATGACACACATTTCTCATCGTGGGAATAAAAGTAGTTCACACAGAATTCATTTGATTGAGTTTGATTACTGAACAAAATCTAATTATTTTAGATACACGATCAGACTTTTCTGGAGATGCATATTGCAGGAAAGAAGTATTTGGCACGTTGATTGTTTGTCAGTGCGAATGTGTCATGTTAAACAATGCTTACTCAGGGGGTCCAGCATTTCTAGGAAGCATTGCTACCAAGAACTACACTCAAAGAAGCACAGATCAGGAACTACTTATTCAAAGTAAACAAAGCGAGAAAAAAGGCCTCCTTTCTTGCTTACTGGGGCTGAGCCTACAGTTAGCTCCTGTGGAGTACAGGGGAAGACCAGCAACTCTGTCTCAGTATTTGGAACTCTTATTTCCTAAACAAGGACTCAAATCAACTTACAAGGATGCTTCACTTACATACAATTTGGTGACAAAACAAGGACAGATAAAGGACAGATAATGAGAGTAGCCAATCAGAGTAAAACAACAATTAGAAAGAATCCCAATAGGGAACCACTTTTTGAGCCAAATGGGCTTCCCTCTGTAGAAAGAGAAGGGGAGGAGACACCTGGGTGGCTCAGTGGTTGAGCATCTGCCTTCAGCCGAAGGCGTGATCCCAGGGTCCTGGGATCCAGTCCTACGTCGGGCTCCCTGCATGGAGCCTGCTTCTCCCTCTGCTTGTGTCTCTGCCTCTCTCTGTGTCTCTCATGAATAAATACATAGAAACTTTAAAAAAAAAAAAAAAGAAGAAGAAGGTGAGGAATCACTAGAACCAGATCTTAAATACACATCTGATTGTACTCCCTGTAGCTATGATCCTGGCTGCCTACCAATCCAGGGGTCAGCTGGAGGGTGGGGGCAACTGTAAAATTCTGATCATTAATGACCAAGTCTCACCCAACAGGCTGTGTCCAGATTTCAGTAGTTTGCAAATGTTTTCACGTCTTCCATTTTGGGACCATGGCATACCCATTTTGCAAGGAACGGATATGTTCATTCTGCTATATCCTTGAACATGAGAGTGGTGATGGTGATGTGTGTGTATTTTTTTTGTGTGTGTGAGTGTGTGATCAAAGGACTACTGAACACTGGTTTTTCAAATTACTCTCCACAAATCACCTCTTGTAGTGGGTCTAAGTAATACAGCTATTTGCCTACTCACTCTTGGGAGTATCTGTTTTCAGTAACACCATTTGGGAAGTTTTCAGAATTTTAAATATATGTAGTTGGATATGAGTGGGATTTTTAAAATTATTATTATTATTATTATAGCCTTTAAACTACTAACTTGGACCTAAAGCTACAGACAAAGAAATTCTATGTGTCCCCTGTTCTGAAGAGAGCTGGCAATAGTAGAGGCTAGCCCACTCTCCCTCAGAGATTAATATTTATTGGCCTATGGGCTAATTTTGATATCTCCATCCAACTGTTAGTACCCAAATTCCATACCAGACTATTAAAAAATAAAAGGTAGGAAAAAAAAAAAGCAGAGGAAGATTCAGGGAGATCTGGGTCATCAGGAATGTTGTGATCCCCACAAGTCTAAGCCAGAGAAAGACTATCCAAGGGAATCATCACCATACAGATCAAAGATCCCTGCTAGGCTGCATTTCACTTCGTCTGACATCTGCTTGGTCAGTGAACTTGCTGATCCACTCTGAGCCTGAACAAAAGCAAAGAAAACCGGGGAGAAGGTGGTGGCACACACAGAAAAATCTTACCACTGAGGTGTGGTAAGAATGTAGAAGCTTCTTTTTGGGCTAAGGGATGCTTTGAAGGAGCCAGGCTTCAGCTGCCCTGGTAGTGTCCAGGCCATGAGGGAGTTTACCTAAGATTGTGGGGTGATATGCTGATGGCAGGTGCACACACTTCCACACACTTGGGTGGAACCAGCTGGTGATGTGAGATATGAAAGCTTTGGCTTAGATAGAAGACGAGAATTCTCTACTGGTCAAGATTGGACCTTGAATACATGAAAAGGACAAGGAAACAATGGGATCTTTCCAGACTGCTTAACTAATGTGAAGAGAGATTCAACAATATTTCATACTTCTACCTCGGAGTTTAACAGATCTGTTACTCACATAATAGATCAAGGTACGCCTCATGATGGCCTCTCCTTGTGTTCTAGACACCTATCCCTCTGTAACTCGTCAAGTCATTGGTTCTTTTATTAACAGAACAATGAGATTGTGGAATCAGAAAGCCAGACAATTTATTAAAAGATTTGTCTCATATCCTTTGTCTAGAAGAGTCAGTTGGTGGTCTTTATTTAATCCTTAGCACATTTACCAGTATAGAGAAAATCCAGGAGTAGAATTAATTTTAGCTATAAGAAATGAAATTATCAAAGGCATTAATTATTAATATTATTAGTTATTAATTATTGAAGTCATTAATCTTGATCTTTCAGGTGCTCAAGCTAGAACGTTAGTCATTTTTAAATATTCTTTCTTCTGTCATTCTTCATATCCAATATATCAATAAATCCTATGATTGCATAATCTAACCACTTTTTTCTTGACTTTGTTGTTATCATTCTGGTCTAAACCACTGGTATTTCTCTCTTGGATTTCTGCAAGAGATACTAACTGGTCTCCCTGCTTTTACTTTTGCCCTCCTGCAGTGTATTTCCATCCAGCAGCCAGAGCAGTCAAGAAAACCTAGTTAGATCCTGACACTTCTCTTGTTAGAATTCTCTCGTGTCTTTTTATTACATCCAAAGTAAAGGCCAAAGTCCTTACAATGGCCTTCAAAATCCTACAGGATTTGTATACTTGTCTCCCAATTTCTCTGACATGACTCCTATGACTCCCTCCTTGCAGTGACCTCCTGCTCCAATGCTACGTATTCTGAAAACAATAAGATCTAATATTTATCTAGCACCTACTAGATACATCCTGAGTACTTACCTGATACCATACAGCTAGTAAGTGGCAGAGGTGAGAGTTTTGTCTCAGGCAGACTGAGCCCAGAGCCTCAATATGCTGAATCTTGACACCATATTGCCACCCCGTAGGTATCTGTGAGGATGGTGTGTCTCTAAATAGTCAGCATTTCATCACGATTAAAATAGGATTTTGGAGTTAAGTGGAACAAGGTTCATACCCTGGTCCTTCCTCTCCTTAGCAATGTGACCTTAGCAAATTAGTTAACTTCCCTGTACTTCAATTTCCTTATCTGAGAAATGAGGATAAGAATTCCCTTACAGGATTATTGCAAGGGTTAAGTAAGCATACAAAAAATATATTCCCGTGCAATCCAAGACAAAGAGTATGTGTTCGAAGAATTTTAAATTATCATTATATGTATTTAAATATATATTTCCAAAGAAAATTAATTTTCTTATCCACCAGGCTCTTACAATGCTTCAAATTTAGACATTTGAGAATCCATATTAAAATGGCTTATGCTCATATTAAAGATTTGTAGACAGTTGAATGCATCTACCACATTGTCAAACTGAAGGTCAGAAAAGAGGAGTGGTTATTTTATTTGTAACTCTTCAAAGGCTGTTCAAGACTACAAACTCCTTATTTTACTCATTCAGACTTTTTTTCCCTACAATAATAGTTTAGGGATGCCTAGGGGCTCAGGGCATGGTCCAAGGGTCCCAGGATCGAGTCCCATGTCAGGCTCCCTGCATAGAGCCTGCTTCTCCCTCTGCCTATGTCTCTGCCTCTCTCTGTGTGTGTCTCTCATGAATAAATAAATAAAATCTTTAAAATTAATAAATAAAATAATAGTTTACATTAAAGCTGACAAACATATGCTAACGTTTTATCTAGATGCAAATTAAAGGTGACAAGTTATAATCTGGAATACCATAAAGTTTATAATGGAAGCGGCAACAGAGCCTCAAATGGAGCATTACAAACCCAAATCTATGTTTTCTTTTTTTATTGTTTTTTTTAAAGATGTTATTTATTTATTTATGAGAGACACACAGAGAGAGGCAGAGACACAGGCAGAGGGAAAAGCAGGCTCCATGCAGGGAGCCCAAACGTGGGACTCGATCCCGGGGGCTCCACGATCACGCCCTGAGTCGAAGACTGGTGCTCAACCACTGAGCTAGCCAGGTGTCCCCTATGTTTTCCTTAGAAAAGAAAAAGTGGTTACCGTGGCTACACAGGAGGCTAGCGTGGGTCTCTGCATCTGAATATTATGATTACAGCTCAACATTTGTCATGTTAGAATCAATGGGAACTAGTTTACCCTCATAAAGCATGATCTTTAAGTGATTGGAATAGGTTTTGGGGTTTTTTTGGAAGAGCCTCTTTAATTTTCATATTATATCAATACTAGAGTTTTTTCAGTTGGTGTTTGTTGCACTAGCTTGCCAAAAAGACCAATTTCAGATTTGTAGGTGGTCCTTTGCACACCTTGAAATCTCTATAGACCTTGAACACATTGTGGGTCCTCAGTAATACTTGTGGATTAATTAGTTGGCTCATTAATTAGTGATACAATGGTGTACAGAAATGTTAGTGTTTCTGTCTCTAAATGTCTAATATTCCCACACACACACCTGTCCCACTGTTTTAAGTCCTCAACATATATTTACATGAAAGCCTTCAGAAGTAGACAGTAATATTATTTCAATTTTATCACTCATTTTTGAAAAATTTACTTCATTTTTCAAAAGGAGCTATGAAGATAGAGGGGAAGTGGGTGACATTTCTATATCACATGGTCAATATATGTCTAGGCTGAGATTTGAATCTTGAAAGTCAGACACCAGAGACCACCCCCAACGACTGCATCATGACGGCAAAGCACCACAGAAACACATGTGTTGTGGCCAAACATCAGGGCCGATATGTACTTTGACAAATATGTCCCTAAGCATCTACCAATACCGCTAATGCCTGCTGTCACAAATACGGGGCTCAGGGTGGTGATGCCTCTTGATCCTTTGCTTTGTGTCAACACTGCCCCTATGTCTGTGCCCCACATGACCCCCTCTACTGGACTATTTTTATATTCCTTCCCGTCCCCAACAATTCCCGGAAATCTCTTTAGCATTAAAGCTGCCTCTTCATTTTATCACATGACTTGATGAAATCGGAGTATTATAACTTTTTGTTTCCTTCACTGTCCTTTGTGAAAGTGTAGTTACATAGGATTATATCTTTATACAGTTATCAAATTATATTTACTAAATACCAGTATTACTTATAGCTATTATTCAAATCTTTAAGGATTTGAAGGGATTATCCAACTCTCTGAAGGGCCTGAAATCCCATTTGTTTAAAATGTAGCAATGGGATATATTTCCATAGCACCATTCTTTGAGAGCTCTATAACTCGCGCCCATGATCCTTAAAATATCCCTGCTTAGTATGACTAGCAATATTTACTTTCGCTTCTGTACAACAGAGATAATGAGGCAAAGAAAGTAAAATTTCCTTTCTTATATAGGTTGCTCCCACTGTTCCAATGTAGAGCGTGCCTATTAAACCTTCGTAAGCTGAACGGTGTGAAGGGAAGAAGCAATTATTGTTAATTTATATGGAAAAATTTTGAGCATTCCCAGACCCAAAAAATAACTTCTCTTAGGTTTTTCTGATACCTTCAGATACATCTCACTCACAGATGCACAAAACAAATTGAGATAAAGCACAGATGCCCCCAGACACAGTTTAAAGCTACGGTGGCTTGCAGCTGAGACACTGAGTGCAGTCCTGGGAAGGAGCTTGGCAGGGCCATTGTCACTGCTCACGGTGTGTATTGTCTCTCTAAAGCAGTATCTCTATTTTCACTTTTTGCCTTTATTTTCTTAAAGTAAGAATCCTCTTTGGGTTTCTTTTGGTTAGCAAAACTAGATATTAATGTAGATCTTTCTTAAAAGCAAAGTGGTGTAACACGAACTGCCAAATAGCAGAGGATGCCTGAAGTTACTTGTGTTCTTAAACTCAAACCATTCATTTTATTATGAAGCAATTAAAAAATATATCATCATTAGGAATAGAAAATGTTGACTGATATTTTAGAGAGTTACAGAAAGAATAGTATCACCTCTAAGACATCTGCTCCATAGCTATCTGCAGACAGAAGAGTGGAGATTCCTAGGGGCAATGGCCCCATAAACAGGACCAACCTGACTGTGGTGACTTAGAAGGTCCACCCCTTTTCCCTAGTGACATAAGCAGTTTGATTAACATCCTCCATTTCTATAGAATAATAATGGCTGATTGTCTGGCTTTAGGCTTGTTGATGGGAGCTTTTTAAAGCCAGCTTTATACTGGCACAGACTTAAATGTCATCTTTACTAAAGCAGTCTTCTGATCCCTTTCCTGGTGGTCTATTGCATTTACTCTTAACAAGGGCTAAAATGGGTAAGATCAATAGAACTTTCCTTAGAAACTACTCCATTTAGCACAGCATCTCTTAAATGACAAAACAGCTGGTTGAAAAGTGAAAAACCCCTACTCTCAATCAACTGTTTTATTTTTTTTAAGATTTTGTTTATTTATTTATTCATGAGACACAGAGACACAGGCAGAGGGAGAAGCTGGCTTCCTGAGGGGAGCCCGATGTAGGACTCGATACCAAGACCTCAGGATCATACCCTGAGCCAAAGGCAGGTGCTCAGTGTCTGAGCCACCCAGACATCTCAATCAACTGTTTTATTTAGGTGATTTCAAATAACTAGTTGTGTGGGTTGATTAACAATTTTCTTCGACAAATTAAGTGGAAGTATAAATAGAATGAAGTATTAGCTCAAGTTGGGTTTAGAATTTTTTGATTAGGAACATACATTGTATTGTAATTTGAGCAAGTCCTCTAGTCATCTACTTGGTCTCAAGTGCTCCCACATGAATAGTTGGGTTCCATTTGCTTAGTTGGTACAACAAATTTTGCAGTTTTAGTTTTCGATTTGCAATTTTATTCTTCTCCACTCATTGCAGTTGGCCAGATTGCTCTTGGTATTTTATCTTCTTTTTTTTTTTTAATTTTTATTTATTTATGATAGTCACAGAGAGAGAGAGAGAGGCAGAAACATAGGCAGAGGGAGAAGCAGGCTCCATGCACCGGGAGCCCGACGTGGGATTCGGTCCAGGGTCTCCATGATCACGCCCTGGGCCAAAGGCAGGGGCCAAATCGCTGCATGCGCCGCCGAGGGATCCCTTATCTTCTTAATTCTTTCTTTTTTTCACTTCTTATGATTGGGAATATTTTCATATGCTTAATTTTCCAGTGTATTCACAGGAAGCTTTAATAGAGATTAAGGTTTTGTTGTCATTCTTGTTGTTTTTACTGGCATCACTGTGCAAACTTGATGGGTTCTTTTTTCTGTATTCTATATTACTTAGCTGCAAATCAGCTGATAAAGCAGATGTTTGATGTTAGTGGTTTTTAAAAAGCAATTCTCACTTAAAGGAGTGTTGTATTTTATTTTTAATTTTTAAAAAGATTTATTTACCCATTTGAGGTAGGGAGGAGAGGAGCAGAAGGAGAGAATCTTCAAGGAGATTTCCTTCCCATTGAGTGTGGAGCCCAACTCAGGGCTCTATCCCACAACTCATGAGATCATGACTGACTTGAAACCAAAAGACAGACACCTAAGACTGAGCCACCCACATGCTCCAGAAGTGTTTTTTTTTTTAATATAAAATGAAAAAAAAAAAGGAATAAGATATTTATCCCTTTCTAACATTTCTCAATAATAGCCTTTTTTTCTATGGAAATTTATATATTAAAGTTTATTGCTTTAGATAATATTGTTCCTTCATTATTTTAACAAGGATGAATTTGATGGATCAGAGTGCTTAATTCTGATAGGTAAGCATATTAGTTTGTCTGTTTCTGTTGTTCAAAGAAAGTCCTCCTGAACCATTCTTTAATTCAACAATCCTGCAAGTTCGTTGAATATGTTTAAGTGCACAAACATTTTGCAGTTTATTTTGGCTTATTATTACTTTGTAATTTAATTAAAGGAAAAATAAATAAATAACATAATTCAAATAAAATATGTTTGGTTCTTAAGTAATTTTTGTGCCAAAATTTAAGGTTCTTTTCAAAATAGGGCGACAATCTCAATTAAATTATTTATCAGATCACTTAACAATGAAATAGCCGGGAGAAATTATATTTACATGTTTTTAAAGGCACATATTAAATTGTGAGTTTCTTTAGCAGCAAGGTGGTACACAATGGCATATCCATGAGTCACCACAATGACAAAATCATGGAATTTATATCTTCCCTCCTTGCAAGTAGCAAAATTTGCTAGTCTGAAATGTACTAGTTTAACTTAAACACCATATACCACCTATATACATTAATTTGGACTCTAACCATAAGTACCTAAATCTCCCAAGGCATGCAAAATCTAACAATCAGTAGAAAAAACTCACAGAGGTCAACAAGCTTGAGTTCTAGTTAGCATTCTTAGAGCAAGACAAGAATGTACCATAATTTTATTTAGTTATTAAAATTTAATCACTTGAGAATAAGACATTCCTATGGCAAAGGATTAGTGTTGGATGTAATCACTAATTGTTTTCTA
Source organism: Canis lupus baileyi (assembly GCF_048164855.1). NCBI lineage: Eukaryota > Metazoa > Chordata > Mammalia > Carnivora > Canidae > Canis > Canis lupus. The sequence goes on along the minus strand of NC_132871.1, from coordinate 27,938,804 downwards.
TATGAACAGGGGTATAAATATGCTACTTATACAGCTGATTGGAACATTTAAAGCTATGACAATGCCATCTCCTTATCCTTATGTAACAAGGAGAAGCCTATCACAATCTTCCAAACTTGAAGGGAAATTCAGTGACAGTTCACATTGCTTTTTCCCCTTGTAAATTATTTTACTTAAAATTGAAAACCAGAATGACAGCTCAAGCCAACCAATATATTAACCCTTTGTACTAAACCAAAAACTAACAAAATATCTTCTACTTATTTTTTTTTATTTTTTACTTTTAAGGATCTTATTTATTTGAGAGAGAATGAGTGAGTAAGTGAGAAAACACAAGCAGGGGGAGCAGCAGACGCAGAGGGAGAAGCAGACTTCTCACTAAGCAGGAAGCCCGATGCAGGGCTCAATCCCAGGACCCCAGGATCTTTCCTGAGGTGAAGGCAGACACTTATCTGACCGAACCACTTAGGCACCCAAAATGGCTTCCACTTAAATACACATAAGATTTCATATCTACCCACAGAACTCCTGGTCAAGAAGCTATGGGAATTAACTTCTGCAGAAAATTGCTTTTTTCTCCTCAACTTGCAGTTCTCTGTGTTCACATGAAGGTGAGGTAACAAATGTAAAACCAAATGTGGAACAAATGGTAAAACCCCAGGTGGCTAGAACATGGACATTCTGTTCTACAGGGGTTCATTCAACAATAATTCAGCCTTAACATTTCAACATCAATAAATGAGGTTACCAAAATTCTACAGACAACATTATGAGGTTTCTTTTTTTGTTGTTATTTAGGTTCCAGGAAAATCTATGACAAAGATACAAAGTGATATACAATATAAATTACTGCTGATACTAACGAATATTTACAAACCTTTCAAAATTCTTGACACTAGAATTTTATAAAAAGAAACAGTAAGTCCAATCCTATCTATTTGTTGTGTTTAGTTGAGTTTGAGTGTGGTGCTGTTCTAAGGGCTTTACAGAAGTTAGGCTGAGAACACAGGACTTGACTCCCTTTTAGAGGAACGTCTTGTTTCCCAGGAGTTTAGAGAGTCTTCCTGCCCAAAGGAAATTGCCTCAACCAAGTAGAGCACTTATATACAATTTTTTCTTCTCTTATATGCAATTTTTTCTGAGTATAAAATTAGTAACTACTGTTACCATTTTGGAAGATGCTTTCTTCTTTCTTCTTCATTCTTTTTCACTCTCCTGTTTTCTTCTTTTTCCTTCTTCCCAGCCACCGATTTTCCCTCTTTTCCTCTTCTTTTACATCTCTACATATAATGTTCTCTTGTTAACTTCCTGAAGCATTTACAAAATTTTGTTTACATGTTTTGTTTTGATTTTGGAGGGCATATTTTTAAATGTGGCATAATAGTCTGTCAAGTAATTAGTTTACTTTGTTCCAGATACTAGAACCATCTCTCAGTAGCAATTGCACTTTGTGATCTTGGGGTGCATATCAGTGACAGACAAAATGCTGCATTAAGAATCTTCAGGGATTTTTGTGATCACATGATGATTGCTGGACCGTGGGAATTAGGCTATGGAGAGCTCCTAGCTCATTCTCAACTAATGGGGATGCCATGGCTATATTTTAGAAATGAGGGATCCCTGGGTGGCGCAGCGGTTTAGTGCCTGCCTTTGGCCCAGGGCGCGATCCTGGAGACCCGGGATCGAATCCCACATCAGGCTCCCGGTGCATGGAGCCTGCTTCTCCCTCTGCCTGTGTCTCTGCCTCTCTCTCTCTCTCTGTGACTATCATAAAAAAAAAAAAAAAAAAAAAAAAAAAAAGGTTAGAAATGAACCCAATGACTTTTGGGACATTGCATCTACCTGTTTGAAAAAGGTTGGGAGTGTCTTTGAACAACGAAGAATTTTGTTGAGTCAAAGAATAATGTGGTTTCTGTCATTATACTGAAGTCAAATTTGGATAGAAGAGTGTGCATAGATAATGAGTAGCCATGTTTGGCCATAATGATTATTACACTACTGTCTTTTAGCTTTAAGCTCATACATCTGTATTGTGTTTTTTTGACACTGAGGTTGAACTCGTGTATATTTTGCCAGTTGGTCTCCATGATATTTTGTAAGAAGAGGCCCTAGAGAGAATCCCGAAGGCTGAATGAATTCAAAAGGACTTGGGCTTTCCTGTTTGCACCCAAATCCAGTCAGGTGATAGCTCTTTATCCTGGCAATGACAACTGATCCCACAAGTAGCCGTTCACTGCAGCCTGCAATTTTTCTGTGCTATTTAAAACCAGCCTCAGTACATTCCTTTCAGAAAACTCAGAATCAGCCAGACCGCGCTTCAGCCTCAGAAGTCCGAGTCCCCGCTCTGCAGGCTCTCCTCTGGGCCTCTGAGCTTCATTGACCCCCTTTGCTCCCCTAACCTTGGTTTAACACACAAAGTGTCCTCCTCCTCTTGCCTTTTTCAATAGCCAGTTGGCAGTTCTGTCTCATTTTCTTCTGCTAAGATAACTGATGCAGTTTCTGTCTCCCTGAAAACCTCTGGCCTATTCAGCGATGGGTGAAAATAAAGAACTATATGGCATTACTCAAGATAGCTGCATTAGAGAGGAGGCAGGGGCTAAGAGAGAAACTCGAGGGGACAGAGGACGACTTGCCCGTGGGCGTAGAATAGAACTAGCATAGCCACTGTTGAGGGAGACAGTTGGAGAGTCCTCAGTGGACCCATGTGGGAGAACTTTCAACTAGGTTACAAATAAAATTATTTTCTGGAAATCTACATCCTGGTGAGTCCATTTACAGCAGAGGAAGGATGAGGCTCTTAAGTTTGGAGGATAAGCTTTAGAAATTCTTGGTCGTTTGTGTTTGGTGGTCCTGGGTTAGGGGCACCAGATGGTCAGTGGTAATGAAGACAGAGGCCGCAAGAAAGGCCATGTTCCCATGAGGTCAGCCCACCCAGTGAGTCCTGAGGGTAGGGACTGCGTCCAAGGAGGCTGCTCAGTATGGAGTTTTGTTCTAAATTCATTGTGTCTAAATTCATCATGCTTCATTGCATGGCAGTCTGAGGGGAATTTTAAAAAATAGGCCATATTCCCATTCCACACAAGTGTGTAGTATTCTCTCATGAGAATATCTATTTGACTCTCTCCATCCCCAAAATACCAAGGAGTCCAAAAAGAGTGGTGGTTTTAATTGAACATCTCAACTCAAGTTTAGACAGTGAAGTTGGTGGTTTAGGCTCCTATAATACGATGACGCCTGCCTTGGTAGAACTGAAAAGCACTGCACCTCTGTACAGCAGCATTCCCAGCTGCACACTGTGGATAATCATTTCACCTTTTGGACAAATCGTAGCAGAGCCCCTTCAATGAAAGAATGTATTAATCTCAAGTGCAATGTAGACTAATTGCATTCACTCTGACTGCTAATGATGTATTTTGCTATATCATAAAGAAGTAATATAAAAAAAGGACATTATTTTTTTTTTAAGGATATAATTTTAGTTTGTATTGCAGGCAATGTGATTAAAATTTTAACATATTTTCATATGACCAGCAAGTTTTATAAATGATGTTTCCTTTAAAATGGTTTTGTTTTGGAGATTCAGATTTCCTTGGAATTTGGTTAGATTCAAGTCCCTATCTCAAAGATCAAACAAACACCTAAACAATCTATCATTCCTAATTCTATAACTTAAAAAACTTGACATTTTGTGCCAAAATCTTCATGTGTATTATTTCCATTAATCCTCACAAAAATGTGGCAAGAGAATAATTATTGATTATAAATGTCCAAAGATAGACATTGGATTATAACTCAATTTGACTCTAAGACTCATGCACTTTCTGCTATACAAGCTGCTTCCCTTTAGTATGATTCCCTTTGTGTTTGGGAAAATATAGGGAATTGGAAATGTGAAACTGATATAGTACAGAGGCTACAATACAGGCCCCAGTGGAGCTCAGAGACTTTATAAGGCTTCTGAGATAGTAGAAGAACCGACCCAACCCAGCTCTGCTGATTCCTGATACTTTATATGGCTAGATCTGAACTTACTCCAACATGTTCATAACCATGATCTGAATGCTACTGCCAGCAATGAAGAATTGCCGAGTCCCTTGACTGTGTCTAATTTTACCCCAGCCTCGAGTCTAAAAAGCACCAAATTTTAATATGAGATTGAATGACACAATAGGCACACTTGTATTGATACATATCAATACAATGATATATATATATGTATATATATATATATATATACATATATATATATATGGAAGGAAAACTTTGTCAGTTTGTGTAAAGGTTCAGATGCAATTAGAAATCATTTCTTTTATCATGATTTCTCTTAGAAGATCTAGAGAAATTCCATTATGTATGTAACAAGAGGACTAAAAGCCCTTCTCCCTTCAGATGAAGCCTGGGAGAAGAAAAAGTCACTAATAAAGAGATCCATCAGACTGTATAAATAATCATTTCAACTTCACCTTGTCTGTGTTGCCCTGGAGCTGAGTTTGTGGGTATTTGGGCTGGAGAGATTGAATTTCTCTGGTATTCAAATATGAGAGGAATATTTTTTAATTGCTTGCTTTTGCTGTCATGGTTATTGGCCTGAAAAGGGAGAGGAGAGTGTGGAGATTGGGAGTGGCTGGGCACCATATCAGAAAAGCCAATGAATGGCTTTTAAAAGACAGGATATCCACTTTTTAATCTTTTTTTTTTTTTTTTTGCATTTCTATATGTAAATTTCCTCCATCTCCCCAAAACAGTGTGGAAAACTTGATACACATACAAAGGCATGATACTTTGGAGAAGGAAACTATGGAAATCTGGAAGAAGAAATATGTTATTTTTTCTTTTTTAAAGGATTTGTGAGAAATAAAGGAAGAACAGCCATAGCTGAACACCTAAGTAAGAGATGAGTGAGGAGAATGTAAGAACACCTGGAATTCATTGAGAGATATTAAAAAGAAAGTGTGACTCCAATCAACCTCTGTGTTATAGATATAGGTACTCAATGAATGTTTTTGATATGTATTACATTTATTGAGCATGTATAATTCTCTAGGCACTGTTCTAAGTACCCTGCACATATCAACTTAATAAATTCACACAATAACCCTTCAAAACAGGTGTTCTTATCCTTATAACTTTACAGATTGAGGGTATTGGGATTACAACATTAAGTAATTTAACCAAGGTTGTATAATTGAAATAGCTTACAGCTTCTAAGAGGCAGCGCTAAGATTTGAACGTTAGGTGTGTGGCTCCAATAAAAAAATGATTCAGAGAAATATTCAAAAATACACTCTATAAGTGTCAACAAATTAAATAAATGATATCACTCCATCTTCCTAAAATATCCTTCAGGTAACAAATACCTAAAAAGAAAATTATAGCTAGATGCCATGTACTTTTCAATCCTATGAACATAGCTTTCAGAAAATATTGACTTATTCTAGCAGACTGTTCTTAAGTGCATTATTGTTGGATTAAGAGCAAATTCATGTGTCCATTATTGGCATGAGCAGACTCAAAGAAGCTGCACCTCCTGAGCCTGTGTAATAGTGGCAGAGGGATTAGTGTGAGATCCCTAAGGAGAAGATCAACCTTGATGAACCAGAGATGGAACAGTCAGGGCTGATGCTCTTTCCAATGTGAGATTCTCTAGCCATTTTGGAAGGTCTGAATTCAATTGTATTTAAAGGAATGTTATTATAAAGTCTCTGTCTTCAACACAAAAGTTACAGAGCTGTATTTTTTTTATTCTTGAGGGTTAAACTTCAGAGGAAAGAAAAAGGAATCAGTACACATGCTGCAGGGTCCATGCTTCTTTGAGGGTGCCTGAGACTCCAAATGCCCATTTTGCTGCTCTTGCAGTTGTCCTTTCTAAGTCATCCATTGACAATCTGTGATTTGTGATCATGGCATAATCTGTTTGTGTGAATTTAACTCTGTATGCGTGTATTTGGTTTCACATAAGGTCAGCTAGGTGACTTTGTGAACCGAATAGATGACCACTTCATTGAGCAACATACTCGTGGGAGCATCAGAGTGATTCTATTTCTATATTCCTCCCACTTCCAACACTCTCCTAAATTCTCACCGGCACACAAACTGCCTTTCATTTTATCATGGCTTGATAAAACCTTAGTATAGCTTTCATTCACTTACTACCCTCTTTCAAGTCATTTTTGAAAACTACTTTACTGTTGGTATACAAGTATAATTACAGAGTTCTTCCATATAGTGAATGACTGCTTGTCTCTGTCCATTGATTAGTACTAGTTCTAACCTTTGAGGCAGTCAGGATAACATGGACTATTTTCTTTTTCACACAACAATCTTTTGAAAGGTTGAATCCTTAAAATCATATATTCACTAGTCACTACTCTAGTTTTTCATTTCTATAGGCTAAAATACACAGCTCTTTCAGCCATTTTTTCTTTGACACAATTTACTAGAACATAAACCATCTTATTTAGTTTATTCTGAACATTTGGTAATTCTTTATGTTATTCATCTATTGTAAAGTCCAGGAGAGTACACGTACCTTCAGGCATGACCACCTGACTGATGTTATGTGTGAGAGGATTGTTACCTGCCTTGATATGGATATTAGATACTAACATAGCCACATAGCCTACAAGTTCAAGATTTTTTTCCCTTCTCTTTTTGTCATACAAGCTAATCACATTATTGGTTATTACTGAAATTCTTGTTCGTAAAAACTGGATCTTGTATATGTAAGCATTTATAAGAAAGTCAGCTCTCATTCACTGTGAACATTTAAAACAATGTACACAATGGATTTAATATTGGTTCTTCTTAACTCCAATTGGTCAATTTTAATCCATTGTTCTGGATTGAGGCAGCATCAGAGGATTGTGAAAACTAATTTGGGTGAGATAATTCCTATGTTGGAAGTCCAGCTGAGCAAGAGGGATGAGATGTCTTTTAATGTTTCTTGAAAATCCTGGTTATCCATCTAAGACAGCCAAAAGGCTTCATCTTGGAGTTTAGAACCCTCCCACCTCATTTTCACTCTACAAAGATTAAAACCAAGTAGTCACAAGGCCTTCAGGGGAGAAAGAATTTGGAGGCTGAGTACTATCAAATTAGAGTAGAGGACAAAGTTCATATAATTTCAACAGTTTCAGAAAATGCATTTGACAAAATCCTACACTCTTACATAATAAAAATACATTTATTTTTGTAGAAATTGAAGAAAACTTCCTCGACTCCATAAAGAGTATTTACAGAAAACCAATAGCTAACATTATATTTAATGCTGAAAGACTGAAGTTTTCTAAGATCAGGAATAAGACAAGGATGTCCAATATCTCCACTTGTATTCATTTTTGTGCTAGAAGTTCTAGCCAGTGCAATTGAGCAAGAAAAATAAATAAAATGCATCCAAATTGGAGAGGAAATGAAACTATCTCTATTTGCAGATGACATGAACTCATATAGAAAATCCTAAAGAAAAAAAAAAAAAAAAAAGAAAATCCTAAAGAATCCACAGGAAAGCTATTATACCTAATACATGAGTTCAGCAACCTGGCAGGATATAAAATCAATAGTATTTCTATACACTGGCACTGAACAATCTGAAAATGAAATCATTCTATTTGCAATACCATCAAAAATAAATCCTCAGGAATATATTTAACAACAACAAGAACAACAACAAAAGTACATGAGTTGAACATACCAAAAACTACAAAACATCATTGAAAGAAATGAAAAGGGACCTAAAAAAATACAAAGATAGGCCTTGGTTTGCATGGTCCCAGACTATCAGAGCCAAGAGGAATCCCCCTCAAGTAAACCATGAGCACTCCAGCCCTAGGAGTTGCAGCTGCCCCTAGCCCGCATTCAGAGAACAAAGAAGACAAAAACTCAAGGAACATATATTGAAAAACCTTTTTTTGCCTACAAATAGGAAAATCACACATCCAGTAGTAGAGACCAGAGAGTGATGAACTCTGAAGGTCAGGTCCAGGAAGAGACAAAAGTTTTGAAATTTAAAACAAAAATATCTGGTAAAGAAAATGTCAGTAGACCTCCTGGGAACAAAAATAATATAACAATGGGGGAAATGGTATTCCTTTAAGACTTTATAATAAATTAAGCAATTCAACAGTAACAATTGACCCCCATAATTTTGAGGATAAATGGGACAGTTGGTGCCAATTAAAGATGACCCTCAAAATCAACACACGACATTAAGCCAAGTATTTCATCTTAAAAACAACAATAAAAAGAGACAAATATGTACAGAAAAACCAAAGCAAGATGCTAACATGTCCAAGAAGCTTGCGCTTGGGTCTTACCGTGGCTAAATTGTTTAGTTTAAGATTAATTCATTTAGAAAGTCAGAGATGAGAGTTCTGCAACAATGAAGACATTTCAGCTCCTGTCTCCAAAGCCCCAGAGCCTCTGCCCACAGACACCCACAGTGTGACAGTGAGAAGTGACAGAGCCCCAAACATGATGACCACCACTTGTGAGCGCTACCTCTCAGGACTGACAGGGGCTGTGGGTCCTATCAGAAGTCACCACAACAGTGCTCAGAATGCTGCAAAATAAGGCATCAGGAGAACCACTGCCAATGTTACATTCCGGAAAAGGCCTCAGGAGAAAGAATTACTACAATCAAACATGGTTTCACCTAGTGCCAAAACCAGTTCTCAGGATGCATGGAGAAAGAAGGTACTGTCAAGAAGCCTGACATCTGAAATTGTAGCCAGGCCTGCTTCATCTTCTAACACTAAAATGATACAGAAGTCAAAAAGGATTGACCCTTGAAGACACACTGTAGCAAAAGCAACTATTGATAAATCAGCTCAGCCCAATGAAACAGTAGAAGAAAGAAAAGAAAAAGCTCCTTTGAGTGAGTGGAAAGCTGGCAAAAGAAAAGTGCTGAAAAGGCCTTCTAGCTCAGTAGTACCCAGCCTGAGCCTGACCGGCTAAATGAATACTCAGTTGAGTCCTTTTGGACTACCATAGTAGGAGAAGATGAGCAAAGATTATTTACTGAAAAAGTAAACAAACTTCTGAATGCCTAAACTTGATTGATGAGGGGAGCCCAAAAGAAGAAATATTGGTCATACTTAATAACCAGATACCAAAACCAAAAATTGGATATGCCATGCATGTATTGAACCTCTCACCTTCTCAACAAATAGTATTGGGAAAACTCGGTAGCCATGTGAAAAAGAATGGAGTTGGACCACACACCAAAAATAAAATTAACTCAAAACTAATTAAAGACCTAGATTTAAGAGAACCTGTAAGTTAAAGCACCTATACATTTTTTAAAATAAGATGTAGGTGTGGGGCACCTGGGTGGCTTAGTCATTTAAGTGTCTGGCTCTTGATTTTGGCTCAGACCATGACCTCAGGGTTGTAAAATCAACCTCTGCACTGGATATGGAGCCTGCTTAAGATTCTCTCTCTTCCTGTCTAAAAAATAATTTAAAATTAATAATAAAATAATAAAGAAAACGTGGGTGCAAACCTTCATGATATTGAAATAGGCATTAGTTTCTTAGTTATCACACAAAAAGCACAAGCAATGAAAGAAAAACTAGGGTAAATTGGGTTTCATCAAAATAAAACTCTTTTGTGCTTTGAAAGACTATCAAGAAAGTAGATAACCCACAAAATGGGGGAGGATATTTGTCCATCATATATATTATAAGGTCTTGTATGTAGAATATATGAAGAACTATTACCACTAATGTTTTCATATTTGTATATATTGCAAAATGAAGACTTCCATATTTTGGTGTTCATACTTCATAAATGTGAGTAAAGACTAAATTTAACCCAAATTGCATGAAATAAAAAATAAATTAAGATAATGGGAAAAACAACACAGTAGGAAAAAGGAAAAGAGTATAGAAAACTAACCAAACTCAAAGTTGATTCTCTGAAAAAATTACTAAAATTGGTTATACTTAGATAAAACTAACTATGATAAAACCAACAATGTCAGGAATGAAAAAAGAGAATATTACTACAGATCCTACAGACATTAAAATAAAAAAGATAATATTTTGAATATCTTTATGTCAAATTAAATAACTACAATGAGAAATTTCTTAAAAAGCACTAATTTCCCTAATTGACACAGTGGAAATAGAAAATCAGAATAACTATACATCTACTGAAAAATCTGGATTAAAAAAATAAAACAACTCCTCCATAAAGAAACTCTGGAGCAAGATGACTTTACAGGTAAATTCTATCTAAATTTTAAAGAAGGAATTTTAATGATCTTACAAACTCTTTCAGAAAATAGAGAAAAAAATGAATGCTTCCTTTATTTTATGAAACCAGCATAAACCTAACACCAAAACCTAGAAGACAATATCAGATAATTAATTACAAGTATTCCTCAGACATATAGACACAAAATCCCCCAACAAAATATTAGCAAATCAATTCAGCAATATATAAAAGAAAAGAATACACTATGACCATATAAGTTTATCCCATAAATTCAAAATTGGTGTAGTATTTCATAATCATTCAAAACAATAAAATCGTCTCACTAGATGCATAAAAAGTATTTAACAGTGTCCTAATAAAATAAAAACTCTTAGGAACTGAGATATAGAAAACAACTTTCTCAACCCAAGAAAGGGCACCTTTTAAAACCTACAAATAAAACATCATATTTAATGTTGAAAGATGAAATACTTTACTCCTAAGGTCAGGAACAAAGCAAGAATGCAACTTTTACTATTTCTATTCAATATGTACTGGAGACCCAGTACAATAATGGTTAAAAAAGAAAAAAAAAAAAAAGAAAAGAAAAGAAAAGAAAAAGAAACTTAAGCCTTAGAAAGGCAAAATACGTCTCTATTTGTAGATGGCATGATTATCTATGTAGGAAGTCCTAAATAATCTACAAATAAGTATTAGAAAGAATCAATGAATTTATCAAGATCACAAAATGTAGCATCAATAAATAAAATTCAGTTGTATGCATCTAACAGCAAATAATTGGAAAATGAAATCTGGAAAAGTGCATCAAAAACATAGGATACGTAGGAATAATTTTAGCTGAAAATGTGTAGGAAGATTCAATGCTGTTAAGATGTCCATTCTTCTCAAAATAGCCTATGGATTCAGCACAAGCTTAATCATAATCTCAGTAAGCAGTTTGTAGAAACTAAGAACTTAAAAAAAAAAGAAACTAAGAACTTACTATAAGTTTGAAATGAAAATATATAGCAATATTGAGAACCATAGAGAACAATAGTTAAAAAAAAGAATAACTTTGGAGGACTTTTAAAGCCTATTTGCAAGGCTTTAATGACTAGAATCAGTGAAACAATAGAAAACAGAAAAACAGCAAAAAAGCGATGGTAATCATGATAGTGTGGCATTGGTAGGAAGGTAGATATACAGGTAACTAGAAATTCTAAAAATTCACCCACACATCTTTGGTCAAGTCATTTTCAACAAGGTGCCAACCTAATTCAACAGGTGAAATTACAGAGTTTTCAATAAATGGTGTGGGAACAATTGCATATTCAAATGGCTTCTATCTCATTTCATGAATATGCATTAATATTAATCCAGAAAAGACAATAGATCAAAAGACAACATCAGTAAATTGAAAAGGCTTGCCTCAGATTGAGAGACAATTTTTCAATATATGTGTATCTGACAACATACTTACATGTAGACCACAGAGAGAACCTACACAACTTAGTGATAGGGAGATCCCTACTACCTCTTCTACTTTCCTGAAATGGACAAGTGTTTTAAATGGGAAGAATTTGAAAAAGATATTCAAATGGCCTACAGGCACATGAAACAATCTTCAATATTATTAGTCAGCAGGGCAATTCAGAGTGGAACCACAATGAGGTATCTTTTCACACTTAATAGATTGGCTGGAATTAAAAAAGATAGTCAAAGGGTGCCTGGGGGGCTCAGTTTGTTGGGCATCTGTCCTTGGGTAGGGTCATGCATGACCTCAGGGTTGTGGGATCAAGCCCCAAGTCAGGCTCCCTGATCAGTGAAGAGTCTGCTTCTCTCCTTCTCCTTCTATCCTCTCTCAAACAAACAAACAAACAAACAAACAAATAAATGATCATCAGTAGTGTTGATTAGGCTGAAGTCCACTGGAACTCTCAAAAATTTCTGGTGGGAGTATAAAATGGTACAAATACTGAAGAAAACATGTTGACAATTTCTTATAAAGCTAAATATACGTTTTCACATGACTTAGCAGTTCCACTTCTAGGTAAGAAATTAAAAAGTAATAATAACAGAAAGACTTATACACAAATATTCATAGCAGCTTTCTTCATAATGGCTAAAACCTAGTAATAACTCAAATGTTGTTTGGAGAATGGATAAGAAAAATGTTACTCATATAATACAATATTACTCAGCAATAAAAATGAATAACGCAATGATACGCACAACCACTTGAGCAAAAAGGTAAGACAGGAAAATGCATACACTTATGATGCCATTTACATTGGGTTCTAGTTATAGAATTAAGAGTAGTGGTTACTTGGGGTAGTGGCCTGGAGCAGACTGAATGCAAAAGAGTAGAAGGAAACTTTTTGGGGTGACAGAAATGTTCTATATTGTGATGGGGGTGTGAGTTACACTAGTTGTAGGGTATATACACCTAGCAAAGCTCAATGAATTGTGAACTTAAATTCAGAATATTTCATTAGATATGTATTATTCTCAACACAGTTTGTAAAAAAAAAAAAAAGAAAAGAAAGAAAAGAAAACACCTCTAAGCTTTGAAAAACAAAGCCAACTTTAATTATACATTTAACCATCTGACATTATTTCCAAAAAACGTTGATAAAATCACAGAAGCTATGAAAGCCAAGGCCATCTTTAATTATACTTGAAATATCAAGGTAAACAAGATTGGTCCTGAGCTCCATTCAGAAAATGGAGGATCTTTGCCTGTGTCCCTAATGCTACCATTGCTGCAAGTAGTTCATTAGTGTTCTCCTTTACCAAACATTTCGTGGAGTGTCTACTTTATATGGAATACTGTGCTGGGTGTTGAGCTTCGTCCACAAAGAGTTCACACCCTAGTTGAGAGGACATATGTGAACAGACAAATCTCAATGTAAAATGTTATAAAAATTAAAGCAATGGTACAGCAGTATGGCCAAGGTGCTGTTGGAGTCTATAGGGTAAAACAACTAACTCTCCATGAAGGTGACAAAGCAACATGCCACCAAGATCTTGAAGATGATGAGTGGGAGTTTTCTAGGTAAGGATAAATGAAAGATGTCAGGGGCCTGTTAGGCAGTAGAGCATGTGCAAGATATTTAGTCCTAGAAAGCCATGATGTGTTGCAGAAGCAGAAAATTTCCAGGTGGCTGGGGGATGAGATACATAGAACGTGGTAGGAAATGAGGAAAGAGGAAGAAGCCTCCTCTGAAGGACTTTGTAAGTCACTCTTGTAAGCACATCATATATATAAATATACATCAAACTTTGTGTAGGAGGCACTGTTGTGAATTAATCTTCCATTACTTACCTGACTCTTGTGTACTTCACTTCCTTGACTCCATTGGTACATCTTAGCAACATTGTATGAGATCTTCCCCAGGAAACTATTTTAGTTTTAGATGTAATGATAAAATAATATAATATTGCAAGTTATTTTAAGATATTTAGACAAGTGAAATACAGCAACTAGAAATATTACCATGACTCTCTTTCCTCTTTATTTTGTTAAAATATATGCTGTGTGGAAAGCTATGTGCAAGCATAACAATAGGTGATCGATAGTATCGTTATTATCAGACACTATTCTGTACTTTTGTATTCCAGTGATCTTCTTGTCAAGCATCTCTCAAGCCTTTACAAATGAGTAAATATAATTTCCTCCAATTTTTCATTTATATAATTGAGATAACATGAAGTCGAGGAACAGAGTTGATGCTAGACAGGAAGGCTTTGGAATAATTCAGAGGAGACCACACAAACTGAACAGAATTTATTTGAGCCTGTTCTAACCTTTGGATCATATCCCTCCCAGAGGAGATAAAGAAATCCGTCCGCCAGTGCACACTGAAAATACTGACTATACTCTCCAATGACTGTTGAGTTAGAAATTATTTCCAGTAGGTAGTCTATACAGCCAGAACATTTAAGTCCGATGTGGTGGGGAGACACCAGACCTTTCAACACTTTTAAAAGCATTTTTTTTTTTTGATATTACAAATTCCAAATGACTCTAACATTTTTCCCTTTTATCAGTTAGCACATTCAGTGCTTAATCCAGAACTGTTGCCTACTCTCTTTTCTCTTTTCCTTTGCCTTTATATTCCATCTCAAACCTCAGGATAAACTGCGGGGTGACTCAAAATACTATTTAAATAAAAGGCCTTCTTCAAAGGCCTTAAAAGGAGCGGAGTTGGGTATTTGAGGGAAGGTTTCCCCACCCGAAGCCAAAGACATCTATTTAACTGCTATGGTCTCTAGGCCGTGCATATTGACTGATTTACTGTCACAGATAATCCAGCGCTTGGCCAGAAGCCATTTCAGTTTAAGGGCATGCGGTTTGGCAGGCAGCATTGCTTGCAATAATGTAATAAAACAGAAAGAAATCCATACCTGGTTGTGAAAGGAAAGAATCTATCTATTTTGCCAGAGGCAGGTGAAATGGGTCTGTGTGATTTAGTGGTGGGTCAGAGCAGAGCCGTATAAAATAACCCACCATGACTTGTATTTCTGAAAATGACCAGCATGCTTCAGAGTTCCTGAATTCTGTTCACTTACTGGAAGTGGTGGGGGACAGTTACTAGTTTTATTTGTCTTTTCAGACCATTGGCTTATGATGGTGCTATTACTATTTATGGTTGTTCTGATCAAGCTTCTTTTGGTTGCAATGATCAGAATGCCATGTAATCTCACTCAAATCACATAAAATCAGAGGCTAGGAGATGAAGTAGAGGTGGGTTTCAGAAAATACGGAACCGAGACAGGCTGCTTCTTCTGGCGATTTGGTTCCATTCTTTTCTTTAACACATTGCCTTCCTCTGCTCGCACATGACCCCAAAGCACTGCCTCGCCCACTTTGTCTTTTGTCCTGTTATCACAGTCTTTTTGTTATAGCCCATTGCTAACTAACTGAGTCTTTTGGTGTCTAATTTCCAAGTTCCCAGGAAGAGAATTTGACTTGACCAGCTCACCCATGTTTTGATCAGGATCTTTGCACCAAGTGATATCCTAGGTCTCTATGAATTGGTGTCTCAAGAGGTGGTTTGAATAGAGACGCTCATCATACAGCCTGCTTCTCATCCAGCTTGGACTACAGACAGGAAAGGCAATAGTAGGCATGTCTGCTATCACAAGGGCTTCTAATTATATTAAAGCTGGAGATGTCTTTCCCTGAAAAATACTGAGTGCCTGCAAAAGACCACGATGTCTAAGCACTATGCTAGCTTCTAGAGATGCAGCTGATAACAAGATGGAAAATCTGTTCTTCCCCAGTCTGCCCCAGCCATGTCATCCTCCAATATCCCTCAGTCCCCTTCAGACAAGGTTATTCAATGTATCCTTTATTTGGGCTTTGTGGTATCACCTCTGAGTCTTCGTGACACTCTGGCTCTTCAAGATGCTTCCTTATTACGCACAAAGCCCTTCCATTGTTCCAAAAGCTGTGTAAAGACTACTTTTTTTTTTTTGGCACATCTTTTCACTTCCACTCTGTATCAAAACCCCCCAAATTTCCCTTCCTTCCCTCACGTTGCCCTCCTGGTGTCCGTCCCCTATATACATCTGTCCTCTAGTGGCCACCTCTTTCCCTGGCTCAGCTTGGGGCATGGCCATGAGCTAATGAGAAGGCGGTTCATTGAAAAAGCTGAGGCCATACCATCCTATATACATGTACATTTGGCTTTTAAATTAATTCTTTATGACCTAGACTTGAAGACGGAGGCTGTATTATTTCCAGATCTGCTTTTACAGTGCAGAGGCCATGAAAAGACAGCGTCACTCGAGAAACTGCCTAAATAAACGTGATGCCCCGGGTGATTCACCAAGCTGGTAACAATCCAGGGACACCGTTGTTTCTTCCTGGAGGTACCTTAGCAAGCCAAGTGAATAGCCCACTAGAGAAAAGTTGTCACTTGCACTGATTCATCAACACTTTTTCCAGCAATCACAGTACCTGCGCCATCTGTGTTTAGCACTTTACAAAAAAAAAAAAAAAAAAAGGAAGAAGAAGAAGACGACGAAGAAAAAAAAGCTCTTTGCGACTGCCATACAAATCAGGGCACTAACAAAGGTCACACAGAAGGGAATTTCAGGACTCGGAGAAGATGTTCCCCTGCAAGGCAGGGAGCAGCAACAGCATTCTACACAAGTCGTCCCGCATCCCCGGCTGCTCCGGCCCAGCCTGGAGCTGCTGCGGGTCCGTGGGGAAATGTGTATTATGCCTAGGTTAATTTGCTGATTAATCTCTAGTCAGTGGTTTGTGCTTTCCCCAGATGGCCAATTAAAATTTACAACTGGCAGAGCAGTGTCCTGTTGGCAGGCTGCTGAGGGGCCAGAGCTGGAGGCAGTGACAGAAGGCATGGGCCCAGTTTTGCCTGCTTGTCCCCTCCCCTTTTCTTTATTTCTCTGTCTTGCTCTTTTTAAAGCTGCTGGATTTATTCAGAGGAAAGTGTAAGCCGGGCTTATGCGGTAAGTGTGAGATGTGTGGTGTAGTTTACAACTCTGCTGCTATTTACTCTCCAACACTCTCAGGGCCGCTCCAGCATTCCCGGCATCAACGGTTTTACCCACAGCAAATATAGCTGACAAAATCAGCCAGGGGGCACAACTGATTTAACAGCTTCTGAAATGTAATAGCCTTTCTTTTTTTTTTTCCTGATTTGCAGTCCCCATGGATTGATGGTCTAATATCATTCACTTCCTCACAAATATATAAAACATTTACAGTTGTTTGCGTAAATCAAAGGCAAAGTGCTATGTGTGAAGCTGATAATAAGTAATGCTGTGATATATATAAAAGATAACATACTTTTATAGCAATAGCCCCCAATATTAACTGTTACTTTTTACTTAGCGTTCCATACAAATGGCATTGTGTACACATCTGAATAAAACAGACAACAAGGAATTTAATTAAACAAATGCAATTTGATATCATTCTTTATTTTATAGTGAAATATTTACCATACGTTTCAAATATGCATGAAGTCATCCGGATTGGAAATTCGGGAGGAAATTGTTAATCAAAGACCATTGATCCTTAAATAAGCCAAACATGGTCATGATGTATGATATGGTGACAGTTTGCTACTTTCGCTAACTGTTGATTACCATGTGCACAACAATAAAAGAAAATATGTTCCTTGAGGTGGAAAATAATTTTTTAAGGTGAATATTGCATTATTGATGGGAAAAATGATTTGGAGAACTCAGGTGTAAGTCTCCATTATGTTAGCTAAATGGGGAGGGAGGAGGCATTGTGTAAAATTGCCTTTGTGTAAAACACATAGAATTTTGATTTTTGGTTTTTTGTTTGTTTGTGTGTTTTTGCTGTTGTTGTTCTTTTCTTTTTTGAATAGGATACATCACAGAATTTATATGCCGGACATCAATAAATCTCGATTAGACACTCAGATCAGACCTAAAGTCCACGGGTGGTACTTTGTGAGTTATTTTCACTTCTCTAGGGACTGCAGCTGCAAATAAATCATTGTTAAATTTACTTTTATGAAGTAAAATTTGAAAATAAGCAGAGATACAGCAAATTCCTTCTGAGCAGTGATTGTATTTGTTACGTTTGCCCTCAGCACCAAGAACGGGATCTGGCACATGGTGAGCACTTAGAGAAAGGTTTGGATACTACACGAGTTTCCCCAGCAAATAGGAAAGACTCAATTTCCTCCCTGCAAGGCTTTCCATGTGAGGCTCCATTCAAATGTAAGATCTCAGATTATCTTTCGGAAAGGGGTTTCTCCTGTGTTCTGGCCTCAAACTGTTCTTGTCTAAGAGATCATAGGACAGGTGTCACACATCCTTCACCTTTTTCCTTCCCTTGATGCCAGCACCAGTGCATCTGCTCAGTAAACGGATGCAAAATGGAATTCAAGGGGCTTCTTGAACTGCTGCTATACTTTATAGAAACGACTTAATTCCACTGATAAACCTTGCACGTTAGGAAGTCAGACCTCGACCAGGCAGGATTTCAGTTCGAATTATAAGATGAGTGTGGGCCAAAAGGATTGTAAATGGGATATCTACAGACAAAACAGAATTGCGGAAGTAATATTTCTTGGTTTTGTATTTTTTTTTTAATCTAATCGCATAGACTACAAATTTTCTTTGGGGTAGATATTTTTATCCATAAAACAAACCACTTTTATGTAATATATGTGTTGCTCTGAGGTATTTGGCAATAATTGAATTATATGCCTTCTCAGCTGATTAAGGAGTTTGCTAGTATCTGACCCCGATTCACTGTACAGATAAAACTCGGATGAGAGGCTTCGTGGTGCCCCAGCTTGGAAATACTAAACAGTGAATCACTGTGTCTTGATGGGAGGGCTGCAAATCACTCCACAAGTATTTATTAAGTACATACAAGATATAAGGTACTATGTTAGGTACTACCAGCCTTTAGATATAGTTCCAAATATCAAGAAGCTTTTAGTTTGTGAACCAAAATAATAGTAAAATAGGCATAATAAGACCACTGCCAAATGCAGACTAAAAGGATCCTTGTGGGACACTTACTAGGAAGTGACTGATTTTTGATCAGATTGGGAAAGAATTCTTGGGCGAGGTGAGGCTTAAGGAATACGGATTTTGACAGGGGAGGGAGAGAAAAGAGGGACTTTCTAGGAAGAAGAGATTACAGGAGCAAAGGTATAAAGGCAACAAAATATTCATTTAGCTCAGGAAGTAGAAATTGATGGAACGGATGATCAGGATGTTCGGGTATTGTGGATATGGGCACAAAAGGAGGCTTCAAAGATCAGTTGATAAATTTGAGGGGTAGAAATTTGAAGTGAGTTAATGATCAATTCAGAACCTTCAAATTTGTTGGGCAGGGAAGAAATCCTAGTTGCATGTGCATTCAACCCTGGATAGGAAGTGGGAGTCTGCCAGTAGGGAGGGAAGTTGGGACTATTGCAATGACATAAACAAGAGGTATGGGTGCCTGCACTACTGCAGGGGTAGGAATGAGGAGGACCATAAATGACAGAGCTATTTCTTTTTTTTTTTTTTTAATTTCTTTATGATAGTCACAGAGAGAGAGGCAGAGACATAGGCAGAGGGAGAAGCAGGCTCCATACACCGGGAGCCCGACGTCCGGGTCCCCAGGATCGCGCCCTGGGCCAAAGGCAGGTGCTAAACCGCTGCGCCACCCAGGGATCCCGACAGAGCTATTTCTGATGCAGAACTGGTAGAATAGGATGGCGATTAGGACACTGAAGATGAGGGAGAGGGTCAAGTTAGAGATGACTTCAAGTTCCTAGGCTAGAAGCTAGACTGGATAGCGATGCTCTTGCAGGGAAAGAGAAGACAACTGGAGAATTACAGAGGTAGAGAGTCCACTGAATTTTGGATTTATCGAGTGGGAAGATTTAACAAGATATCATTTTTACTCTATCGGTAGATTGTTGGAAATATAAGTCTACGTTGAAAAGAAGTAGCAAACTAGCTAGATCTGGGGATTGGCTGGTCACCTGAGGAGTATGTTAGTTAAAGTCCTAGAAATGGGTAAGATTGTCACGAGCTAGCCAACAGACCACATCGACATGATCATGGTGATTATTAAAATACTGAGTTATTTCTGCATTAGATGGTAATTGTAAGTGCCTCAAGCTCCTCAATGCACCCTAGCTGTCCTGTCCCCTTTGTAGCGGTCCCTAGGACCACTGCTGCATAATAGCAATGAGAAAGTTAACATCTATCCAGCATAAGGCTCCAGGCCCCTGCTACCGCGCTGTGGCTCTATCTGTTCCGATTGGTCAGTGCCCTTGCCATTAGTGTCCATCGTTAAGTAATCTAATAGTCACTCTACTCCACAGAAGGACCACAGAGTAAGAAAAGAAACAAACCAAAGAGTGCACTGGATGATCTGACAGGTTGGAGAAAGTGCTTGCAAGTGACATTAAGGTTCCTCTTCTCATATGCTTTAGTCTAGTTGCTATGGTGGGGCGTGCAGTGAGACAAATTAAATACAGTATATCATCAGGTCTCAAATGTATGGTGTACAGACAATTAAATAATAGGATGGTATACACAAAGATGCTCCATATCCATTTCTGATTCCATTTTCTTATATTTTAAAGGACACATAATTGGCAATATGCATTTATGTTAGGCAAACGGGATGTGAATCAGAATGGCATTATCCACAAAGACACAGGTTTCATTCTACATGATCATGAAGAACTGAGTTTATGCAACCCTCTGAATGGAAGGAAATTGAATTTCACTGGAATTACAATACCCATTGTCATACACAAAGTTTGTCTACATTCTCTTTTTATAGATTGTACCTACAGTTGAGAAAACTTAGAGAACCATGAACTAGAAAAATGAAAAAAGAGAGCGAGTATATGGAGTCCATACCAGAAACAGTAGTTTTGCTTACTGGATCATGAATGTATTACTTACAAGCTTCAACTACCCTTGTGACTTTTGTGCAAATGGCAAATTCTTGGATCTCAGGCATTTCTCTGATTTTTCTGTTTCTCAGGAAGAGTAGAAAGTAACACATCATTCTAAGGCAAGATAGTTTGAGTTTTCCAGTTGAAAGGTCGTTAACAAAATCAGTGTGCTAGTTGTAATCTTATCATGGCTTTTCCCAGCATGAGAGAAATTTAAGTATTCATGATATTGTAATTACAAATACTGATCCCATGTTTCAGTAATGACCTTAGAAGAGAGTTAGGAAACTGAGTTTTTTTCTTCATCCCAAGAAAAAAAAATTATACACTAATTATTTGCTATTAAATCGATAATATGTAATTTTAATAAATATTTTATTTTGATCTGACAATTAATTAGCCCTACAAATGCAATACTTTCCTTTCATGATCTATTTGCAGAGAGAACGATTTTGAAGACATATTTCTAAGTTATTAACCAGTGAATTACACAAACTCTTAAGTAAATAATGAGAATGTAAATATAGGATCTTTGCCCCGATAAGCAGTAGGTCAGGGTGCTGGTAGGTATTACAGGGTGTATTCAGCTCATTATCACTGTTTTCATTCTTTTAATTGTACATACCTATTAATTGTGCACTTAAGTAATACAGAGTGGGGTGAGACTATAGCCACTGTCTGCATAAATTTATATATGATTATTTAATCAAAGGTCAAATCAACCCTTATCTGTTTTATGGTGATCCACAACATATCTAGTAAGGACAATGCAATCCTTTTTAAAACTGCCAGGTCAGTAGCAAGCAACATATCCCTACCCCTTACTACTTCTGGTAATCAATAATTTAGGTTTCTACCTGGAACATAGACTTAATAACACATAGACTTAATAAGACATCAGATGCATTTGATGAGATTTTTAGATGAACATATTTTTGTTTCATATGTTTTACATAAATATTATATATGTGTGTATATTTTTTATGTTTCTATGTGTATATTTATTTTTTATATTTTTATTTTACCATAATGAGAAAATCAAAGTGAAACAGTTAATTATAAGACCAGAAACAAGTGAAAATACAACATTCTATTGTGCTTCATTCCCTTAGTCTAAGATATTTCAAAATAAGATGTAGAGCCACAGATAATGTATTTATGATTAACAGTATCAATACATTATTCAGAAATCTAAGTGCCATGAAATTTAAGGTGAAGAAAAGACGACTCATCAGCATACTCATGCCATGTACCTAAACTCTGCAATTGAGAAGATGACACACGACAGGGAAGCACCTGTTTGCTGATCCTGCGGTACTCCGTGTAAGCTTTGTAAGTGGAAGGGGCAGACTGAGATAGAATCATCTTAATTAAATAAGTGTATATGCATTTACACAACAAAATGATTCATTATGTTAATTATTTACGTATGGTTTTATTCATTTATTCATTCATGAAAAATAGAATTCACATAGTGAATAAAACAGACACACATGAGTTTACATCTTAGTGGGAGGAGACAGACAAATAAACAAGTATGATAAATATGTAGTAAGTAGGATGGTAATTCACCGTGGAGAAACTTAAGGGAGGAAAGTAGGTTAGGGAATGCTCTAGAAGGGCAATGCATTTATAAACGGGAATATCAGGGAAAGCCTCGTTAGGAAGGTGACACAGTGTAAATACTTGAGGGAGGTGGAGAGCAGTCCTTATGGGGAAGCAAGAGAATTCCAGCTGAGGGGCATGTTCAAGGAAGAACAGGAAGCCAGCACACCTGCCTGCCTGGCGGAGAGTGAGTAGGGGAAAAGTAAGAGAAATGTGGTTTGGGTGATCAGAGGAGCTTGTATAGCACATTGTAGACCGTTGCGAGGTGCACTGTTGGTCCCTTTTGTTTGGTTGGATTGTTTTGGGTTTTCGAGTTTACAGGGAGATGAATTAGAGGCTGTGAGCAGAGAAGTGACAAAGAGACAAGGGCAGAAGCAGGGTCATCTTTCAGGACACTATTTACAATCCTAACCAGAAGGCTGTGGTGGTTTGATGGTAGTAGTAAAAGGAGAAAGAAGTGGTTGGATAATGATCTACTTCAAAAATAGAGCTTTTTCCGTGCCAATAGTACTCTCGCAAACATGGTGAACATTCCTCAAAACTGATGGAGTTTTTGCAAGAAGTGTGGCAAGCACCAACCCCACAAAGTGACACAGTACAAGAAAGGCAGGGACTCTAGTCTCTGTAGGCCCAGGGGAAGCGGCGCTCTGACAGGAAGCAGAGTGGCTACGGTGGGCAGACTAAACCGATTTCCCGGAAAAACCCTAAAACTACAAAGAAGATTGTACTGAAGCTTCAATGTGTTGAGCCCAACTGCAGCTCTAAGAGAATGCTGGCCATTAGGAGATGCAAGCATTTGAACTAGGAGGGAATAAGAAGAGAAAGGGCCAAGTGATCCAGCTCTAAGTTGAGCAAGTTTGGAATTGCCTTTGTTCTCTCTTTCTTTTCTTTTAAAAAGATTTTATTTATTTATTCATGAGAGACCCAGAGAGAGAGGCAGAGACACAGGCAGAGAGAGAAGCAGGCTCCTTGCTGGGAGCCCGATGTGGGACTCGATCCCAGGACCCTGGGATCATGTCCTGAGTCAAAGGCAGATGCTCAGCCACTGAGCCGCCCAGGGCACCACCCCCTCTTTATAAAAAAATATTTTATTTATTTATTTGGGGTTGTTTTGTTTTTTTATTTTAATTTTTTTTTATTTGAGAGAGAGGGAGAGAGAGATGACAAAAAAAGATGAAAAAAAAAGAAAGAGAAAAGAAAGAAGAAAGAAAAAGAAAGAAAGAAAAGAAAGAAGAAAGAAAGAAAGAAAGAAAGAAAGAAAGAAAGAAAGAAAGAAAGAAAGAAAGAAAGAAAGAAAGAGAAAGGAAGGAAGGAAGGAAGGAAGGAAGGAAGGAAGGAAGGAAGGAAGGGAGGGAGGGAGGGAGGGAGAGCCGGAAGCATGTCCTGACCAGTTGTATGTGGGGTACAAGAGAAAGAAAAGAGCCAAAGTTGACTTTAATGTTGGGATTCTGAGCAACTGTCAGGGTCACTGTTTTCTTACGGGGCGCGGGGAGGGGGGCGGAGATGGGGAGATGGTAAGAGAAGCATAATTGGAGAGAAAAGTAAATCGGATTTGACTATATTTCAGTTTCAGGTGTCTTGAGATGTTAAGTAGCTGGGTAGCTCTATGAATCTGGGAGTCAGGAGGGAGCACTGTGGACTAGATGGTACACTGGGAAGCAGTGGGCCCGCAACCACAATTAAAACCAAGAGATGGGCAGCCTGGGTGGCTCGGCGGTTTAGCGTGCCCTTCAGCCCAGGGCCTGATCCTGGAGTCCCGGGATCGAGTCCCACATCGGGCTCCCAGCGAGGAGCCTGCTTCTCCCTCTGCCTGTGTCTCTGCCTCTCTCTCTCTCTCTCTCATGACTAAATAAATAAAATATATAAAAAAAAAAAAGATAAAACCAAGAGATGGAGTGAGTTTCTCCCTTGGAGTGAGTATAAATCAAAAGGCGATAGGTCTAAGGGCTGACCTGTGGGGCTTCCAACACATAAGGACTGGGTGGAAAATGAGGAAAAACCAGTCAAAGAAATTGAAAAGTAATGACTAGTGAAATGTGAGTACAATCAAGGGAACGAGGTGTCGTGAAATTAAGCAAAGCAACTGTTTTCAGGATGAAGGTGTAAACATTCTTGTCAAATACTGTGGATCTATGTCAAGTGCAGACTGAAGATCAACCCTGGGACTTAGCGCTTCCGCAAGCCCTTGCAGTCCTGCCCTAGAGGAGCATTTCACCTGATGTCGTATCAGAACAAAGGCAACTCCGGGCGCCTGGCTGGCTCAGTCCGTTAAGCATCTGCTTTGGCTCAGGTCATGACTGCAGGGTCCTGGGATGGAGCCCCACATGGGACTCTGGCTCAGTGGGGAGCCTGCGCCTCCCTCTCCCACCACTCCCACCCCTGTTCTCCCTCGCTATCTCTCTCTCTCTCTCTCTTTCTCTCAGATAAGTTAATAAAATCTTTTTTAAAAAAATTAAAAAAAAAAAAAAGGACAAAGGCAATTCCAAACTTACTCAGCAAACTTTCCTTTCTATCCAGGACATAAGGATCAGAATGATTGGCTGCTAAGAACCTGGGGAATGTTTTCACCTTCAGAATAAAGACAAAAAGAGAGTCCCCCACATAAGACCACGGTATAAAGACAAGCTGAAGGTTTACAGTTTTCTATAAGCAATTTGAAATGAAATATCACGTTTTCAGTGGTTGGTGTTCTGCATAATTTGATTTTCTGCATTGCTGCTGCTTTTACCTATGTCACCATGTAAGGAAATGAGAAAACCCAAAGAGGAACTGCCATAATTGAAAGGTACCCCAGATGCACGCTGGGTTTTGGAGTTCCTCAATGAAAAGGCAGCCTGACATGTACCATTGGATCTACCTCTTGAGCCATGTTGTAAGGAAGGTGTGTGATGGAAACACATCCCCAGGGTCTCTGGGGACAGAGGCCACTTGGCTGGGTTGCAAAGTACCCTCACAGGAAAACAGATTCCAGGCTGATGCTGTTTGTGAGGCTTTATACCGTCTTTTCATACTGCTTTCTTTACTTAAGCACAAGATAGTTTTCAGGATGAATATAAGTAACGGGGATCCCTGGGTGGCGCAGCGGTTTGGCGCCTGCCTTTGGCCCAGGGCGCGATCCTGGAGACCCAGGATCGAATCCCACATCAGGCTCCCGGTGCATGGAGCCTGCTTCTCCCTCTGCCTGTGTCTCTGCCTCTCTCTCTCTCTCTCTGTGACTATCATAAATAAATAAAAATTAAAAAAAAAAAAAAAAAAAAAAAGAATATAAGTAACGTTTAGTGACTGAAAGGAAACAATAATTATTTGGTAAGCATTTTAGGTTCTTCTGAGAGAAAGCAATATCATTTTGCAGTAATTTTAAAACTTGGGCAAAATTAGTGTTTTTATGTATCAAATGCGCTGCATATAACACTACTCAACTTGCATACAAGTGGAGCAACCATTTACTTGATTAACACTTTTATTGGGGGATCTACTATGTTCCAGGCACTTCGCTAGGACAAAGAATACAAACTGTCAGAGCGTTAGTAACCAGAGTTCCTATTAAATTTAGTCTCATTTCACGTGTCAAGGAATATTAGCTGTCTAAACCACACTGCAGCACCACACTCACAATGCTGTCTGGTCCCTGGGACAGACTGGAATAGAGGGCTGCTTCCTGGAGCCTGGAGCTGGCTATTGGCCTCCTCTCTTGTGTGAGGTGTGAAGCCAAGCCTAGCACTGCCCCGCTAGCAGAGGGAGAGTGCTGGGCTGCAGGCCAGAGCTCCCCGCTACCTGGCCCACTTGGCGGCACAAATGGAGGAAGTGGGAATGTGAGCAGGCCTGACAGGAAGAAGAGAGGTCATGGCAAGGGTGCTGGCCTTTCGCTGACATTGGTGTCCAAGTTATGAGTCTCCTGGTTAATGTCCTGTGCTCTGAACAACCAGATTAACAATTCTTCCCTGAAAAGCTGGCTAGTAAGGAGATGAAGAAACCAGTCAGAGGTTCCTCCTCAAAGACCTTGGCTTTCTCACATAGAAGAAAGGAGTTATTGTGAAATTTTCAGATTCGTCCCAGCCTAAAATCCCATGTTAGTAAAAACAGGATTTTAAAAATAACATAACAATTAAAGAGGTTTTCCTGAATTTGTGAGGATTGGTGTATATTTGCTTCTCAAGATGGGTTGAGCAGGATCCATAGACTCCCCATCATATGGAAACTTGTTAGAAATGCAGACTTTGTCAGGCCTCAGCCCCAGGTGAATCAGTTTGCATTTTAATAAGAGCCACATATCATATGCATATCAAAGGCCATGCAGACACCGGTCTTTGAGTAGCAAGCTTCTGGAGATGAAAACCCCAAGATGCTTTGAATTTCACCAATAATGGGTTAAACCTAGGGTAACATAAGTGGGTAGCAGCTCTCCTGAAAAACTTTCGAAGATTCTGTTTACGACACATAGTTATGATGTAGTATCTGGTTAATGTAGGAACTAGTTAATGTAGGAACTAGTCAATGAAAAATCTGTTCAATGAAACTGAGGATTGCTATTTTCCATGTGGTTAATAAAGGGGGGGCAGGAGGATGCTTTTGGAAGCACCAAAAGATTGTCTGTTTCCTTCAGGTTTCCTTAAGTATCATTTTGAAAAAGATTTTCTAAATTACCAGAAACAGACATGGTTGTCTACATATCATTAAAAACCAATTGCTTGGAAATCAAGTAACTATGCATCTGGACTTAGACTAAACCTTATAAAAAAAATTAAAAAGGGACACCTGGGTAGTTCAGTGGTTGAGCCTCTGTGTTCAGCTCAGGGCTTGATCCCGGGGTCCTGGGATCGAGTCCGGAATCGAGCTCCCCGCAGGGCATCTGATTCTCCCTCTGCCTACGTCTCTGCCTCTCTGTGTGTGTCTCTTATCAATAAATAACATCTTTACAAAAATTTGAAGAAACATAGTTGTACGTGCCTCTCAATGTATTTATAGTCAAATTGTCTTTTTCTTCATTCAAAAATACAATTTCATCTTATTTGAGTGGAATTAAATAAGGTTGATACTAAATTTAAATTATGTATTTGTTTTTGTTTATCCACTATTAATCATAAGGGGATATGAAAATGGTTAAAATACCCTGATATGCGCGTTATTAAGTACATAAAATATTTTCTTCTGGTGATATACAGAATCTGAAGTTCAAGAATACACCTAGAAAGAAATGGAACATGTAAATGCAATCCAAGGAGCACGGACATTTAATACTATGATGTTTTTAGCAATAGAAGATTTAATTTAACAATATACAGAAAGAAATTTAACAGTAAAGAAAATTTTATTGTCTTAAGTGACTTGAAAATCTAGAGATAGTCTGGCTTTAGGTAAGTCTCTGTACAATGGCTCAAGCCATTTACTCAGGACTTGGTTGGTTTCTTTCCATTCTTTTCCACCCTAGGCTGCGTCCTCAGCAAGCCCCCTCCTGGTCATTGAAGTTGGTGGCCACCAGCTTTAAGATCTAGGTGCTTTCTTGATTTACTTTAGCAAAGAAAAATAAAATGCTTTTGCCCCAGTATTTCCAGCACATTCTGAAATTCAGTCTCATTCAACCAACCTAGAAGCCACGCTCACCGCTAAACCAGGGCCTTGGCAGAGGAAGAGAACAGCCTGACTTGCTGTGTCCTGGCCAGGTCTCCATACTAGATCTGGAGACGGAGTGAAGCACAGGATACCTTGGTGGAAGTCAAGTTTCTTGGCCATGGGAAAAGGAGAAATGCACCCTGCGAAAGCAACACCGTACTTCCGTCACAGGGACCTGAAGGGAGAGGTGGGAGGATAAGCAGGTGAAGTTCTGTCCCCCGGTGGGTGCCTTCCCATGTTTGCATAAAAATCTCCTAAGGGAAAGGAGGGAGACCACTCTGGAGGTGGAATTTATTTATTTTTTATTATATATATATATTTTAAAGATTTTATTTTTTATTTATTCATAAGAGACACAGAGAGGGAGAGAGAGAGAGGCAGAGACACAGGCAGAGGGAGAAGCAGGCTCCATGCAGGGAGCCGGTGTCTCTGCCTCTGTGTGTGTGTGTGTGTGTGTGTGTCTCTAATGAATAAATAAATAAATAAAATTTTTTAAAAAAAATAAATAAACTGCTGAGCCACCTGGGCTGCCCTGGAGGTGGAATTTAAACTGGGAGAACAGGCTGAAGAGACAAAGCTAAAACCAGGTTCGGTGGTTGGCACAGTACCCTGACCTATGGGAAAGGTTTTGGGAGCTGAAGATTAAATTTAATTCTCTAATAACTCTGTGTGTATTTTTCAGCCCATTGTTTTATGTCCATTCTCTATATTGCAGGGACCAGGATTCTTCTGAAACAAAAATACGATCAGAGTTTTCCTTGATTAGAACCTTATCGTGACGGCTCACTGCTTATAGCATAAAGTCTAAACTTTTTAGTGAAGGGGTTCTGCAAACTCCACCACTGGTATTCAAATCGCCCTCCCTTCACCGCCCCCCCTGCACCCCAGACTCTGGCCTCCGCCAGTTCTGCACTTGCCTTCTTCCCAGACTCACCAAGCACTTTCCCTCCCTTAGCTCCCTGTGGCATGGGACTGGAATACCTCGCCTCTGTGGCCCTTCCCCTTCCCTACGCACGGTATTAGTACTGGCTGCATCTTATTGTAGTGTGAGCTCACTAAGGATGATGAAAAAGCTTCGTTTAGCTTTGCGTAATAAGGACTTAAGACATAAATATGTACAATAAATGGAATCTCAAGGTTCTCAAATATAACTGGAAACACTACATTGAAGAAAAGATGTTTTTAAACATCAAGGGTTGTAATTTCAAATTACTTGTTTGGCATAAATCAATGTAGACACACATTCATTTGATTCGTTTTTTTTAGAAGGAAACACATCGTTTTCGAATTTTGCTGTTACATTAAATGTTTATTACAGAAATCTCATATATCAGGAAGCTCTTTTGTTGAGGGAAATGCTACAGGGGGAATTATTTCTACGATTACCACATTTTTT
Source organism: Canis lupus baileyi (assembly GCF_048164855.1). NCBI lineage: Eukaryota > Metazoa > Chordata > Mammalia > Carnivora > Canidae > Canis > Canis lupus. The sequence continues at coordinate 27,909,572 of NC_132871.1, read as the reverse complement.
GAAGTTGTTGAACATCTAGCTGCTTATAGGTCAAGCAAAAAGGGTTATACTCCAAAACAAATAATTGAGTAGTATATGCACCGTTTCAGTAAGGAATATCTAGATAGTCTGGAAAATACCATGTGTTTCGATTGAGTATAATATATAATCTCCATTCTGAATTGTCAGTTATCTGTCGTTTTGGTGGGTAATACAAGACACAAGTAGCAAAAAGCATAATGAGGTCAAACACCAGGGAAATAGAATTTGAGTAATAAGGGGGATAGTCAATCTATCCTCTGGGCCTCCATGTCCCCATTTATGAAACAAAAGCATTGAAATAAAAGCCAATACATTTTGTTTGTTGACATTTTGAACCAACTTCCTGAAACTTAAAAGTTAGGGTAATTTTTTCCCCCTCCAAGATTGTCGTCTTGCATCATAAAAGGTATATTATAATGATACTCAGAGCTCTCAGAGTATATCAAGACATTTTCGTAATTTTCTTTAGAGAATAGAATATGAAATTTGAATATGCTTTAGAATAAACAATCTTTAATTTTTCATGTATTTTTGGTTTTTGGAACCAGTGAAAAATTACTCTTATTCAAATTTAATGCATAAAATGCATACTATGGTTTGCAGATAGAGTTAAACTGAGAATGCAATTAGACTTTCTAGCAATGATATATTTTAGAAAATGTCTCAGCAGGCTTAACTTTCCAGCATAACGTGGAATTTCAAGGATTTGAATATAATTTAGATAAGCATATATCCTGCAAAAATTTTTGCAACTGAGGGCAAGTAATACATGTATTATTCTTATGTTGTTGTTGTTTTGTTGTTGTTGTTGTTGTTGTTGTTGTTTTAAAGGCCTCATTCCCTGAAACTGAGGTAATATGAATTACCATTAAGAACAAAGACTTTGGGGGCCCCTGGGCGGCGCTCAGCTCAGTCTGCTAAGCAGTTAAGCATCTGTCTTTGGCTCAGGTCACGGTCCCAGGGTCCTGGGATTGAGCCCCACACAGAGGTCCCTGCTCAGCAGGGAGTCTGCTTTTCCTTCTCCCTCCCTCAGCTCATGCTTTTGCTGTCTTTCTCAAATAAATAAATAAAATCTTAAAAAAAAAAAAAAGAACATAGCCTTTGAAGTCAGATGTGAGTTCAAATCTGAGAACTGTAGGAAATGATAATAGTCATAAGGTTGTTGTGAGGATTAAACAATATATATTCATCACATAACACAATGCGTAATACACAGTGAGCCTTCAACAAATGCTTTCTACTAATTATTATTACTTTATAATTACCACAGACACAGTTTATATAATGCTAAGTTGTTACCGCTTGTTATGGGCAGTAATTTATTAGCTTGTCCTTGAATATTTGTTAGGGGTTTATCAAACACATATAGACTAAGAGGTGAAAAATTGAAGCTGTGTAAAATGCAACGGCATGGTCATGCTTCCACACAACAATATTATGCTCTGGTAAAACTTATCCTTCAACAACAGGGACTCGCTCTGAGAATTGGAAAAGGGCTAGCAGACTCTGGCTTGTGTGGGGAAGATACAAAAACCAGCCAATAAATTGGATCTCATATTTACTAACATTGCTCCAACAAGTCTCCGAAAACTTTCACAAGTTATAACACGTGATCCTCATAAAGACATTGCATAGTCATCAGAATAGGATTAAAATTTATCTCTAAATGTGGAGGAAACTGGCACTTGGAGAGGATGTGACTGAATCTAATGTCACATGGTTGGAGTGAGAGGGAGCTGGGGTGATGACCTAGTCTTTGTCCCTTCGGTGGGTCCTCTACCCACCAGCATCTCCTTTCCTTAAAGAGGAATCCAATAAATGCAGTTGGCTTCCTGACTTAAATATTTTATTTATTTTTTATGTTTTTTTACATGAGAAGTTTAAAAATCACAGGTTGTCATATTCAGCACACAAAATATCTGAACTATTTTGGAACATAAATGTTCTCTCAAATTAATTCTCCAGTTCAGTGTCTTGAGTTGGCTACAGTTGAGTTGGCTACAATCCAATCTTGAAATGTTATTCTTCTGAAGAGAGGCCGGGATAATCAGGCAATGAAGGTGAGCAACAGCACAATCTACTTATGGCACTTTGTGGTGCTTAGAGATAAGAGTCACTACAACTCCCAAAGTATCATAAGCTTTGACTTCTGTAAATGCGAAGGGACCCTGCATAAGGCATTTCTAAGAGATTAACTTGATTTTCTAAGTGAGAAATGGAACCTCAGATGCAATAAAATTATGGAAGTGTTGATGTTTGTTCTTAATCCAAATCAATAATTTAATCCCCATATAGGTTTAAGAATCAATGTTTTATTTTATTTTTAATATAAAAATCAATCTTTGGGACGACCACAACCTTTACATGAATATTTTTATCTCCTGAAATGCTGTCAAGAAGATATCTTTATAATCTTTAAAAGACGATGTGAATTCTAGGCGGATGGCAAAGTGACTAAAAACACAAGGCGGAAGTTCGCCTCAGACATGCAAATGGAAAACTGGTTAAAAGGTAGAAGCAGGCTAGATAATTATGTGATACTTGGCAAGCGTTTGCAAAGGGCTACCATTTTCTACCGTCTATATTCATAGCAGAGAACAGAAAAAGAATTAGGCACATTGTTTATAGAAAATAGCTAAATACAGAAGTATAAAATAGACAAAAAGAACATATGATATTGCAAAGAATGGGTTACTGCAGGAAAAACCTCAGGGAAGAAAGAGAAGATGAAGTAGTAAGTCTGGTAAAAGGGTTAATCATCGAGTCTCTGTCATTTGGCTGTCTAGGGTTGGAATTCTGACTCTACCACTTACAGCTTGAGGAAATTACTTAATCTTTCTGGACTTCATCTTCTTCATCTAAAAATGAGGCAGTAATTGGGCTCTCTCATGGGATTTTATGAGGATTAGAAAAAGATAATACATCTGAAGTGTTTTGCATAGTTCCTGGTACATAACAAATGCTCAACGAAAATTATCTATTATTATTGAAACACGGTCACACATAGAATTGCAAAGATTTTCAACATCAGAACCAGAACAATTATTCCCCAAATAGGTGGGTTGCAACTAAAATTAAGAACCTGCCGGGTTCACTTACGCGATGGCCTTCCTTTTGAGTTAAAAACACACCAAACAACACAAGACCAACAATAGCCACCAAATAAATCTATGGTTCACCGAGTGAGCAGAATTACCTTTCAGACAATCCTACCAATTCGTTAAAACCTAATCATGTGATTTTAAGATTAAGAAGGGTTTTTCCTATAACACTTATAAGTGAAAATTTGATCCAAAAAATGGAGATTCAAATTTTACTCCAAGGAACCGATGGCTTTAAAAATTTACTTATTGAAGATCTACAAAAATACCGATAATTTATTCATCAGACAGTATTAAATTCATGATGCTTTAAATTAAGTCCCGGTAAGGCCCACCCGCAAGCAGCATTCCTCAGGACCGGCGGAGCCAGAGTGTTAGTCACATGGCTCGGCCTCATTTTCTTTACTCTCCTCCCTGGAACGGATAAGGGGGAGCTGCTTCAGGAGGTAAGGCCAGCCTGGAAAGTCAAGGACACCTGTCGGGGGCTACCCCCAGCCTGTCACCCGGCGGGGGGGGGGGGGGGGCACGCACGTTGCAAAACTGCTGAGAAGATGAAAAGGCCAAGTGGCTCCAAAGGCACCGAGCGAGCCCTCGGCCGCGTCCCCTGCTGCTGCTCGACCCGGGAGCTGCCGGACCAGGGGCCCCGTCCACGCACCGCACCTGTCGCCCTGCCCCGCACCTGTCGCTGACCAGGCCGTGAGCGCCGCGTGCTCTGCTCACACCCGTCTGTGCGGGGGGCAGCAAACAGGGGGTGCGGAGTAGGTCACGGCAGACACTCGAAGACGGACCCCGAAACACATGGGTGTGTGATGCTCTGCAGCCGGTAGGCGGGGGCGACTGCTGGGGGTGGTCCGCGGGGGCGACTGCGGGCAGGGGGGGCTGCGGGGGCCCTTGGAGGGCTGCCGGCCTCCCCATCCCCCGCCCTCGCGTGGGCCTGGAGCTGGGGCCGCTGGGGGCAGGGCTGGCAGCGGCCACCTCGGGCGGAGTCCTGCCCTCCGGCCACTTGTGGACCCCAAAGTCTCAGCTCCCCAGGTGGAAAGACCAACGTTAGACGGGAAGACGGGGCCTTGGGGGGGATAACGAACCCGCGGCCTGACGCGGTGCGGGCGGCGGGGACAGGCGCCTGCGGCCGCAGACAAAGCACAGCGCCAAGCCGCGGGCTGCAGCTCGCCCTGCCCTCGTGCCCTCCCCGAGGCCTCCCCACGACCTCCCCACGGCCTCCCCGCAGCCCTCCCCGCGCCCTCCCTGCACCCTCCCCGCGGCCCTCCCCGCGGCCCGCCCCGAGGCCTCCCCGCGCCCTCCCCGCGGCCTCCCCACAGCCTCCCCATGCCCTCCCCACGGCCTACCCACAGCTTCCCCACGGCCTCCCCGCAGCCCCCCGCGCCCTCCCTGCGCCCTCCCCGTGCCCCCCCGCGGCCTCCCCACGCCCTCCCCACAGCCTCCCCATGCCCTCCCCACGGCCTCCCCACAGCTTCCCCACGGCCTCCCCGCAGCCCCCCGCGCCCTCCCTGTGCCCTCCCCGCGGCCCGCCCCGAGGCCTCCCCGCGGCCTCCCCACGCCCTCCCCGTGCCCTCCCCACGGCCTACCCACGGCCTCCCCATGCCCTCCCCACGGCCTCCCCATGCCCTCCCCACGGCCTCCCCGTGCCCTCCCCATGCCCTCCCCGTGCCCTTCCCGCGGCCCTCCCCGAGGCCTCCCCGCAGCCTCCCCACGGCCTCCCCATGCCCTCCCCGCGGCCCTCCCCACGGCCCTTCCCCTCCCCTCCCCGCGGCCTCCCCGTGCCCTCCCCGTGCCCTCCCCGCGGCCTCCCCACGGCCTCCCCATGCCCTCCCCGCAGCCTCCCCGCGGCCTCCCCCTGCGCGGCCCGGCGCTCCCCCGGGAGCACTGCCTTCCCCGCCGCGGAGTGCGCCTCGGCGGCCAGGCTCTTTTTGCCTAGAGTGTAATAGAAAAGCAATACCTCCAACAATAAAAAAGGAATTACACTCTGGTGAGGGACTAGTAAAGGTTTCCAGCACTTTCACAGGCCAACCAAATGTCTTCCTCGGCCATGTAAATGCAGTAAAAGGATATCCGCATTAAATTACAGGATTTATAGTCGGCAGAAAGACGAAACCGCGGAAAGATCATTTTTGCATTAAAATTTGGTTTTCTCAACTAGTATATATTCAAAAAATATAGGTGCCTCTTGCTAATGAAGTACATCAAAGCACATTATGTTCTGCATTTTGTGAGAACTCGGCAATTTATAAACGCTATTCACATTTAATTAGTAGTCATTTCTTCTCCATAAGCATATTTACTCGGATCTCTTGTTCCTACGGCAACCCCGCGAGTAGTGCGGCTCCGAGAACAGCCTAGACTAACCTAAAAAAAGATGGAGATTAATGAGCAAGCTCAATATTAAGACTATAATGCAAAAGACCAAGCGGTAAGATTGGTGAGAGGAGCATTACAAAGAAGCCTCAAATAAGAATCTCTTACTTCAAGGAGCCTATTTATAGCAGCAGCGCAGATTTTATTTATTCAAGAGTGCCTACGGTATACAGGGAGTAGAGATGACTCATTTAGTGCTAAGTTCTGCTTAATTGGCTAACCGCTCAGGTAGATGTAACACATGTACAGACACATACACATGCATGTATATAATTATAATCTGCTTAGCACACTTATCAGCGGACTCGATAAACAATATTATAAGCAATTGTGCTTCTGGTTATTTCCCTTTAATGCGGCACTTGTTTAAAATTAGGGAGTCTTGAAAATTAGCCTTGATAGAAGATGAGGTCACGAAATGTTTAGTGAAAAACGATTCTGAAATCTAGACATTTCTGTTGTTTTGAGGCTAATTCTCTGATCAGCTTCTTATTCCAGTTCCGTTACACAACTCGTACTAAAGAGGTGACTTGGAAATAAATAACAAGAGCACTGTTAATGGTACCAGGAACAGTCGATCAAAATTCTGCGTATTCTCCTGAATTCTGCTTACAGGGTAGACAGTCCTTAAAGATTTAGGTGGAGGAGGCAGTTGTAAGGAACTACAGCCTAAATCTGCTTCTTTGAAAAAAAAAAATCATACAATTGTAGTATAATACCCACAAGAGATAAATTTAAAATAATCAAAAATAATTTAAACTTCAGGGAAAAAAATCAGATTAACTGAAAACAAAACACAACCAACCAGAGACCCCAAACTCTTAGAGTCAAACTAACTTTATTTTGCACATTGTGGATGGGTGGCTGATAATTAGTGCACATTATGTGTCCTAAAAGATTCATTACATCTCAAAACAGTACGTGGGGGAAACACAGAATATAAAGAGGGGCAAAAACCAGAAATTGTATAATCCTTATTATCAAATCTCGCATAGTACAAGTGACAGGTTCTTCTCAGAGCCGAGCCGTTCATTCTGGCTCTAACAACATAGAGGCAATAGCATCGTTATCATGCCTCTAAATTATCCTGCTTAGTGGCAAAAAGTAGAAATGATTCCTTCTGACCTTTCTACATTGCTTCATTAAGTCTAACTTGCAAGCAACAAGTAAAAACGAGAAGCTTTCTGCAGCCGCCTCTGATATAACTGATTAAAAGTAGCTGCTCAGCATCTGCTCAGGAGACTCTGGCTACGGCTCACGTGCTAAATGAGGGTAAATTCAGTGTGTGGCGAGAAACGCTTGCTATGCATTCACTAATATTCATCTCCGTTCAACCAGGGCATTTGCATCGTGTCCCTTTTTTTGATCTAGAGGGATAGCAGTGGCTGTAAAACAGTTTGTATGCCTTGTCCCGAATTATCAGTCAATAATAAAATTGTATTGTGTGGCTGTAGAAATAAGAAAGGGAAGCAATATTTTACAACCATTAATCTGTGCAAATATTAATGGTCAACCGAGTCCACGGTCTCAAATTCAGTCCCATGACACATCAGTCCTCTTTAAAGAACACCTAATAGCTTCTACCTGTGATTTTCCTTTGTGGAAATGTGCCGTTACCAGCAACTATTGTCTATGCAGGGAATTAATTATACTCAACAATTAAATCACAAGGCATTTGTCTCCCAGATAATCTATGAATTTGAGTTCAGCATTTCTATGGGTACTTTTGTGCCTCTCTGGCGAGTATTTCAATACCAAAGAACACCGGCAACTTAAATGCCATTCCCTGGGTTTTATGAAAAAGCAATATAGGAAAGGAAATAGGGCAAATATCAACAACAAAGAACCCCTACTTTGAGTCAAACAATAAATGCAAATAGAAGAACCGCAGCAGAGGGGAGACTTAGGGGGTGAACCCCGGGGCTCTCAGTATTCCTTCCTGAAAATGCTCACCGGCTAGTTTGAGGCAAGAATATTCTGCTCCCTTAAAAAAAAAAAAAAAAAAATCCTAATCGTCGTCAGTGAATCCTCCTCGCTCAGCTTCCCAGGCAGAATTACAACGCAGTCCCAGAGGCACCGGGACATGAACACTGAACCCTGTCGCCGAACATAATCAGCCCAGAAGAGCAGCTAACTTCTTAAATAACCACAATTAAATTTCACACACTCTCTTCTCCCTTCCTGGTTTTCAGACGTGGGGTTATTTATCAGAGAAGAAAAATTGGAGGCTGCAGCTTCCGGAGGCAGCCGGGCTCTCCTAACCTAATCAGCGGCCGCCGCCCCGCAAGCCAAGGCCCTGAACCCCGCCCCCGCCCCGCCCCGCCCCCGCGCCCCGGGCCCGACCTCCACCGCCTGCAGAAGGCGCCCGGGCCACCGGCCGCCGCCTTCCGGGAAATCGGGTAACCCCCCCCCCCCCTCAGGAGGGCGCCGGGAGCGCGTGTGCGTGTGTGCATGGGTGTGCGTGGGGGTGTGCATGGGGCGGGGGGATGCCAGCGATTTGCTTTGTCTGTATTTCCAGCTCTCGGCCACCCGCCGCCACCACGAAGGCCGAGGGGAAGCGGCCGAGCCCTGGGGCCTCCGGGCTCCAGCAGCAGGCTCCGAGAAGAATGGAGATTTGCAGATCTGATAATGAGCCAGTTAATGACATAAATGATACCTCAAGAACCTCACTAAACCATCCAGGTCCTACAATTTAATCTGTAATAAATACTCCTGCATCATTGCGAGATGGCTGCTCATAATGGCAAATGAAATATGCTGGTATGATAGGTACAATAAATCTGGATTTTCCTATGGTTCCCTCAGGCTAGAACAATATGTAACCACAGTGCGCACTGTCAGGATGAGCAGATCTCAAAGCCATCATAAAATCTAAATGGGGACTAATTAGGAGGCCCTTCCCTTCCAGAGTTACTATTTCTATTGACATTTTCCATGCATGAGCCTCTCCATAACATCATAAGTCACCAAGATAAGAACTCCCTAGATTATAGGGAAAAAGCTTTAATGGAGAAGTTGAACTCAAAGGCGATGCATAAATTTTCCTTTTGATACTATGGGAAGTCTGTGTTCAGTACTTTCTTTACAAACTTTCCAGCCAGGAGCAGGGCACTTCGCAGCCCCTCTGCGCGCTTGCCTTTGGCCTGGCCCGTCGGTGTCCGCGCCGAGCGCCGGGTCGGCAGGTGCCCAGGGAGGGCATCAAGGCCAAGGGGCCGCTTGTAAAACTTCAGGTCAGGACAGCCGGGAGGCGCGCTTAGCAGGTTGGCGGCTGCTTCAGGGCCTTTTGGCTCGAAGGTTGGGATTTTCCTAAAGGTCACCTAAGATTCGGCTTTCCCAAGGCCCTTCCAATCAGCAACGAACGAGCAGAGTTCTTCAAACAGGCCCTTCCAAGGCAGGGAAGTGACAGCTCTTTCGACTAGCCAGGGTGCCACAGGGTGCCACAGGGTGCCACAGGTCCTGGGGAAGGGTGAGCAGTGCGGCTTTGTGCTGCAGGGGGTTGGGAAGGAGATCCCCAGGCACCCTGAAGGGGCAAGGTGGTGGCTAGAAACCAGGGCCTTCCTGTCAGATGAACCTTCTCTTTAGTTGCCTACCAAGGATATGACAAGTTTGGGAAGTTTCACGAGAAGCAAAATCCTCAGTGAAAGTGGTGATGAAAATAACTAATCCTGTAGGGTTGTTGGAAGGGTTGAAATGTGCATGTGGATAATTTAAAAAATAGCTATGAATATTATCCTGAGGTTTATTATTTCATTTCAAAGGAATAAGATTAGGAAAATACCACGGAGAGGGGATGTGCACCCCAGTATCCTCTTTTCTTAATCTTTGTTTTATGCAAGAGGAAAAGCCAAACATGGAGGTGGTGAGTTGTTGTATGATCTTATAAAACGTTAAGTCCTGGATTAAAGTCCTGGTCCAATTCTTAGCTTAATTATTTGCAAGTATTATCTGTCTTTGGTATTTGTTCAAGTGTTTTTGGTTACTGAATAATGAGTGCAGGACCAAGCCCAGCACTGAGCTCTCTGTGGGCAAGTTAGTCCTGCAATTCCGTTAAGAGCTGAGGTTTGGAGCTCTATGGGGTCCTCAAGCATTTTCTCTCTAGAGTGTGGGTCTGCAACCAAGACCACTTACAACTGTGCATAAAAAGTGAGTAACGTACAAATAACTATCATGGAACAGAAAATTGAATTGCCTCTCCTACCTATTGATTTAGCTACTAGTGGAGTAAATACGGTTCTGTTCTTGACTATCTTCTACTCAATGCAATAGATCACACTCTCTGATAGACATCCGATGAATGGCTTTAACCGCAAATACTTTCAGTTTGAGTTTGAGATTGAACTGATGGTATCTTAGAAGAGAAATAACACAGTTCTGTGTGTACATCTATTCATTTTAAATTTCTGTATAAACTTCGTCGCATTCTTGCCTTCCAGGGGGGCTGAGTTTGTATTTTATTATTTTAATGGTCTTGTTTTTTGGGCATTGGGCTTGTATAAACTTTGGTAAAATCATTTCTTTTTCTTTTTCTTTTTTTAAAAAAGATTTTATTTATTTATTTAAGATAAAGAGAACACCAGCAGAGGGAGAAGGGGAAGCAGACTCCCTCTGAGCGACGAGGCCTAAGTGGGGCTCCATCCCATAGTCCTGAGCCCAAGCAGACATTCAACTGACTGAGCCACCCAGGCACCCCTGGTGAACTCATTTCCTTTGCTTGTCTTAGCCACCGAAATGCAGCTTGTATCAGCTAATACTGAAAATTGTGAAAATGTCCTCTTCATGTTTTATATTTTTATAGAAAATGCCATGGTTAGCTGTAAATATAAGAACATCAATGTAATGAAGATAAAATATATTTCAAAGCCTATATAGCGTTCAAACTTTGCAGTTTTTTGTGAAGTTAATATGTATAAATTACATTTAAAATATTTAAGAAATACAAGTTAGATTGTTAGAACCTAACACAATTTTCCTTGTAAGACTATTTATCATTATTTAACTGAAGCACTCATCTTCTTGATTTTTCTCACATCAACAATACTAAAATAATTTTGTTAAAAGCAATGTATACACTGAATTCTACACTGAAGCCACCACTAAAAAAAAAAAAAAAAAAAAAAAGGTAATAACAAAAGCAGCAAAAAAGTCATCATGTTGAGACCCGGGATCCAGTCCTGCATTGGGCTCCCTGCATGGAGCCTGCTTCTCCCTCTGCCTGTGTCTCTGCCTCTCTCTCTCTGTATGTCTATGAATAAATAAATAAAATCTTAAAAGAAAAAAAGTCATGTCATTGGACTTCTTTATTCCACTACACTCTTATTTGAGGTGGTGAGAGAAAACACTGTTTAACACTAATAATTTTCAAACTTCAGGTGTTTCCTGGGCCCCAGTCAGGCTTTTAGGATTTAGGGCCAGCTGTAGGGTCAAAAATGTTCTCTTACAAGACTTAACACAGGTAAAAGTAGACTGAAGATCTTGTGAACTGAGATGTCCTGTCGTAGCCCTGAATTCTGAACTGAAAATTATCTTAGAATTGAAAATTACCTCCCAGCTTCCCACAGCCCTGTCTCCATGGGGCTTCTGAGATACTGATTAGCTTTCTAAAGCTTAGGTGTTTAGAGTTACAGTTTATTCACTCAAAAAACCATATATTTTATGTCTCTTCTGTGTCACACACTATTTTGGGTGATACATCATGTACAAAACAGGCAAAAACTCTGTCTTGGTGGAGCTTATGTTCTATCACAGGGAGAAAGATAATAAATACGACACAGGTAAATTTATAATATGTTGGATGGTGATAATGCTATGAGGACAAAGAAGCAGTGTTAGAGGGAGAGGAAGTGGCAGGGGTGCTGCAGAGGAGGGTACTGAGATTTTATATGGGGCAGTTAGGCAATGCCTCACAGAGAAAAGGAACTGGAGCAAAGACCTGAAAAATATGAGGAAGCCAGTCCTATGGATATTTGGAAACAAAGCACTCGAAATAGAGAAACAGCAAGTGCAAATGTCCTGAGGTGGAGCCATGCATGTCACCTTTAAAGAAAAGCCAGAAGCTTGGTTTCACTGGAGAGGAGGGGGCAAGGATGACAGCAATGGGAGAGAAGGTCAAAAAGGTGGCAACTGGCCAGTAGCCTACATTCTTTGTAAAAATGTTGACCTTTATTTTGAGTGAGATGAGAAACCTCTGAGCAGAGGAATGACAGGATCTGATTTACATTTTTGGACTATCACTCTGAGCTCTGCATTGAAATTGGCCTGGGGTGGATGAGAAGGGAGGTGGGCAGGCAGGGTGGGCAGGAAGGGTAGCCTGGGGTGTATGGAAAGGGGAGGATAGGTAGGCAGGGTGGGCAGGCAGGGTAGTCTGGCATGGATGGAAAGGGGAGGGTGGGCAGGAAGGGTAGCCTGGGGTGGACGGGAAGGGGAGGGTAGGCAGGATGGGTAGCCTGGCATGGATGGGAAGGGGAGGGTGGGCAGGAAGGTTAGCCTGGCATGGGTGGGAAGAGGAGGGTGGGTAGGAAGGGTAGCCTGGGGTGGGTGGGAAGGGGAAGGTGGGCAGGAAGGGTAGCCTGGTGTGGGTGGGAGGGGGAGGGTGGGCAGGCAGGGTAGAAGCAGTGAGACCAGTAAGGAAGCTACTGTAGTAATCCAGGGGAGAAAGGAGCAGGGTAGGGGCTAGGACAAGGGGGGTACAGCTTGGGGAAGTCGTCAAATCTGGGATGTGTTTTGAGAGCACAAAAAATAGAATTTGCCAAAGAATTGGATCTTCATATGAATGAAAGATGGGAATGAGAAAAGGAAGGATTAAATACTCCTAAACATTTCTTTTTTATAACAAAGACTGATCAGATTCTCATACTAATATAGGAGAGAAAATGATTATTTTGTTATGATATGTTATCCTTTTATTCAATAGACTCAAAAGATGCTGATCGAAAACCTATGCTGTGCCAGGTTCAGTGCTGGGGACACAATGGTGAAAAAGACAGGCAAGCTCCCTTCTTCTCTGAGCTCACATTTTAGTGGGAGTGGAGGAGGAGAAAGAAAAGAAGATAAAAAAGTAACTAAAAAACAAAGAAGATAGTCATATTTTCTGTGGTTTACTAGCAAGGTTGGCATGCTTGAGAGAAACATTCTTAGTCATCAATAATCTTTATGTTCATCTTTTTTTGGTGATAACCTGTAAAAAGAAGACTGCTTCCAATATTTTGGCTCACACCTAAGCTAACATTTTTTATTTTTATTTTTTTTTACTGAATGTATGGCATTGAATTTTGATAAAATCAGGATTCTAGACCCACAGAAAGATGGAAAAATATCAGAGTCAGAAACAAATATGAGGTATCTGGATATGCAAAGAAAGTACCCCAAATCTAAGAAGAGGCAGAAAAAAAAACCCATGCTAGCACTACAGTAATACAAAAATTCCATTAAGTTTTTGTTTTAGTTTTCATTTGAAGCTAAGGAAAATAATTTACTGCTAGTTATAAGATGGCACCCCTCAATGAAAGTTTTTTGTTGTTTAAATTAAAAATGTGTTTTGCCAAATTGGGCAATTCAGACAATGAAATTAATTTTGGAGGTTTGGATTATTTGCTTAGCCTAAATTCATGAGATAATTGCTTCACAACTTCTTTAGATGATCTTATTTATTCTCATAAGTGTAGCTACCGTACAGACAACACTGAAATCTCTATATTTTTAGCCCTGACAACCCATTGAGGTTTCTGGTTCACGCACCTCTGTGTTGGCTGAACACATCCACCAGGATGACACAGAGCTACTTCAGAGTCTACACATCACTGTATCGTCACTTCTGTTTCTTTCCAAACTCATTAGCTAGTTTTTACATTTGAGGTTTTCTCTCATTCAATCGTCATTAAATCATCCAACCAATTTTCAAACCAGAAACACGGGAGCCGAACTCATCTCTCCCCTCTTTACGGTTTATACACAAACATGACTAAACCCTGACTGATACATTTTAGTCATTTTTCTCCTTGCTTACAATACCTCGGTGTCTCCCATTATCTACAGGATGCCCCTGTTACCCACAGTTCTCTCCCTAATGCTTCTGCACCCCTCTCTCCACCCAGTGACGGGGCTTATGCAAATATGAATTTGCCTGACATGCTCTTCCCTCTTCTGAACCTACCTAACGTGTAGTGATCCTCAGGATGGAGTGTGGGCTGCGTTTTCTCCAGAAGGCATCTCTGATCCTCAGGGTGAGTCATCCACCATCCTCTGTGCCCTCAAAGTTCTTGACACTTAACACATTACTGCATCAGATTATTTTTTAGGGAGCTGTCAAACCTCAAACTCAAGATGAAAAGTTCCTCAAAGGCAGATACATGTGTTCTCACCTTTCTATCCTTAGCACTCAGTGCAGTGCCTGACATGCAGTAGACTTTTATCAATGCTTATTGAATTAAACTACTACTTAGATCTTACTCCCTCATCTGGAATCTGAATATCATACATAATATTTGGAAGTGCTAAAAACAATAACGGGGATGATAGAAGTTGTGTGGCTTAGGCAAGACCTTGGCTTTCCTACTAATTGAAATACAGCAGGTGAATATTACTTAATTTTGTTTTTTTTCTGCAGTAGTGTCTGCACTGGATTCTAGTGTCAGAATCCCAGTTCACTCTGTGTCACTAACCTTCTCTCTGAAAATGTGTGGGTGGTGTTTTTTCATATTTTTCATAGTAATGCGTTTTAGAAAAGGATTTCTGAGCTTCAACTGCTGCCTCAAAAAGTACTGTCTCATATTTTAGTCTAGATATGGAAATCTACAAACAATATGTGAAAAAACAAGTGAACTCACAGTAAAATCCACCCAAGGATATGCCAGATGGCCATACTCATGCAAGAGGTTGTCAAAATTAAAAATCAGCCAAATAAAGACTGCTGGGCTTCTTTGGTTAAAGTCATCTTCTTTGTGTCCATAAAATATTGGTATATTTGATTGAGCCAAGTATTTGTGTGGATTTTTTTTTTGATCCATGTATTTGTAAAACAAATATTTATTAACTGGGCAATTGTGTATATATGATAGAGGTATGCAAATATGCTAATACTTTGTAAAACAAATGTAGATGGATAAATTTATTTTGAGAGTGCCTCACTTCCCTATTTGACATAAGGAGATGATTGAAATAGATGATATATATGACTTGATAATATCTTAGGAATCTATGAATACGGTTACATCAGCATGAGGATACAATATAATGGATTGGACAAGTTGCAGATTTGGGAAAATCAGTAAAGAATTTCATAAAATTTAAGAAATATATTCAGAAAAGATTAGAAGGCTTAGATTCAAAAGAATAATAATGATAACTAGGTTTTATTGAAATGCAATAGTATGACTGCGTCCCAGTCATCAGTCCAAGCACTTCAGATGCATTATTTTGTTGAACTTATACAACAACACTATCAAGTGGATACTGATCTTATTGTCCCTGTTTTAGAGATGAAGACACTGAGGCTCAGAGAAGTTAAGTAATTTTTCCAGGGTCACAAAGCTAACAAGTGGAAGTACCTAATTTAAAAGTAGGCAGTCTGCCACCAGCGCCTATGCTATTGACAAACATAATATTCTGACTTATTCTGTTGGGCTTCTTTTCCTTCTGATTGCCAAACAATGCTTATTGATTTTTTCTCTCAAGTCATCTCATGCTATTGAATTATAAATATTTAAGAACTACTTTCATTTTGTGATAACATGTCTATTTGATATACTATTCTTAAAAAAAAGGCACTGGTCACATCAAAAGTGTGTAGGAATTAGCACTCAACTCTAAATTACTTTTGCTCAAGGGTCTTTTTTCTGGGGATGAAGTTTTTGTTCTCCATTTTGGTCAAATTTATATTATTTCAGTTTGTAAGTTAATTTTTTTTTCTTTAGATGGCCTTCAGTATCTTATCCTAATGACAGCCATCAGGCCCTCTGAATATGGCCTTCTGATGATTAACCTTTGGGATGCCTAAGGTCATCCTGATAGAAGGTTTAATACTTTAAAATGCAAATCTGGTCATCTGGGATGTCCAAGTAGATAATCATCACTTCTCAAAATTAATGACTCACATGGATTTTTTTTTATAAAGTACTACATTTAAAGTACTACACACCCCTCTCTCCAGGTTTATTATTGGGATTGCTTAAATGTTAATTTGAATATATATATATATTATACATACATATACACATATTGACTTTCAGCAAAGACACTATAAATAGAAGCTTCCAAAATCTGCTTACTTAGGAGAATCAGCCAAGGTAATTTTTCTGAGAAGAAAGATAAGAGTTGGTGTACTAGCAAAAAAGGTTAGGTAATGCTTCTTTACCAGTAGCACCAAAAAAAAAATTTTTTAAGATTTTATTTCTTTATTCACAAGAGATACACAGATAAAGCCAGAGACACAGGCAGAGGGAGAAGCAGACTCCCTGCAGGGATCCCAATGCAGGACTCCATCCCAGGACCATGGGATCACATCCTGAGCCAAAGGCAGATGCTCAACTACTGAGTCACCCAGGTGTCCCAGCCTCAAATTTTTAATGGCTTAACACAATAATGATTTACTTTTCAATCACACTATATACCTTAGTTTTTTGTCTATAACTGGTAGTAGACAGGGAGACTCAGCTCAATGACTGACAGACAGTTTCATCCTTAAGATATCCTTCAGCAAATACCATGCAAAGGAAAAGAACATGTGAATAGTGCATTGGCTCTTTAAAAAAAAAAAAATTATTTATAGGAGACAGAGAGAGAGAGAGGCAGAGACACGGCAGAGGGAGAAGCAGGCTCCATGCAGGGAGCCCGATGTGGGACAAGTTCCCAGGCCCCAGGATCACACCCTCGGCTGAAGGCAGAAGCTCAACCGCTGAGACACTCAGGATCCCTGGTGCATTGGCTCTTAAAAGTTCTGCTTGAGAATAATACCCATCACTCCCTTGTTCAATTCATTTGTCAAAAGAAGTCACTTGGAGAAGCCTAAAGTTCAAAGAAACAGTTTTTAAAATGTACAGTTTTACCCCACTACTGAAAGAAAGGGAGCTGGAAATATTTGGTGAACAGCAGTCATGAATACCACATACTTGGTGGAGTTTTATCCACTGTTTCTGGTCCAATTAAAAAAGTCTTAATACATGAATGCCCAAAGAAATGCACAGATCCAGACCCACCCTGAAATAAAATGGAATCAAGCAAAAATTCAATGAAAGAAACAAAGGAGGGAAAAAATGGCAAGGAAAGAAACAGAAAAAAGTAGAAAGCAGAAAAAGATATCAGAAATAAAGCTAAACACATTCGCTTGCAAAATAATTTTTTAATTATTTTTTTAAGCTAAGAGAAAAGATTATCATCAGGATGGATTTAATCATATATATAATTAAATTAATATTAAAGTATTATACATATCAAAATAAGCATATATGTGCTATTATAAGTTACAAACTGAAAATAAGAATATAGTTCTCGGGCAGCCGGGGTGGCTCAGCGGTTTGGCACCGCCTTCAGCCCAGGGCGTGATCCTGGAGACCCAGGATCGAGTCCCGCGTTGGGCTCCCTGCATGGGGCTTGCTTCTCCCTCTGCCTCTGTTTCTCTGTCTTTCTCTCTCTGTATGTGTCTCTCATGAATAAATAAATAAAATCTTAAAAAAATAAAGAATATAGTTTTCATAGAAATACCTAGAAAAAGATACACCACAAAAATATTAACAAATGATGTAACATAGTAATGGTGTATTCTTATTAGGCAAATTCAAATTTAAGGCAGAAAACATTACTAGAGGCAAATAGCATTGCTTTATAATGATAAACACCTTAACTCAGTAGAAGGAGATAACATATGAATTTAGTAACGGTCTCAAACTATATCCAGGAAATAAATGGTAAACTACAAGAAAGAAGTGACATAATGCAAATGTTTAAATCTCCTTTCTCCATCATTGATATATTCAGTAGTCAAAAATTAGTAAGGATAATGAGAATTCAAATAGCATAGCAAATAAGCTCAATCTATGTAGAACACTAAATTTCAACAGTTGGAAGATGCACATACTTTTCAAGCCATACTGAATATTAATAGTAACTGACCATCTTTGTCATAAAACAAATCTTAATATATTTTAAAACACTATTATCACTCAAACTTCATGACCACAGGGCAAATAAGTTGTAGATAATAGTGAAAAATCAACATATAAGAACTAAATGAAGATTTTACATTTTTTATTTCCAAATAATTGTGGATCAAAAAGAAATTGTAATGGAAATTAGAAAATAATTAGAATTGAATAAGATAACCTGATATCACTTATTTTGTACCATTAAGGAAGATTAATGGGCCATGTATTGATTTAAGTTCTTATTTAAGGACAAAAGAAAGATGAAAATCAAACAGTTAAGTAACTAACTTTAAAATTAGTAAAAGAAAACCTTAAAAAAGAACAAGTGAAATAAAAGAAGAAAATCATACTAATAATAGGCTATAGTAGAACAGCAAAATAGAGAAGTTCAATATAGTCCAAAGTAAGTTCTTTGGGAAAAATATAAAATTATTAAATACTGATCAAGGTTGATTTTAAAAATGCATTAAAATATAACAAGAGAATGTTTTGATCAGCTTTGTGCAAATAAATTTTAAGGTTTAGATAAAATGGGCAAAGTCTCCAAAAAACGAATTAAACAAACTTATACAATAAATTCTACAACTTTCAGTGATCAACAGTCAATTTTTTTCCCAAAAGAATACAAAAAATCCCAGACAATTTATAACTGAGTTGCTATACATACTCAAGAAACAGATATAAAAATCTAACAAAACATCCTCCAGAGAATAGAAAAAGTAAAACCACTCCAAAATTCACATTACACGTCTAATATAATTTTGACACAAAAACCAGACAAGAAAAATAAAAGAAAAATTAGCCAATATAATTTATGAACATAGATTATATTATGTTAAAAAATATTAGCAAAACAAATTCAGCAATCCATGAAAAATGTAATACATCATGGCCAAATAGGTCTCCTCAGGAATACTTGATTTATTGAATGTTAGCAAAACTATAGATGTAATTAACCAAATTATATAAATAAATCAAGCAACATTATTATCTTAGATGCAAAAATAGTATTTAATACAATTTGTTTATTTATTTATTGATTTTAGATTTTATTTATTTATTCATGAGCGACAGAGAGAGAGAGGCAGAGACACAGGCAGAGGGAGAAGCCAGCTGTACGCAGGGAGCCTGATGCAGGACTCGATCCCAAGTCCCCAGGATCAGGCCCTGGGCTGAAGGTGGCGCTAAGCCACTGAGCCACCCAGGCTGCCCAGTATTTAATAAAATTTAATGCTGATTCGTGACATTAATATTTTTAGAACATTAGGAATGTTAAAATATTACAGTACCTATAGAAAGCTTTACAGCAAATATAATTGATAATAAAACTTTAATACAGTAAGAGGAAAGTAATGCTTCCTAACACCACCATTTATTTTCAGTTTTTTCCTGGATATTCTAGCCAGTATAATGTAATAAGAAGAAATAAGATTTCCAGGAAACATAAATTAAAACTTATAGGTAGATGGTATGTATGGTTGTTGAAATAGAAAATCAAAAGGAATGTAGAGATAACTAGGATTATTAAGAGCTTAGCAAATTTAATGAATTCAAGATGAAAACTCAATTATATTTTTAATACATTAATTTAATATATTATATAATGTATTTCAATACATTAATAAATGCATTAATTAATAATTAATAAATGCAATATTATTTAAAACATTTATTATGCATACAAAATAGAAAAGTATCTAGGAACAAATACAATAAAAGATATGCTAAACATTATGAAAAACATAAAAATGTAGTGAAAGATATGGAAGTAAACCAATAAATGAAAATATATACCATATTCATGGATCAAGCGATTCATCATTTTAAAGATGCATCAACAGTCCACAAACTGATTTATAGATGTAATGCATTTCCAGACAAAACATAGGGTTCTGTGTGTGTATGTGTGTATGTAGATTGACAAATTGAATTTAAAGTTTAGTGGAAGAGCAAAGGCCAAGAAGAATCAGGACATTTTGAAAGAAGAATAGTATAATGTGGAAAACTTGCTGAGGTAGTTAGAATAATGAGGAATTGTATTTGAATAGACAAATTATCAATGAATAGACTAGAAGTCTAAAATAAGATGTGGATCTTATATGGAATCTTATTGTATGACAGGGCTGGCATTGAAGATAAATGGGTTAATAAATGATACAGTGAAAATTTTTAGCCATATATAAAAATAGACTGAATTCTTATTTCATACATGCACGAATCAATGCCAGAAATATTAAAAATGTAAACATGAAATAGAAACTTTAAAACTTAAAATATATTTTTATATTTGAATATCCTTATAATATTGAGCTACGGAAGGATTTTTAAAATAAGACTCCAAAAGCATAATGCATAAGCGAAAAAAATCTGTCACATTTGGAACTTTTACTAATCAAAGTAAGCAGATAAAATTAGAAGATAAGCCATTTGATATTTTGCAACACAGATATTGGATAATGTCTATAATGTGCATGCCCACATACTTATACAGAATTTATATATAATATTGTATATAATATTATATAATATATAGTGCTGTTATATATTATTTGTATATATAATACTATTATATATTAATTATACATATAAATAACCTTTCTGTAAATCAACACGAAAAGATAAACAAGCAGAGAAAAAAATAGGTGAATAATTAAACACACAATTCCTAATGAATACATGTAAAGATTCTCTATATTAGTCACCAGACATATGCAAATTAAAACCACAATGGGTAGCATCTGGTGGCTCAGCTGGTTAAGTCTCCTACTCTTGATCTCAGGGTCATGAGTTCAAGCCCCACGTTGGGATTTGGATAAAAAAGAACATACAATGGAATATGATTTAGTACACATCAGATTTACATAATTAAAAAAATCAGAGCATAAAAAATGTTGGTGAGGAAGTAGAGCAATAAGAAGAACTCATACACTTCTGGTAGAAATGTAAATGGTTCCAACCCCTTAGGAAAATTATTGAACATCTCTTAAGGTTGGGTGGCTCAGTTGGTTGAGTGTTCAACTCTTGTTTTCAGCTCAGGTCATGATCTGAGTCATGAGATTGAGCCCTGGATAGGCTCTGCACTCAGCATGGAGTCTGCTTGAGAGTCTCTCTCCCTCAACATCTGGCCCTTCCCCCTTATGCTTGCATGCTTTCTCCTCTCAAATAAATAAATACATCTTTTTTAAAAAAGGGAAAAAAGCCACATACTTAATGACTGACTGAGAAATTCCATTCCTAGTGATATATCCTAATCTTGCACATATGTATGCAGAAATATGTACAAAATTTTCATAACAACTTGGTTTAAAATAACAGAAAATCTGGAAATAATTTAATTGTTCATTGACAAGTAAATTCAACAAAAGCAATAATTACACATTGTAACAGTAAACAGAAGTAAAAATAAATGAACCTTAGTTATACACATCTATATTGACAATATTCATGAGTATACTGTGATTGGAAGTGCAAGAAAACTGCAGAAAAATAGATATATTAGACCATTTATGTAAAGTTCACAAAATTCCAAAACTGAACACTGTAGGCATCTCTCTTATTATCAATAATTTGAGCTGAATTTCTTTTACTTGCACGGAAAGGAGCCCTAATAGCATGGTGAGAGTGTGAGGGAAGACAGAGGGGATGAAGAGAGATATCTGGAGGGCTTTCAGAACTTTGGTTAGGGTGCCATGAGGCAGGGAGCTGCCACAAAGGCTATTGATGTAGATTTGTAAACGTTCAAAGGCTGGCAAGAGAGCTAACCCAGCAGCGTCAGAGACAGCACAGGAGGTGTGAGAAGGGAAGGATGCTGAGTGCGAACCTAATATGTCTCGGAAGCCTGACTTGCCCCATTTCATAATTTTCCTACAGCAAGTGCCTTCCACCTCTACTGATACTGTGGGAGAGCAGAGGGTGGGGGTAGTTTTAGGAATAAGATGGCAGCTCAGGGTTTAGTGAGGGTCTGGCTCCTGATCCTGGTCATCCTGTTAGCAGAAGCCCATCTGCAAGTGCAGGAAGTGATCCTTCCAGTGTATGGGGCAGTGGCGAGGTCTTCAATCAAGTCCTGTTCTAGTCTGAGAGAAGCACAACTGACAGGAGATACAGAGTTTGGAGAGAGTCCAGAGGCAATCAACAAAAATGATGAAATGGTTGAAAAATAGGACCTCTGAGGAAAAGTTAAAGGAACTGGGCTTTTTAGTCTAGAGAAGAGGAAACCCAAGGGGGATATAACTTTGGGAATATGGATGGTTATTATAAGGATGATGGAGACCAGCTGTTTTCCCTGCTCACGAAGGGTCAAACTGCAGGAGATGAGCTCGACTTGCAGCAAGAGGGATTTACGCTAGTTAGAAGGAAGAACTTTGCAGCATGTCAGAAAGTTAAATTTTATCTCCAGTTATTAAAATAACTTAAAACTGCCTTCGCTGGCAGGTTTTCAGAACAGGACAGTATAGTTCTGGGGATGTGATGAATTCTATAGGTGCCTACACCACTTTTCTGTTTATATTCTCACTTTCCATGCTTAATTAAAAGTTTTGTTTCCTAGGGGCACCTGGGTGGTTCAGTCAGTTAAGTGTCAGACTCTTGATTTCAGGTCTGGTTGCGATCTCAGCATCATGAGCTCAAGCCCTGCATCAGGCTTCATGGAGCCTGCTTGGGATTCTCTCTCTCCCTCTCCTTCTGCCCCTCCCCACTGCTTACACTCTCGCTCTCTCGCGCGCTCTCTCTCTCTCTCTCAAGTAAAGAAAACAAGTCTTAAAAACAAGTTTGGATTCCTAATACTTACAGGTGGTAATTAGAAGTTATGTCACATTCTTAGCTCATATTTAGCACAACTGAAAGGAAGAGGATTTGAATCTTACGCAGTGCTTTTCTCAATGACAAAAACCATCTGCGTTCATGAGATTTTTAAATGGTACCTGAAATCAAGGACAATTGTGACTTTAATAGAAATTTGTTTGTATAATGTTGAATAAAAAAATGACAAAACGCTGCTTTTGTTTGGGACCAACAAAGAATATAGTTTCCCTCGGAACAGCACAAAGTAAAGATCTTGTAAAAACATCCCTTTTCCCTAATTTGAGGTATGTTAAAAAAAAATCCAACAGGGAAACATCTTATTCCAAGAAGGTAGTATCTGGGATTTTGGCATTTTCTATGTCAGAAACACAACGTGTATTGTTTTTCTCTGTGGGCTAGAGAGAAGAATCTTAATCACGGCTTTATAGACAGTATTCTCGGAAGATTATTAGGGTGGTTTGCATATTCATCTTGGATACCAGCGGGATACTCTGGATTTTTTCTCATATCTTATCTTGATATGTGCCTCTGTGTCCCAGGTTGGGATATAAGAACCGGGAGGTATTACAAATCCCTTACAGACTTGAGTTGAGGCAAGATTTCCCTAAGAGGAAATCTCTTAGGGAACATGAGAGAACACTATTGTCAAGGATGTACTACTGTTGGTCCTATGCGTTTGCTCTTTGCAAGATTGGCATTTGATCATTTTGATTTGTTAGCAGGAGTGGACCTGTAAGAACCGGAAGGAATCTTCCAGTAAACTTGTCAGTGGCAAGGTCTTTAATCACACACAATAAAAGCATAAAAGGAATGTAACATACCTTTAAGTGTGTAAATGGCTTGACCCTAGAAGCAGCTTACCACAACCCATATATTTTTTGCAAGTACCATATAAAATCTTCTGCTCTGTTTGTTTGTGTGTGTGTGTGTGTGTGTGTGGTATTAAGAAGTACCATCAGAAAAAATATTAAATTAAAAAAAAAAAAGAAGTACCATCAGGCTCCAGGTCCTAAATCCACTCTTTCGGCTTTACCTAATTATTTTTGCACACCTTTGAAGATCCATGTATAGTTAAACGTCATTCTTACTTTTTTCCTTGAAGTGACCCAAACTTCTATTTCTCTTTGCAAAACTGCTGTAATCAAGGGCCAGTTCTAGCTTCTCCATTACTCAGCCCCAGGTCTCACAGAACTCAGCCCAGGTTACAAGCCCTCAGTCACACCCTGCTTTGCTTTGTCTTCCTATCTGGGAGAAGGGCTTCAACAACAGCTTAGGTAAAGGGAGTTTTTCTAGAGGTAAAGAGAAAGCCTTTGAAGAGATAGTCAGAGTCTATGTTAATCTTTTTAAAATGACACTGTGATTTGTGTCTTGAGTGGAGCTACTATTGCTACATGTGAGGTTAGGAAGACTTTGACTAGGGATGATATTTGTGTCCCGGTAGGTGGAAGACTAGTGATTCTGGATGCAGCTGAAGGTACAGTCAGAGTCCAGCAATTTCAGAGAAGGGGCTTCCAAGACCTTAGCAAGTTTTGTCATGGCTTTACCAGAGTGTTAATTTGCACCAGACATGCAGTGCAAATTAAGGATCAAGCATAGTGCTAAACTGACTAAAACTGAAAATATCAGTTTGATATTTTTGATATCATTTGATATCAAATATCAGTTACTGTAAATATCAGATGAGATTAATTTTTGTAAAGCACATGCTATAATAAACACTAATTTAATTTTTGCTATTATTATTATTATTACCACTTTTACCATGGCTTCCACTAGATAATCTAGTAGGTTTATTTTGAGTGGTTTATTTTTAGAGTTTCTTAAAAGTCCTGGAAGGTATCAGAGATACCAAAGGGTAGACAGGGAACAGCCCTAGATGGAATAAATAGGCAGTTTGGGTGGTAGATTATCATGCTTGGAGAAATATATCTTTCTCTCCTCAGCATGAGTCAACCCAATGGGACCAACATCCCCATAATCTGCTACACATTTTTGAAAAATAACATTTAGTGCGCAGAATCTCTCCTCCCAATAAAGCCTGTTCGGATTTAGGATCCAAGCACTTCAAATAGTGGTTCAAAGTTAACAGACACTAAGCACTTAACCCAATCTTGAAGTTCCAAGTTAGAAAGATTAAAGATAGAAGAGAAAATACACATAGAAGGGAAACCATTAATAATAGATTTCAGTGAAAACAGGAAAGTCTTACGAAATAATATTTCTCTAGCTTGTGATGTGATCTTGATTCAGATGACATGCCACAGTGTGAGAAGGCTTGATGCTTAATCAGTCCTCACCTCACACGACTCCAAGAAGGCGCTAGACTATCCCAAAGTCTTCAAGGACCCGCGGGTAAAATCGTAGCCACTATTTGCTAGTTTTCCTATGTGTATTATTTAATTTAATCTTCTTAACATCATTTAAGATGAGAATAATTACTCAAATAGATGGGAAAAAATAATGGCTCAGAAAGATAAATTCCTTTGTTCAAGGTCACTCAGCTGATGAATGGGGGGGAGGACAGAATTTAGGATTTAATATCATGTCAGTCTGAATCCAGGCCAGCATTCTCGTTACCCGGACCTGCTTCCCTAAGGATTGACGTGGAAAGTTCATTTCTGGGGGCATCTGGCATTATAAAGTACTGGCCCTGAATTCCTGTAATGTAGCAGCCCCTCAGTCTCCAGTGTTTTGTGCTACGTGGAAGGAAACCTAGATCCTGATATAAATGCCTTTCTGAAGTCCCTACAGGGTACTTAAGGCACGCTGGCTTTAGGGGCGAGCCAGGATGGCTTTCACGAGTGCAGACTGGGAGATATACTTTCCTCCGTTGCTGTGGGGCATGTCGACTTTCCCAGACATACTTGATTCCAAGCAGATACAGATGTTTCAAGTGATACTAGGCAATAGAGTAAAAAGGAATTCGAAGAATTAGCTAAACATTTACTAACTTCTACATTTCAGTTAATTGAGAAGAAGAACCTTATCTCCAGAGAGAGTGTAGTGTGTAGGGCACCTCCTTAGAAGCTCAAAGTCTGAAATAATAGGGTATTTTTTTAAATAAAGGAACATAAAGATGAGAAGGTGGTTTGAATAAATACAAGAATTGGAAACTTGGATGCTTCTGGGACGTTAAGGAGAGATTAGACCACCTGCTACTTGCCCAGTTAATGTACATCCTTCAATTAGATTATTCAGTAATAACTGTTAACATCCAGAATCCTGGCAATAACCAAAGGAAATATAAGGAGCTCAATCCTCAAGCAAAAGGTAGTTTTGCATGGGAATGGAGAGATTTTCGAATGCAAATACGCAAAGAAATTCAGGATTTTACAAATCAATTGAGGCATTTGTCTTTTCCTTTAAATGAGGATTTCAAAAGAGAAGTGCTAAGGTACCATTATTTTAGCTATTAATGAAGTAAACTCTTTAGAGCAGAGAGGACAAAAATGATAGCCTTGAGCCACAGGTGACCCTTGGCCTCTTTTTGTGTGCTGGGTGCTAAGAATGGTTTCTACATTTTTACAGATACACACACACACACACACACACACACACTTACAGAAGAATCTGTGACAGAGACTGTATGTGGTTCACAAAACCTAAAATAGTTACTTTCTGCCCTTTTCAGGCAGTTTGCTGACTTCTGCTTTATAGGATATAAATATTACTTTATATTTTGGAAAAAATATATTATCTTTTTTATTAGCTAGTCTTGAGAAGTCTCATCTTTTTATTTGATGCATTTTATAAATCCTTTATATAGAACTATGATGTAAAATAGTCCAGTAAAATAAATAAGGATTTAGAAAGGTAAAAAAAGGTAAAAAAAAATATACCTATTGCCTTCCATATACTTTTGTGTTAAGTCTTATATTTATATATGCACACAAACCTTATTGTATTTCGATTAGTATACTTCTCAGTTGTCAGTGATGCTGATTTTGTGCTTCAAATACAATTAGACTTGTCAAGCACTTGAAGACTTTCCATGATATTAAAAATAAGTAGAAATATATTGACAAGTTTTAAAAATAGGAAATAAATACTATTTTATTATTTATTTTAAAAGAATATTTATTTGAGAAGGAGAGAGAGAGCATGTGTGTGAGAGAGTATGACCAGAGGCAGGCCAGAGGGAGGTGGAGCAGACTTGCTGCTGAGCAGGAGCCCAACATGAGACTCCATCCCAGGACCCTGCTATCACAACCTAAGACAAAGGCAGATGCTTAACCCACTAAGCCACCCAGGTACCCCCAAATACTATCTTAAGTGGGCCAATGTGGGGACCCCGGTACTCCAGCCATGCAGTCTGCAACATCTCGGTGAAGTGTTAACAATTACCGATGCAGGGGAAGAAAGGAGGACAAAAGAATTTTGAAAAGACCTTTCACTGTTTCCATCTACAAGTGACTCGGTTAATTTCCAGAATTAAATTAGTTCATGGCCCTGCCCAACTGAAAAGCTGCTGGGAAGTAGTGTTTCTGGTATCCCGGGAGGAAGAATATGAAATGTGGCCTGATGCAGGTTTTCTCTGCCATAGTATACAAACTTTTAAGTGAACTATGTATGCTATCTACATGATTTGTATTTAACATGCGTGCTCTGGAAGAAAAGAAATATTTTCCAAAACTCAAGGCTTGTTTTACTTGCTTAGTACCAGTTAAGTTCAGGTAAATTTACTGTCTGTTTTGCTGAATCATGTGGAGGTGTCACAATAGTATATTTTAACCCAGAAATTGGATTTTTGAGGAAAAGAAAGTTGATAGTTTGAGAAGCATCACATTCTGGGCTCCTCACACAGATGGTCCTAGTGTTGGTCACTGTCCCAAAAAATCATCTTCCGGAATGTTCCCATGACATGCTACCGAGGCCAATTATCTTCAGCAATAAGACCACGAGACTTCTCATTTTCTATGTTGTCCAAAGCAAATGTAAGAATTTTTTACCTATTCTAAAGGCTGCTTCCTAGAAATACTAGCAAATTTGATGTGTTAATTTTAGTTGGTATTAGTAGCTCAATATTTTATCCCTTTTCAAAAGTATGTGTATTTAAAACTAGAATCTTGTGGAGGCACCGGAGTGGTTCAGTCAGTTAAGCGTCCTCTTGATTTTGGCTCAGGTTGTACTTTCAGGGCTGTAGGATAGAGCCTCACCTTGGGCTCCAGGCTGGGCGCAGAGTCTGCTTATCCCTCTCCCTTTGCTCCTCCCCCAACTCACTCTCTCAAATAAATAAATAAATAAATAAATAAATAAATAAATAAATAATAAAATCTTTTTAAAAAAACATGAGATCGTATGAAGAAATGCCTCTTACCCAAAGTTACCTGTCTCTGATGGTGGGGTATCAGGAATCATCCCATGGTCTGTTCATAGAAGAACAACTAGATAGAAAGTCTTTCCCTGATGACTACCAAAATATTATTTGTTTTTAAAGTTTTGCCTTATTATTTTGTCTGAATATATTAGTATCATTCATTTATTTACTTAAATATTTATCCTTTTATTCATCAAATATTTGCTTTGCATACTCTCCCCTGGGCACTGTATTGGTACTATTTTCAAGTACTTTCTGCTTAGAAATGAGAGAGTGGAATGTAAAGCTTCTGTCATTAAGTGCCTTTTTAAAAATATGTCACCTTTGTTGAGGTATAATTTATGTACAGTAAATGCACCCACGTAACTATTAACTATAAACTATTAAACACGTAATAGTTTCATGAGTTTTGACAAATTTACACATCCATGTAACCACCACTACAAACATGATAATAGAATATTATCTATATATAGATGATATATATCTATATATAGATATATAGATATATAGAATATATCTATATTACCATGTCTCCTTTATCCATTCATCTTGAATGGACACTTAGGTTGCTTCCAAATCTTGGCTATTGTTAATGCTGCGATAAACATCAGAGTGCATTTATCTTTTTGAATTAGTGTTTTCATTTTATTTGGATACTCAATAGTGGAATTATTGGATCATATGGTGTTTGTAACAACACAAGTGGAAATAAAGGGTATCATGCTAAGTGAAATAAGTCGAACTGAGAAAGGCAAATACCATATGATTTCACTCATATGTGGAATCTGAAAAACAAAACAATGAATAAACAAACGAAAAGGAGAATGAGACCTGTAACTACAGAGAACAAACTGGTGGTTGCCACAGGAAAGGGAGTGGGGGGTGGACAAAAGGAATAAAGAGGAAGGAAGCATACAGGCTTCCAGTTATGGGCTGAATAAGTTATGGGAATAAAAGGCACAGCATAGAGAATAGAGTCAATGATAGGGTAATAGCGTTGTATGCGGACAGATGGTAGCTACACTTGTAGTGAGCACGGCATAAAGTTTAGAGATTGAATTACTGTGTTGTACACCTGAAGCTACTGTAACATTGTATGTCAACTATACTCAAATAAAAAAATGAAAAGAAACTGCCAAGATGATTTCCAAAATGTACCATTTTATTTTTCCACCAGAAATACAGGACAATTCTTTAGCTGCATATTTTTGTCAACATTTGATATAGTCAGTTGTTTTCATTGTAAGCATTTTGGTCAGTATATAGTGGTACCTGATTATGATTTTAATTTGCCTTTCCTTAATGACTAATGATGGTGAACATCTTTTCATTTATTAGTCATTTGTATAACTTCTGTGAAAAATAACTTTAGATATTTTGACAATTTTTTATTGGGTTGTTTGCTTACTTAATATTGCGTTATAGGAGTTTTTATACACTGTTGGTCTCAAGTTCTTTGTCAGATCATATAATACAAATAATTTCTTCAAGTGTGTGGTTTGATTTTTCATCTTATTAATGTCTTTCAGCAATCAGAATTTTTTAATTTTTGTGGGTTAATTAATAATTTTTTTTTCCTTTTTGGTTCATGATTTCCTCTTCTAGGAATTCTTTGCCTGCCCCCACATCAAGAAGGTTTACTCTTCTGTTTTCTCTATATGTTCTATACATTTGGCATTTATGTTTAGGTAAATTTAAAATTAATTTTTTGTGTATGGTGTGAGGCAAGGGGATATTTCTCTCTCTCTTTTTTTTTTTTTCAAATAGATATCTACTTGTTCTAGCTAAATTTGTTGAAAAAATACTTTCTCCATTGATGATCTTGACACCATTGTTAAAAATCAATTGACCATATATGTGTGAGTATATTTTGGAAAGCTCTATTCTTCTCTTTTGAGTATAATTATATACCTATAATTTCACCAATAACACATTATCTTGATTACTATAGCTTTATATCTTGAAATTTGATAGTGTGATTCTTACTTTTGCCTTTCAGAAATATTTTGACTAGTCTAAGATTTTTGCACATCCATATAATTATTACAGAAAACTTGGCAATTTCTAGAAATAAGACTTTTGAGATTTTTATTTGAATTTCATTAATCTGTTGATTCATCTGGGAAAGAATTTACATCTTAACAATACTGAATCTTCCAGTTCATGAACATTTTACAGTTCTCCATTTATTTAGGTCATCTTTAATTTTTCTCAGTAAATTTTTTGGTATATATTTAAATTTTATCATTAAGTCTTTTGTATATATAATAATGTCATGTCTTTCATTTCTGATAAAGCTATTTTCTTTTCTTGATTTTTCTATATAGAGGATTATCAATTTTAGTGACCTTTTTAAAGAACCAGCTATTAGTTTTATTTACTTTTCTTATTGTTCACCCATTTTATATTTTATTAATTTCTGTTCAGTATTTTCTTGCTTCCTACTATCAATACTGAGAAGTTTGTAATAATTCTTGTTTGTCTTCCCTACATTTAGAATGTCAATTTTTTTTCTTGTGGGTTTAAAGTTTTCTTTTTCTCATGGGTTTTAAACAATTTGATTATGATGCCCTCTGCTGTGGCTTTCTTTGAATCTGTGCTAATAACCCATTAAATTTTAAATATTTCTGTTTTTATTTCTTCCTGTAACTTTTTTGCCCCTTTATTGTTCTCCTCCCTACCATTTACTACAACTACATATATATATATATATATATACATTTGATGTGGGGCTTGATGGGTGACTCAACTGGGGTGGTGGTGAGGGTGTGTGGGATGGAGGGTGGGGTGGAGGCTCAGTGAGGGGCTTGATGCCAGGAGATAGTGACCTGAGCAGAAATCATGAGCCTAATGCTTAACAGACTGAGTCACCCAGTCACCCCCATTGTGTATATTTTTAAAAGCTGCTTTAAAGTTTTTTCTCCATATTTCATTATCTCTGTTATTTCTGGTTCTATTTTTATTAATCATTTTTTACTCGTTATGTTTCAAATTTTGCTAACTTATTCAGGTAGTAATATTTGTATTATATAAAATGATGTAACATTTGATTGGATGCCTGATATTATGAATGATACAGTGTTGATTATTTTGAATTTTTGTTTTTCTTTAAGGAGTGGTAAAGATTTTTTTGGCATGGAGTTAATTTACTTGCAGATCACTATGATTCTTATGAGGTCTTTGTTTTGTTTTCTTTTAAGCTTTGCTCTATAATAGCCTGTACTCTAGGGTTAGTTTAATGTTGCTTCTAAGATGTGACCCTTCTGAAACCTCTATTGAATGCCTCACAGTTCAACAGGGTCTCTCTACTATGGCTGGTAAAAACTTGCATGTCTGCCAGTTCTGTGTGAGCCTTGGGAATTATTAAGCTTATGGTTCTCTGACAGTTGATCTTTACCAGGCCTCATAAAGTCTCACCTGGTACATATGCATATTAGTAGTCAATCTAGGATTTACCGTAAAAATTTTGGAGGTCTGTAGGTAGATTTCTGGAAAGCTTTTTTCTGAATAGCTTCTTCTCCAAATCCAGCTGTCTTGTTCTCCTTGAGCTCCTATGTCTGTCGCCTCAACTTTACGAACCTGAGTCAGTCCTATCCTGGCAGAAAGCCAAGTTGGTTATAGTGTTTGCCTCATTTGTTTCTCTATCAGGGATCACATTCCTGTGCTTCCCACCATCCAGTGGTTGAAAACATTTGTTTCATATATTTAGCCTTGTCTAATTATTTTGTTGTTTTTAGTGGAAAGCAAGTCCTGTACCATTTACTATTTCATAGATGGAAGTAAAACTCCTGTCCCTGGCTATTGAAGGATTTCATTTATACAGAATATAAATGTCTCATGGACAGAAATACAAAAATTTCTTACTGAGAAATAAGATATTTGGAGAAGTTGGACCAGAAGGAAATAATCATTCCATTATGACAAATCTAAGTTTGCTGGCTACACTGGCAAGATGGGAGCATCTCTGGGGAGTAGGTTCTGTGTCTTTCCCATTGAATGTTTTATTTACAAATACAGTGGTGGTGCCAAAGAAAAGTAACTGTTTCTATTTGGGGAGGATTAGAGAAAGCTTTACAGAGGAGGAGAAAGATATTAGAACAGAGTTGAAGGATAAAAAATATGAAGAATTAAGGAAGGCAGTTTTCCAAGCAGAAGTCTGTGAGGAAAGACATAAAGATGTCAAATGGCATGGTTTGAGCATGTGAATTTGGGGGACATGAAATATAGGTTGAAGATGTAAGCAAAAACAGCCCTAAATGCATAATATCGTGATAAGTTTAGACTTCATCCAGTGGTTGAAAGAAGGATGTTAATAGGAAAAGTTATGTGCGTGGGAGAAGTATACATAAAACACAGAACTCTTTGCTAACAGCATGAGAAATGCATTGGCCAGAGTCTTGGCTGGAGACAAGACAACTCTTTTGCAATGTTTTTTAAATTACTAGTCACAACCTCTCATCAGTGAGGTTGTAAAATTAATTTTGCCTTTAAAAATGGAACAGAATAGAAACAGTGTGCATCATATATTAAGAATACTTTTTAAACTTTTATTTTACCAGTATATATTCAGTTTTAATTACGTGTGTGTATAATGAGTCATAATGTAAATGTATTTCTTCATGATGATGGGAAAACGGTTTGAAAGTCTCTGCTCCAGTGGACTATAAAAATTGTCTAGGTAAAATGCTATGAAGAGTTAGCCATAGCGGTAGCAAATGGAAATACATAGGCAGGATAATAAAAATGTAGAACCTATAGAATTAGAATTTAGTTAGTGGGGTGGCTTGATAGTCACAGAAGAGTAAAGGATGGCATCTGTGTCTTATTTCCATCTCTGAGTATTTGGTGGTAATTACTCCAAGAGTCGGTGCAAGTTTGAGAGGAACAATATCACTTCAGATGAAAAAAAATGAAAAAGACACAAAGGAGGCTTAAGAAAAGATCCAAAACATGCCTAATTTTTTTTCAACATAGAAAGTCAATGCTGTAGCTACCCTCATCTGTTCAGCCCTTGAAGATGGAAAAATTACAGGAACAAAAGTATAATAGCAGAATCACCTAAAAACAGATACACCAAGTAGAGTAACAATCTAAATGAAATCAGACATTTTATTTCAATACATCATTTCTTTTTTTGTCTTAAAGGAGAAAGTACTTGATGATGAGGTAAAGCCCATTGGATGAGATTGACAAAATATGGAAATATAGGAAGATAGGCAGAAGAACTGTACATTATATGTAATACATTGGAACTTAAACCCTTGATGACATTTATCTTCACTTGTAAGAGATTTAATAAAGTAATTTATTAGGTCCCTTCTTACTCATGAAAAGAAATGTCATAAAAGACCTATTCTTTCATATACTGTCCATATACTGAATATTAATCCTTATATTCTTAACACGGCATGGTATGCTAAATTTTCAATGGTCCTGCTTTAGAGCAATAAATGTAGATGCCAGGATAATTCTAAATTTGGGGGACAGAAGGATTTCAGGATGGTAAGATGCTTCAGAGTCCCTCATTTTTAAGCTTATTTATTTTCAAATAACTAGCCTTGGGAAATAAACCAAACATCACTTAATCCAGTTAAATTATGATGCTAAGTAGGCTGTTCAGATGATGGAATAACATTTATATGGATCACGTCTTCTTCCCAACCACACTTCTCTCTCAGAAATGGGATGAGTGTTAGTATTTAGAACTTATATTCTAAATCTCTTTATTCTTAGAAAAGCAACTCAATATATAGGGACCATTGTGTGCAAGACAGCCGATGGTTTTTTATTTTACTATTGAATATAAAATTCAACTACTTAAAAAGATAGGTATTAAAATATATAGTTTAAACCAAAGGTTCACAAAAATAGTTAGGAAAACACAAAGTGAAGTGTAAGTCAATTCTGGCTCACTTTATTATTTTTAAAGTCAATGGTAATGACACCAAATTAAATTTAAACACTAAAGTTTTGTTTCATTTTAGTTAGATATTATAGATTCTATTCAAGCATTGACTGTTTTTCACATTTGCCTTTCAGGCTTATCTGTGCTTGGGAAGGTAGCTGTCTTGTCCAATAAATTTTCAGGTATATCTTCAGTTGCTTGAGACATGAGCAAAATGATGTAATGCAAAGCAAATATGAAATGACTTTAGAAATTGACACAAATTCCTGCAATTGACACAAAGTGACAGGTCTTTTTAAAGAAAAACTCTGCTGACATTGGATTGGGTTATCTTCCTCAAAGCAGAGTTTCAGTTCTAGCCACATAGATAGATGGGAAGGAATTTTAGGAAAATGGACAAAACAACATGACACTTTCATAAATGGTCATAATAATAGGCCCCTATAGCACATAGATTTATTTATTAGTTAAAAATTCTAATTTAGAAACTCCATTTTTATTTTGAAAAATCGAGAATACATCTCATATGTGAAAATAAGGATTCCAAAAATCTAATTCAGTTTTAGCTTGCCAAACAGGAATTATTATAAGAAGATGACTATGATCCTTAGGGTTGTGGACTTTTGGACCTCTCCAATTCAAAACACTTAGGTAAGAGTGACACTGCAATTAATAGAAGCAATATAGTGTATTTCCTTTTCTTGAGTGTGTCCTGGCTCCTATATCTACAGTATAAATAAAGACCACATCTGATAACTTAGTGAGTGCAGTGTCTTCCATGTAGCAGGTGTACACAGTATAACATTTTAAATGTTATACTAATTTGTAATCCCAGATTTTGTTAACAAAAATCTAAAAGATGCAAAAGCATATAGTGCAAAAATTGGCGACTCCTTTCTTTAACTTAGGTTTTTATAGGAGTCACTGATAGCAGATCAGTTATTAGAAATGGATTGCTTTTGCCTTTTAAGGATCCACTTGACATTCAGGCAGGAGGAAAGCATATCTATTATTTTCTTAGTCTATTTTTTTAAGAGTCAATTTCAGCATAAAATTAAATTAATACAAATAAATAACTAAATAAGTGCACTAATATATCTAATTATAGAAATAAATTATGTTTGAAAATAGTGAAAAATGGAAGCATTCCAAAAGGGAAATAAACATTTCTTATTTCTGTTCAAATATATATAATGAGGATGGTCTAACATAATAGAAGTGAACTAGCAGCATCTTTTTTTCTTCTCCTAATCTCTTATGAAATGCTCATAGTCACCTCTGCTATTAAAGGTGGAATACTTCTACAGTAGGGGATTTTCATCAATTATCTGCATAATTTTATAAGAAACTTCTGCCTAACAAAATTAGTCAATGTGCAGATTTTTTTACCAACCATTATACAATATAAGATGTCCCAGTAGCACAATCTTCTGGGTATAGATGTGTCATAGATTCTATCCTGATGATATCTGTACAAGAAAAAAGTAAATGTGAGAAAAGTGGTAAAAACATCTACAATGAAACATAATCTACATGACTTTGAAAGTATTCCTTAATATGAAAAGAAAGGCATTTTGTCTTTAAGATATAGGAAAAATTTAAAATTTTATGGTATGAAAACAATATTTTTGTGACATTTATTTTTATTTGAAAAACATTTTTGTTGAGGAGAACGTGAAAAATAATAACAATGACAAGATAAGATAAAAATGGAATCAAGCAAAGATGAAAATCAACCAAGAAACATGGAAAGATTGTAAAGAAATCCAAAATGCACTGGCACAGTTATAACTGGCTTTAGAAGCAATAAAGAGCAGGGTGCCTGGGTGGCTCAGTGGGTTGGTGTCCACTCTTGATTTTGGCTCAGGTCATGATCTCAGGGTCATGAGATTGAGCCCTGTGTTGGGCTCCATGCTCAATGGGGCTTCTGCTTGAGATTTGCTCTCTTCCTCTCCCTCTGCGCTCCCACACACTCCCCCCCACCACCACACTCACTCTCCCACGCCCTCTCAAATAAATAAATAAATAAATTTTAAAAAGAAGAAGAAGCAATAAACAATAAAATCTATATTATAGAATTTGAAAGCTTATGTTGTGAATAAACATGAAAAAATTTTCAAGAAAGCACAGGATTTTGTTATTAAATATTAAAATGATATGAGGGAAGATGATAGCTACCAGAAATATGGAAAAATGGTCAAATAAAAATAATTGATGTCCCTGATGCTGATGAAGAGATGAAAAGGAATAAAGCAATCAATGCACAACAATGTCCAGCAAAATCTTCCTCAGGTAAAGAAGGACTTTAGTCTGGAGATTGACAGACCTCTTCAGGAAAATTGTCTGTAAGAGGGGATAATGTTTAGACAATTCCAGGTGAGTTTGTCTTACAATAAAACATGAAGGACACATTCTATAAGCATTTAGATAAAAAAAGTTTACATTGGAAGGTACAAAAATCATTCTAATCTTAGATTTCTCTGGAATACTAATCATCAGAAGACAAGAGAGAGTAACAGACATACAATATTATATTAGCTCCAGATGTACAACATAGTGATTCAAACAGTCAGCTCTTGAGAGAGGAAAACAGTGTCATCAAAACTCGAGCATGCTAAAGAGCCTCAGTTCTTCCAGCATCCAAAATTCCTATCTTTCATGTGCCATTCCAAAATTATATATACAATTATACTTCCTATGTACTTTGCTTAAAAAAATAGGACTATACCTCCTATGTTCCTTTCCTAAAAAGTTTAGATAGAAATCAACTGTCCAATAGTTACATCAACTGGAAGATTTCAAGAATGGGAAGCTATGGTATAATTTGACTGTACATTACAGAATTACATTTGAACAATCATGGAAAATATACTTAAAAACCAATGCACTTGTAAAACATTTCTTGAACAACAAGATGTATGGAATAAAATATTTATTAATCATTTCCTGGGTCCAAAATCTTAATAGTAGCAACAAAATAAAAACATTTTTAGATAAATTATAAAGGAAATCAAAATTATGTTTGTTCTTTATTGTACAAAGGAAAGAATCAATGAATGACAATTTTGTTTTTGGTAGTGAATAAAATACATATAAGTATGTTTATATGTACGTATATACACAGATGTACATAAAGCACAGGCATCTAGTATATATGTTTATACACACACATATATATGTATGTATATACATATGTACATAAAGCACAGGTAGTAAATAAAATACATATAAGTATGTATATATGTATATATACACACACGTACATAAAGCACACTTATATGAAAAATTATAAACATAACCTCCAAATTAGTCAAATGTAATATCTTTTAAATCTCCGAAGAAAAGAGGCAAATAAAACATAATCAACTTACCAATCAGCAGAAAGCAAGGGAAACAGCAGGGAAAATTTTTCCAAAAACTAAGATAGGAAAATGAAAAGATTAAAAATATCAGATATGACAGTATAAGTGAGCTAAACATCCTATTTAGAAACAAGGACTGATGTCTAAGGAAAACATCTGAAACAAAATGACACATGTAGATTATAAATATAGAAAGAACAAAGATATCTAAGGTAAACAAAAAAAATAACAGCACATCAAATATACGTTTTCCAAATTAAACCCTTTATAGTCTTATTTTGTCAAAAGGCATTCTACAAAAATATACATTTATATATATAATAGAAGGATTAGATTAGGAGATAGTAAACAAAAGTTTTTTCTTTGTGTGCTTTGTAAGACCCGTTACTCTTCTATGGCTGTTGATTTGGTTGTATTTACAAGAGAAAACTATCCTAGAAGTCAGAAGAATCGCCTAGAGCAAATTGTATTAGAAGAGATATCAAGTTAGCAGAAACAGAAATGTTGTTAGTAAATTTAGAGAAGAGTGTATATGTTGGAGGAAGCTTCTGAGGAGACAAGGAGAAGTCAGTAGAACTGTAGTTTTTATTTTATTTTGTTTTTAATCATAACGATTTAAATCACACTTGAAGGGTGGTCATGCAAAATGTTAAGTCACGTAGAGATTCCACAGAATCTCTAACATTTCCTGGCTCCAAAAAAGCTTGAGAAATTGGAGCAGCAGGCTTGAAATGGTTTTGCAAGCGACATGTCGGGAAATAGGACCATGAACCAGAGATTGATCTTAAAAGAGGAGCCAGTATGGACAAGGAGAACAAGCCAGATTCAGGTGGACCCTGAAGCCGCCTGGGAAAGCCCAGGTGCCTGCCATTGGAAAAGTACGTAAGCCCCCCGAGTTCAGAGCTTCCAGGAAGGAAAAAAGAAGAAAAATATGGGTGGAGGAGAAAGAAAAGACTTTCCTGGGTCTATATTCAAGAGAACCTTGGTTTGACCTGGAGGAGGAACACACTTTGCCCTCAATCGTCAAGTTTTCAGGATCAGGGGAAATGGGGATTTGATAGAGAAATAAATTTCAGTTAGGGAAGAAGAATTTCTCATATTCCTGAATTGCAGATGTGAAAAATCACTACACATATAAAACAGATACATTAAAAGCCGGACAAAAACTGGGAAATTTCAAAATAAGTAATGATTGGGGAAATTGGAATGATCATGATGGCGATTAAATTAGCATCCTACAGAAAGTTCTTTTAAGTGTTCCTGGAACACTTACATATCTTCAAAAAATCTCCCGAACATAAACAGGGCTGTATATATTATTTCAGGAATATGTAACTCCATAGGTAGAACAAATCATCCCTCATGGTAATTATAAAATGCAAAACTTCAAATACTTCTCCGTCAAGTAGAAAGTGTGCCTGCACAGGTGGGCAGATTTTCTCATGAAATTTCAAAATGCATTACAAAGCTACAATAACTAACATAGGGAGATGCTGGCCCCAAAATACATAGTTTATCTGGAAGAGAACGGAAAGTCCAAAAACTGGTTCAAGAATATGTATGCAACATTTTGTGTATGATATGGTAGTATTTTGAAATACTGTGTGTTTTTTTGGGTGGGGGAGTGAGGTTCAGTGAACATTTTTCCTCTAATTGCCTGGATATTGGGAGAATATTTAGATCACTACCTACCTGAAATTTCAAATACATTAAAGAATTAGGAGACATATAATTGACTATTTTAATAATTCTGGGATAAGGTAGCTAGCTAGTTTAATTATGATATCAAAGAAAAGATAGCTGAAAATAATATTTTTTCTGCTTATATCTAATTATATTTATTTTCTTATTGTGTTACCTAAGAGCAGTGTGAAACAGTAAATTAGTGGTGGGAAATCTTTTTTTTTTCCTGAAAGATTTTATTTATTTATTCACGAGAGACACAGAGATAGAGAGGCAGAGACAGAGGCAGAGGAAGAAGCAGGCTCCATGCAGGGAGCCCGACATGGGACTCCATCCTGGGACCTCGGGATCACGCTCTGAGCCAAAGGTAGGTGCTCAACCACTGAACCACCCAGACGTCCCAAGTGGTGGGAAATCTTATCTCTTCTTGACACAATGTAATTATTTGAGTCTTAACAGCAGGCATGATGTTTTCTGCAGTATTAGTCTTATTCTACGAGAATTTTTTTCATTTAGATTTCAGAATATTGTTTTAAAATCAGACATCTTCGTTGAGTTTCATAAAATGATTTTTGAGAGTCTCTAAGATAAGTATATGATAAATTATATTAGAAGATCTATTTTTATTGATCTATCTTTGCATTTATAGAATAAAAACTTTGTCATGGTTTATTATTCTTTAATATACTTCCAAATCCAGTTTCCTGTTATTATTCTTGGAATTTTACCTCTATGTCACTAAAAGAGTTTGATTTGTTGTGTTTAATTGTGTCTGTGGGTGCACATAAGCTACCTTTACCAGATTTTGCTATTAGGCTTCAGTTATTTTCCTAAAATATGATTTTACCCTCTTCCTCAATTCCCATCTCCCAAGAAAGACAGACTTCTGTAATATAAAACTTTTAATTCTGGAAACAACTTCACCACCTTTATCATATACAAGAGGAAACCGAGAGACAGACAAATTCAGTAGCATGACTTGTATATTGAACTAACACAACGGGGGGGTGTTGTTATAATCACCCAAAAGAAAAATTTATTTTTGTTTCCCGCTCCCCATTCAAAATATGTACCATAGGGCAAATATCCCCCTGCTGCTGGATGAAAAATCTGGGGATGCCATGACTTTGTTGTCATCTTTAGGTAATGATAACTTCTACGCTCCCTTTAACTCACTAAACAGTCTCAATTTGGGATTAGAACACCTCATTCCAAACTTGATTGAGGATTAAATCTTTTCCATTCTCTCAGTCGAGGAGGATTTCAGATAGGCTACTGACACCTGCTAAGTGGGTACGGTCAGCAGCATCTTCTGTCATTGTTTGCTTCTCCTCCTCAGCTTGCAGAGTGGTTTCTGGCTCTTCTGAAGACAGTGTGCAGAAAGGGAGAAAATGAAAGAAAATCATATTATGTAAGATTGCTTCACATTCTGAGTCTTTCTTGCCTGGGAACTTATGTGGATTCTTCAGAGACTCCTGTAGGGTCCAAGGGCAGGCTGCCCCAAGGTGGGCCACTTTGGCATGAAGATTATTTTGAGTTGAAAAGCAATCAAAGCAGCAGATTCAAGCAAAGCTCTTTACTTCCCCACAAATGCCTCAAAGAATTTAGATAGAGGACTTGCTCCAGGAGGAGAGCTATCACCATAGGTAACTACCTTCTGAAGGAGGTAGGAAGGAACCTAGCAAAACCTGTTTGTTCGAAGTTCTCTGTGTCCCACTGATTCTACATGAAACAGCAAACATTTTGTTGGCTGAATGTTTCCTTTTTTTTTTTTTCATCTTTTTTATAAATTACATTCCTTTCCCCTGAAGTCCCACATCCCTACCCCCTTCTCCTTAGCTCAGGATGACTTATATACTTCATTTGGCCTGACTGTCTTTGGAATTATCACATCTCTGTGGTGTCCCGTACATGCACTATTAAATTTGATTTTCCCCTGTTAATCTGTCTCATGTTGATTTGAATTTTATTATGGCTAGAAGGACCTTGAGGGGACAGGAAATTCTTGCTCCCTGACACTCCCTTTGCTGGGCCTTCTGATTGTAGCTATACCAGCCACTTCCCTAGGCGCTGGTCTCATGAGCCTCTGCAGGCTAAGTGCCAAGTGGCACTTCTGAGCAGAATTTGAAGTGACTGAGGTCATTCTTAACCCTTTTGGGCCCAATGAGGAGGAAACATTCACACATTCTGTGCCAGTCATGGTAAGAGAGCATTTCTATGCAATGGACCTCCACTTTCTTTCACCTCAGGCCTCCCGCGTAGCTGCTTGCCTTGAAATTCCTTATCACGTGCCAGATATCAGGATAGTCTGTTGCTAGCCACTGAGAGTCACATCAAGGCTCTGAGCTGTTCTTGTTCTATAGCTGTATAGTGGACGCACAGGCTTCAGCCCATTTACAATGTGATGACAGGTTGGCAGCAACTCTCACCAAAGAAACACCCTCTGGAAATCCACTCTTCACCTTTTCATACTTTCAAACTTAGTGAGGAATTTTAAGAGACCTGAAATAGCTCTTGATAAGTTTTCATGAGGTCAGGCCCTTCCTTTGGAATTTCATACTTACCATGTCCAGGCACCTTAGTTGCAATTTCAGATAGAAAGACCTGCCTCAGAGATCAGTCAAGGCCATCTAGAATGTCAGGGAAGACTGGCACATAGGTCCACAGGTCTATTGATTCCCAGTCAGGGCAGCTCCACCATTTCAAGCTGCCACTTCTTCATTTAAATCATCATTGGCTATTATTACATGAATTTAATTTCCTATGTCTTGCACATCACAGCAGGAATTAGAAGCAAGCAGCATTTCCACATTTATACTTATATTCAAGAAAAATTAAAGTCAAGCTAAAAATTGACAAGTCTTATTGGTAAAATCATCCTGAAGTCCAACTAGTTACTATGGCAGTAACGTCTTTCCAGAAATTAACTATTTTTGATCCTTAGTTATAACACACATATCTATTAAAAATAAGACACCAAAAATAGAACAGTCAAAATTCTTTGCTTTTTGAACTGCTAACACGTATGTTAACTAGATAATTGGTTAATTAATAACTTAGTTCATTTGACAAACTTTTTAAATGCGTTACAAAAATCCCTCTGTAAAATAAGAAAGATTGAAAATAGCCAGGACAAGGTAAGCGGTTTTGAACAAAGTCATATTTACATGAGCTATGCTGTATTAATAGTTATTTTCTATGAAGAATATGAAAATTCCTGTTAATACATGGAACATTATCTTGAAATATTTTTGAAAAATACTGTAAGTGAAGTGGTATGCTGAATTCATAAATACTATTATTATTAATTAGTTTCTTTGGATATAGTCTGGCTTAAATATTCTCCTTGACTTTTATTTATTATAGTTTGATGTTTGGAATATTAATAGTGTGAATTTGGTATATACTTTAATTTGATTTATAGAAAACTTTTGCCCCAACTAATTACCTTGGAAATACATTATAGGTATACTAAAAATAATAATGTATGAATATCTGAATTGTAAAAATATGCAGTAAACAGTAAATATTTATGCCTACTGAAAAGGACCCTTCATTTTAACACATATGTCTCAATAACATTTTAAAATATAATTTGATATGAAAATACATGCTTAGTATAGTCCATTTTATGGAAAGTGTATCTTGATAAATTGATTTCATATACTTGTATCAAAGTTTTGTTCTGTCATTACCTGATCTTTCAAATACATATTTGATTATATATATCATATATATAGTGCCTAGTATGTGCATAA
Source organism: Canis lupus baileyi (assembly GCF_048164855.1). Lineage (NCBI taxonomy): Eukaryota > Metazoa > Chordata > Mammalia > Carnivora > Canidae > Canis > Canis lupus. Next base: position 27,867,115 of record NC_132871.1, on the reverse strand, counting down.
TATGGCCAAGTACTATGCAAATAAATAAAGTACACTACCTTTGTCTTCAAGTTTTTAAATTTGTTAGCTAAAGAAAAACTTCCTTTGGAAACACGAAATGATAATTCCAGACAGTAGATAGTTAACAAATAACCATGCAGAAGTAAATGTAATGAGACTCTGCAGAACAGAGAGAGCTGAGTAGATAGAGAAGATGAATAAGACTTTATGAATGAAGTGGAGAATGAGTTCATTTTTCATGACTACAGAGGATCAGAGATGATTGGAAGTGAGGATCCTGAACACACACATACACACACACACACACACATACACGCCACAATCAAAATTATGACGGCATGAATGGCCATACTTTATATTTAGGGGATAGAGAACATGGAAGGAGCAAAAAAGAACAAATAACCAGAAATGTAAATTGGAAGGACATTTTGCATCTACACTATGTCAGTCCTTGATGCTAGGATAAAAGATACTAGATTTATCCCAAGGATAAGATTATTGAGTAGGAATGATAAGATGAAACTAGACTCTAAAGAGTTTTGGAAGCTGGGTAAGCCATCAGGAACTCCTTAGGAGCCGATTGCAAGGGTGGAGATTGCAGAGGTCAAAAGAACTTAAGGTAGTATATGAAGTGAGAAGTGGATTCCAGGTACACTAGATGAAAGAAGCACTGATGGAATAAGGCAGATAGATGTATTCATACGGGGAGCAAGGAGAAGGAAAAAAATCAAAGCACATGTAAAGATACACTAGGAGATACGGTGAGAGCACAGTATACTCACTTCTCTTTTTTCTTTTCCCCTGCCTTTATTATTTATTTATTTATTTATTTATTCATTTATTTGAGCGGGAGGGAGAGAGGGAGGGGAGGGGCAGAGGAAGCAGGAGAGAATCCTTTTTTTTTTTTTTTTTTAAGATTTTTATTCATCTATTCATGAGAGACAGAGAGAGAGAGAGAGAGAGAGAGAGAGAGAGGCAGAGGGAGAAGCAGGCCCCACGCAGGGAGCCGGATGTAGGACTCGATCCTGGGACCCCAAGACCACGCCCCGGACCCAAGGCGGCGCTAAACCGCTGACAACCCCCCCCGCCCCGCCCCCGGACTGCCCAGCAGGAGAGAATCTTAGGCAGACACTGCCCTAGCAGGGGCTCTACCCCACATCCCTGAGATCATGACCTGAGCCAAATCAAGAGTCGGATGCTTAATCGACTGAGCCACCCTGGCGCCCCTCAGCACACTCCTTTCTAAGGCCGGTTAGAAGTTGGCTTTCCCTTAAAAGAGATCCTTGAACTTACTACTTTCATGTACATATATTTAAAAATGACCAACTGCTGTATTAATGTTAATAATTCAATTATAAGAGTTTAGCGTTCATTTGGAATTTTACATGCCAGTTATTCGTCAGTGGAACCAATTTTTAAAAATTATCTGAGGAAAGGTTCCTTACTGGTATAATCTGTTCGGTAAACTGGAAACTAGTTATTTTAGAAAGTTATGTATTGCACAAACTGGACCATCTCTAAGGTTAGAAAATAAAAAGTTTATCATGTGTATCATTAGGCCTATGGATTTCCTTAAAACATTAATTCTTATTTTAACTGCAAATCATGGCTACTTCCTGTAGCAGAAATAATTGCATTTCCATTCACTGAAAAATACAAATACCAAATAAAAAAAATAAAAAAATATAAAAATAAAATACCAAATACCAAAGAAGAAGTACCAGAATTAAAGGACAGCATTTTTAATGTATCCTTTTCTTTAGGATCCTTCCCTAAAGGCCGCACCTATGATTTCCCAATCCTCTGCCCCGCCCCCATCCCCTGATAATGACTCTATGTGTTTCAGGTCCACTTCATAAAACCTAAAGCTTTGGTAATGTCTAAATAAAGGACTGAGTATTAGAAACAGTTGTGGTGTAACGTTTGGGGATGCATTTGCTACAGTTTACTCATATTCTACTTTCGGGTGATGTTGCAGTATAGTCTGACATCCAAGAATCCCATAACACACTGTGAAGTAATTGCACTGTGTGAGCAGAGATCCATCCCAAGTGAGAGGAGGGCATCTATATGCTTTTGTTACCCCTCTAGCCCTTTGCACATAGTAGCAATATTTTTATGGGCCGATTTCTGGTTCCTGAAATCACGAGTACTTGGTTTTATACCATCATGGTGCTAGTGTCAGTAAAGCCAAACTGTCTGCTAAAAACAAAGACATAAACAAATAGAAACCTTGAGAGGCCATAGCTAGCTACTTTTAATCCTTTTCATTGCAAATGACATTGAGCAAAGTTTTTAGGGCCCACGAGTAAAAATCAGACTAGACATGTTGTATTTGCTCTCCATGTGCACTAGGGATTATAGGTGTAGATACGAGTGTGTGTGTGTGTGTGTGCATGTCTGTGTGTGTGGGTGTAGGAAGATTAAAGATGCTAAAATGAGGGAGGGATATGAGAGAGAAATAGGAGCCAAGAATAAAAAGGAAAGAAAAAGAAGTAGCTTAGGTGGGAAGAGAGACTTAGCATTAAAAAAAAAAATCGGTTCCAAACATTTAATACATAAAGTAAGAAAGCTAGACTGAGAGGATGATCTCACAGTGGGGATAAGTCATTTTATAATTTTCCCTAGAGCCCCTGAGAGATCCAGAGAAAGAATGGCCTATCACATGTTGGGACAACAGTATATCCTAATTTCCGAAAGAGCTCCCTGCTTTCTGTTCTTTATTAACATTTTTTTTTCTCACTTATTTAGTTTTTCCTGAGTATTATGTAGGTGGTCAATGTGTATGTGCTGGAGCTGCTAAAGTTGAAGTCAATTTACTGAATACAATTTAAAGTCATCTGTGGAAAAAAGTACATATTACAAGGATTTTGTATATAAATATTGAGGAATATGGTTTTATGAATCACAAATTAGAATCTAATTCAATTGCTAACATTTTTATAGATCTCAGATCACTGTCAAGTAATTTTGCACTAAAGGCTTGTATTCTCCAGAACATAAGAGGTGGTCTTCTGTATCAAAATGATAATAAAAATTAATACATTGCAGACCACATTTATCACGATGAGCACTGAGTAATGCATAGAATTTTTGAAGCACTCTATTGTAACTTGAAACTAATATAACACTGTATATTAACTATATGGAATCAAAATTTAAAACTTTAAAAAAACAAACAAAAAGAACCAAATTAATACAAAATTAGTGTTGGCTTGTCATAAAAAGCTTTATATTTTATTGTCCATGATACTACTTCATTCAGAAATATTTCCTATGAAAAAAAATTAAATTAAATTTAAATTTTTTTTCATTTTTTTTTAAAGATTTTATTTATTTATTTATGAGAGACAGAGAGAGAGAGACAGAGAGAGAGAGGCAGAGACACAGGCAGAGGGAGAAGAGGCTCCCTGCAGGAAGCCTGATGTGGGACTTGATCCTGGGACTCCAGGATGACACCCTGGGCCGAAGGCGACGCTAAGCTGCTGAGCCACCTAGGGATCCTCTGTAGCATTTAAACAGTTTTATTTACGTAATGATATTAATCTTTCACACAAGCCTCAAAGTTCCATGAGGTAGGGACTGTTTTCTCTTGCTAACCATGGTATTACTAGGGCCCCAGTACCTTATGTACAGCAGGTAGTGTACACTCAGTACTCTCTTAGCAGGTACAGCCTTTCCCCCAAATCTAGCTCAGTAGATACTACTCTCCAAGGAGACGTGGACGGTTCAGAAACTTTGTGAGCTTGGTGGTGGAGACAGTGGTTGAAGGGCCAGGGGATGGCAGAGGTAAGGGCTGGTGTAATGGGATCCTGGGGAGATGAAACGATGCTCATTTAACGAGTCTCCTCCCATGATCCCAACCTTCCATTCCCACCCCAAATGAGTCTGTCTTCAACCACCTATGCATTCATTTCTCCAGAGAAAGAGGTAAACCTCACAGTATAAAACCAAAGCCAGAATAACTTTGCAGAATTAGAAAGTGTCCAAGGAACCAGTTACAACTCGACTGAATTGGACTTCAACACAGAAATGATCGTGTTCCTCCAAAAACTCTTCAGTCTTGGAAGCTCACACTCCTCCAGCAAGTAGAAAGATAAATACACCTTCTTCTGTGGTCAGCTGCTGAGGAAGAACTTTTCTCTTCTGATGGACCAGCACTATTTCTTTTTTGTGGCTCTTTTCCCTTCTCCTTTCCTAGGTTTTCCTTTGCCACGAAGCTTCTTGAGACGCAGCTGCTCATCCTTGAAGTCCTGATGCTCATCTCTATAGAGGCCAAGGAAACGTAGTGTCCCCATGAGTGCAAAAGAAGTGTTGTGATTTGGATACCAGTCAGAAGTCTCCTTCCTCTTGGCCAAAGGCTGCTCGCTAAACAGTTTCACCACTTTCATTGATTTGGAGTCAGTTGGCCTGGCAACTTCACCCAACAGCCGGGTGCTCAGACCAGTCATGCGCGAGGCATATTCTGAAAGGGAAGACATTTCCTGAGCAGCAAGAGGCCCTATTCGCGACCTTCCTCTCCCACGCGCCCCTCTCCCCTAAAATTTTTTAAAAAAGAAATATTTCCTATGCAACAGTGTTTAGCAAGATACAGATGTAGGATCAAAACCATTCAGTAATGGACACTTGTTTACCTTATCCTAATTCTTTACCAGATGAACTTAAATTCCAGGGGCTTTCAAAATCTATTACCTTCGGAATAAAAACTGATAAAAATTTTTCAGTGCCCATTTGTGCCCAAGGTCTCTGTCTTCTTAAAGCATACATTATATATTGTCTGATATTACATACTTTTATAAGGAAAATCTTGATTAGAATTGGTGCATTCCCCATAGCTTGAATGAAACCAAGGAGTTTGGTTTGAAAATGCTTTCTCAGAAACCTCGGTATGATTGGTGAGTAGGCAAACACAATTTTTAAAGTTGGCTTGCAGGGTGCCCCCTTGTTCGGATATTCCTTTCTCATCTTGGTTGGAGTTAAGCAGATGCTTAACTAAGCCACCCAGTGCCTGTTTAGAGTATCTCTTAAACTCAGAACTTTGAAAGCTATCATTTGAAATAAAACAAAATATTTAATTAAATGCAAAAAGACTGACTATTAGGGTGTTCTCTTAGGCATCTATAAAACTAATTTATTATAGAGGACACCAGAATAAATCTTTTAACTGGCATTGATTCCTCTCCAGAAATTGATGAAATTTTTAGCCATCGGGACCTACAGTATAAATACAATTTTTTTGTTGATATTTCTTGTTGGCTTTCATGCTTGTATCATAAGTTACTTATTTTCTTTTTTTAAAAGTATTATCTTTATTTCTCTGCATATTTTTAGGTCAAGTTTACAAAACACAAGATAAAGGCAATCCACCGGGGCTTCTTGGTGGCTCAGTGCTTGAGCTTCTGCCTTTAGCTCTGGTCATGATTCTGGGGTCCTGGGATGGAGTCCCACATCGGGCTCCCCCTGGGGAGCCTGCTTCCCCCTCTGCTTGTGTCTCTGCCTCTCTCTCTCTGTCTCTCGTGAATAAATAAATAAAATCTTTTAAAAATATACAAAGGCAATCCACCTTGACTGCTCTTATGTTGCCTCTATCTTTCATCTTGCTCTATGTTGCTCCATTTGCACATTTATGCATGGCATCAAAGTGCTGGTTGGTTTTTATTTCTCTCTCTGGTCAGGGGGAGGATGACTTTTCTTTACCTGTTGTACTTTGTTCTTGATGTCTGAGGTTAACCTCACAAGGTTTCTGTTTCCTCGTGCTCATCAGCATTTCCTTCTCGAATTTCCCTTTGCGTTACATCACTAGGTTACATTTCCCCACCAGCCTCCCAATTCTAACAATAGGTCTTATGTTTCCCGGGCTCTGAAGCATTACTACATATAGTGTGGTTCACAGGTCAGCAGCAGTGGCATCACCTGAGAACTTGTTAGAAAAACCCAACATAAGCTATGCCATTTGCTGAACCAGAATCTGTATTTTAACCAGGTCTCTGAAGAATAACACATTAATAAATGAGAGAAATGCTGCTCTAAAGGATCTGTCCAGCTCTATGCCCTCAGATCTCATCTCTATGTTCTCTCTGGCTGTTCAGTTGCATGAAATAGTCTCCCCACTGATTACTCCACCGTCAAAGCCAGGACCACATCAACCTGGCAACAGCTGTTTGTGTCTACATGGATGCTCAGATTCAATGATCTTTCCAATCTCGCCTCTCAGCCCTTTGGGTTTGGGTATTCATCCTGCCAACTTGGTTGTGAGTGGGAAAAAGAGGACTGTGCCTGGGAAACAATAGATTAGGTGCTTATCTCTGTCATTTTCTGTTCTCATCTTTGAAAATCATCCCCTACAACCCATGTACGAGCTAAAGAATAAATTACACATACTTAATAATGTTACAGCTATCCAGCCACAAAGCTTCCAAGTTTCATTCTTTTTTGTCTCCCATCACAAGTGGAGTTATTTTTGTATTAATCCAGCTATTTCGGTTGAGAAAAACAGTCTCATTGGTAGGACTGGACATATTATTGGCACAATAATCTCAGAAGAGGAGTAATCTATTCTGTGCTATGATAGGGAATGAAAGATGGCTCTACAATCTTATTCCTAGTCTAAATCACAGTGACTTGATTGTTAATTCGGTTAGGACGTGGCATGCTCAAGCTTAAGCATAATGCTGTACTGTGAATGCTCTTATACTTGATAGTTTTCCATATGTTTTAGAGCCCTGGGACTGGCCAAGTGACATGAAGTGATTTTTTTTTTAATTTTTATTTATTTATGATAGTCACACAGAGAGAGAGAGAGAGAGAGGCAGAGACACAGGCAGAGGGAGAAGCAGGCTCCATGCACCGGGAGCCCCACGTGGGATTTGATCCTGGGTCTCCAGGATCGCGCCCTGGGCCAAAGGCAGGTGCCAAACCACTGCGCCACCCAGGGATCCCATGAAGTGATTTTAAAAAGAGAAAGAGGTACCCATACATTTCAGTGTAGAACTGTCATGACAGAGAAATGGGCTATTGTTCCTCATTTGTGCCTGTTTCTTCTTGGACATGGCAACGATCTTGGACACACAGTGAATGTACAACCAAGAAGTGAGGAAGAGGTGGATGGCATCTTTTTTTTTTTTTTTTTTTGTAGAAGGATGTTCAAAGTTAAACAATTCAGAAAAGAAAGTGAACAGATAAGATGTATTATGGGTCATGATGTATCAGAACTACATATATAATGAGGTAGTCTCTTACAGATTGTGTAGCAGGTTGCTGATATACAAGTAGGTCGAGAGGGTTCAAAGCTTCTAATGGATCACATAAGGAGGAATTCTTGGGGCTACTGGGTGGCATAGCTGGTTAAGAGTTGGACTCATGATTTTAGCACAGGTCATAATATCAGGGTCCTGGGATTGAGCCCCACATTGGGGCTTCACACTCAGCAAGGAGTCTGCTTGAGATTTTCTCTCTCTCCCTTTGCCTCTCCCCTTGCTCTTTCTCTCAACAAATAAATAAAATCTTCAAAAGGAATTCTCAGCATTCTTGTCAATTAAGAATTCAGAAAGTACATAATTATTGGGTCTGATTGCTATGAATCACAAGCCAATATAAAGATGCAAATGTGTAGGATAACTAACACAAGTTACGTTTCATAATGTGTTATCTTTCATTTCCAAAGGAAGTTGTACTGTTTCCCCAGACTGACATAAAAATCTTTTGTAAACTCTATGAGTAAATAGCATTTATTCACTATTCATACATAAGAAAAACATGTTATTACAAAAAATAATGTTTTTAAGTATTGGGTTTTTATAAAATGTAATTAAAGCAATATTAAATTTAACATGAATTACATTTTAAATTAAACTATATTTCATATTAGTGTTAGTTTAGGACTTCTGATTTTGAAATTGTGTTGTTACCTATTTGCAAAGACACTCAAGCTCATGATTTTAAAATGCAATTTCTTTCTACAGATGTATAAAGAATGTAAATTCAGGCATGTATAATGTTTAAAATTAAAAATTCATTTGGAATGATATATTCTCCATATATGATGAACTTTTTCATGGCTTTGATATTAGTTACCTTGACTCCTATGCTGAAGAAACCCTAAACACAACATTCCCTGATGACAGTTCTAGAGACACTCTTGGTTGTTGCGGTTATGGAGGAGAACTAATGTTGCTTATTGGACAGGAGGTAGGATGTTAGACATGCTATACTTCACAGTGTCTACAAAAAAGAATTGTCCTGAACACTGCACAGTCTTCAAATATTCCTCCAGGTAGACATTTAGGGAGTTGAAAATCCTGTTGGTAATGATTGGAGCCTAGAACCTATTTCAATTTACATATTAAGAAGAAGAACATCTGCACAGTTTTAATACCTGCAAAATTTTCTAAGAATGCAAAAACACATATACGACAAGAGTAATCAAAATAATAAAATTTCAGTGCTTGCAATTTGGTTTGGAATTTTACCAAGATTTAGCTCACCCTCATGGAAAATCTTGTCAATCATCAGCAACAATCCTTCATGGTATTTGAGTAACTGACTATATACCCTGCATTTTGTAGCTCTGTGTTCATGACAAGTTTTAAAGGGGGGAGTGTCTAATTACTTTCCTGTATTATCTAGTATAGTTGTTTCCAAGTGTTTAACATATCAACTCCCTACCACATATGTACATATTCCATCAATTACTGATTTTCTTTCATTTGTTCTTTATATTATAGTTAAGGCATTGAGTTGATGTTTAAAAGTTATCTATGTAGATTAAGTTTTACTATCTGTGAATTTTAGTTCAGGGTAGTAATGCGAGGATTGAGATATGTTTATTAGAAAATGGGGTGTATTTGGTCTGATAATGTTGAGAACAACTCTCCTAGGAGCATTTTGTCTCATGGAGATTTATGTCTCCTAACAGGGCAATTGTTCACCAAAAGTTTACCCTGTGGGAGGGCAGATGTATGTAACATGGAAAAAAGGTGGAAGGTGTGGGAGTTGATGCACATTTATTTGTTGTGTGATTTGGAGTGAATCAATGGACTTCTCTGGGCCTGATTTTTCTTTCTATTAAAGTGTTGGAATTGATGAGCTCTAAAATCCCTAAGACAACATTTTATTATGGGTAGAAATTTATTTACATGGTGTAGAATCTACATACAGAAACCTGCATATTTCATTTGCAATATTCATAGTTTTTAATGCTGCATTTGAACCTATAAAATCATATGAAATTAGCTTTTATATACATAAATTTTTCACTAAGTAGTAAACCACTTACATTTTATTTTGAGGAATATATTAGCCGCATGATAAATATTTATAATGACTGCAAGCTCTTCCTTGGCAAAACAGTACCATGAGTTTTCATTTTTATTACACATGTAAACATACAGTTACACATCTATATGATAGTAGGTGCAAAGGTGTGTGTGCGTGTGTGTTTGTGTGTACACATATTTAGATTTATCTCTGATATTTTTTTTTTTATCTCTGATATTTTGAAGGGTATATACAGCTGTGCATATTCATGGTTGATTTCCCTAACGCCCAGACAAGCTTTTGTGAGTGAAATGTATACATGGTAATATATGAGAAAATTAGTTGTCCCCGGGTCATATTGAGAGTTGAGTTGGGAAAGGGTACACTCATCTTTATTTTGGGGGCCGGCCGGCATCCTCTCCTTCAATTTCCATCTCCACCCTCCCTCAGCCAAATGCACCTTGCCACCTTTCTTCTTTAAATTATCACGAGGAGGCCACAGATGAGGAATACTTCACTGCAGGTGGTGATATGAAGCTGACAAGTAGTTTATAAACTAGCCCTACCCTATTGCTTGGAGAAGCTTTATAACTGATTGTTTTAATACCAAAGTGACACCAAAGGGGGTCAAGTAAATAAATATGCAAGCCTCACCAGTTCAAAATAATAAAATTCCAATGTGTGCAAGCCTGCTTGTTGAACATATGTTTGAGGCACGGCTAAGCCATCTGGCTCAGTGTCAAGCATTTACACCAACTGCAGTCTTACAGTACCTGACAGCAGAAAAGCTTTATTCCCCTGGTGTTTGGGCACAAATGGAGAAATATTATTGAAATGATTATCTGCATCAAGACTCAGATTTGCTTTGACATTTAGCTGGCTCTGTTTAATCCAAAGGGTTGTCTGAATGAATAAAGAGAAGGGTTCCTCCAGAAGATGCTGCGAGCAGCCAGGGAAAGCCAAATGATTAATGAGACTGAAAGGCAGGGTGGACCTGCCCACCTCCACCCAGACCTCAGTGCCAAGAACTGAATATGAAATTAGTCTCAAGCTTTCCGAGGCTTGTCAGGACGTTTCTTCCACCCTCAGAGGGTGCTCTCGCTTGGACCTCTGGAAACAAAAGGGACTGGTACCTTCCCCAACATGGAAGGGATGGGCTGGGCCAGAGAGCCTCGTGTTATAGTCAGAACATTTCACATTCAAACACTTTTTGCTTTTAACAGCTCTACCAGAGGCATTTAGATATTATGTCAGGAATAGAGTCTCTCTTAGGAATCGGAAAGCTACGGCTTGCCGACTTGTTTCTGTTTTGGCAGCTGGTTTCTACACGCTGTGGTCCTTATATCAAGATAATTTCATTTGGTTTAGAATGCCATGTTCCACTGGTTATTCTGTGCTGTCACTCATTTTAAAATGTTATGTTAAGCTGAGTTTCTTGCAAAATGAGGTACAGTGCTAGTCTCAGCATTCACCTATGCTAATAAAATTCAGAGGTTTAGCCAAAAAGAGACACCTTTACCAGAATAATGGGAAATCGGCAAGAAAATATAATCATCACTGTCATAATAATAGAATAAATAATTTGGAAATCTTTCTCAAAGAGTTACAGGTTCACATCTGCTTTATCTGATTTTTTAGGTATACTGTACCTTTGGAGGGAGAGTTTTAGTAAGGATTGTTGATTTAGATTTGAAATTACTTTGGTAATTTGGATTTAATAAGAATGTTAGACATGATTTTCTCCTCACTCTTACTTTTAATTAACTTTTTATAAAGATATGAATGAATTCTAATGAACACAATTGGCAGGCTAATTGATTTGTTTCAGAGCACAGTGAGTGATCAGTATGCTGGCAGCATTGTGATATACTATTCAAGGATGTCAAACAGTTTTTGGGTTAATTTTCTGGCAGAGGTTAGTTGGGGAAACCGCTTAAAATATGTACTGTTTTTTGATTTTCAAACAAATGCCCGTTTTTTAAAAAAATTCAGTGAATTAAAAGATATCTATTGCTTTGAATTTATAGTGTCTTTAAATTATCATGTTGCCACCGGGGAGTTGTTTTGTGTATCTGCATATTAACATAATACTTTTACATGTGTTATGCACATGAGAATATTAAAGACAATTTTCAGAAGATAAAGTATTGTTTTTGCAAGAAGAAAGCCAAGAATGTGCTCCTCTGTTTAAAAATGCATTTTTAAAAGTTGCCACAAAATCAAGAGTGGTCAAAACCAATCCTAAAAGCAACCATTTAAAGAAAAATAAAGCACAACTCCAAGAGGTTACTGTTTTGCTAGGGATCTCACTTTAAAGGTTTTGCTTAAATAAATCCCAGTGAAATGACATTCTTTTATAGTGTTAAGAACAATGAGCGGGTGAGAAAATATATTATGACATAGTTAAACACAGGGCTATAATTTCTAAACTGCATAAATTACATGTTTTCCCCTATTATGATACAGACAGCCAAACTGAACATTTTTGAAAGAAAATGACCAACGTATGATTAATTGCAAGCTCACAGATTTTGTAGCTTCAAGAGTAAATCAACTGCTAAGAAGTGCTAACTTGCTAAAATATAAACTAATTTTAGTCTCTAGATATTAAAATATAATCCATCTTCTTCCTCTATTGGGAGAGCTAATTAGAAATTGCGACTGGCAGAAGGAAGAGAACCCAGAGAACACCAGGATTAGGTTCATGTGCTTAAAACCTGAGCCTGGAAAAAGTGGCCAGATTTTTTATTCTTTACATTTCACATATTTGAGCTTCCTGAAGCCAGCTTATGGTAATGGCTGCTACCCAAATGTGCAAGTAACAGAAGAGAGAGTTTGTGAAAAGAACACGTTTAGTTAACATAGAATGCTACGAACATAACGCAGAAAGACAGAAAATGTTTCATGGATTCCATTTCTACCCCTTTTCTCAAAAAATCTGACTGTTCGCATATAACACATCTAATAGCTAGGGTTTTGGCGAGGCCATCAGACCAGTGGCATTTGTGTTCTGAATTTTTATATTCTAGGAAACCTTCCAAACTGTGAGTTAATCTTGATTTCAGGTTGGTTTCACCTAGACTCTGATGACTCTTCCACTGGCACCTAAGGTTAAAAAAAAAAATGATGGGGTTGGATATGCACAATGAATAGATAGACTGGCTGTCCTACTCACACGTCCAAAACACTTGCTGACAATTTTAAATTTGCTATTTTAAATGTTGGGTTTTATTTCACAGAATTTTAATTTTGCTATACTTTTGAAAATATAAGTACACTGTTAAACCTTTTCATAATCTGTCTGTGAGGATTTTCAATTAAATAGGTGAGGAGTAGAGCAGAAATACAAGAAGATTCCCAACCAACGTTATGATTTGGTGTGAATAAGGGAGTTAATTAACATCACATAATTTCAAAGAGGTACTCTCTTATAACAATAACCCTTTTTCAAAAATATTTATTATTGAAGAAATAGATCCAGGAAAGCATTTCATACTAGAAATAGACGACTGCCAAATATGGAGCTATTATTCTATGAGCACTTGAAAAATATTAAATTATGATAAAAAATTCTCCAGTGTATATTTTTATGTACTTTTAGGGTTGTACTTATCTGACATTGAGATGAGTTACAATATAGTTTTAAAAGAATAGCATGGCTTTCCCCAGGGAATTTTTATTAATGTATGCATGACAAGACAATGAATTTCCCAAGTTTAGTTGTAAGAAAACCTACAAACATTCCTTTTCCTGGCCATAATGAGTAATGATTTTAACCAGCCAATATTCCAAACCCTCAGGTAATGTTCATAATGAAAATAGTAGTAATTGTGAAAGCCATTATTAATAGTGATTAAGAACTAGACCACCAGGGTTGTTATCCTGGTTCTATGACATCCCAGTTGTGAAATGTTGGAAAAATTATTTAAAATATCCATTTCATTTAGCTTTGTCATCTACAAGATAAGGATTGCAGTAGTACCTAACTCACAGCATTGTTATGAGGAGTAAAGCATATTAATAGATGTGCAATAATCGGACTAGTGTCTGACACACAGTAAGTGCTTAATAAATATTAAAGCATGTACACATCCCAAACATTTCGAATATGATCAAAGTATGATACATGGACCTATGGAAACAATTTTTCCCTGTTTCCTATAAAGTTCTTTGTCTTAGAGTCTCCAACATGAGTAAACACAGATCAAGAAATGCTAGTACGGTAAAATGAGGGCTAGGACCGGTCTGAGAATTCACATTCCTACAGAATCACACTCACATCTACAGATAAGAGCCTAGAGAGCTGACCAATTTGGTCATGTAGAAATCAGATGATATCACTCCTGTCTTTTAGTTCACATCTGAGTCATTATTGCAAAGTTTCAGTCAGAGGCCTCTGATTCAGCACAGAGAATAGTACTATTTTTAAAGCACCTGATACTAATTCATCAATCATGTAAAGGTTAACAGTGATGATTTAGGCATTCCTCACTAGCAGTAGGTGCCATTTTGAAGGCCTACTTCATGCCAAACACATTTAATTCAGTTGTCCAAACTATTTTTACTATGATTATTCCAATCTTATATATGTCTAAACATTTTCTGAGAGATTATCTGATGTATTCTAGGTCCTATACTTTCTTTTTCTTTTAAAGATTGTATTTATTTATTCATGAGAGACACACAGAAAGAGGCAGAGACACAGGCAGAAGGAGAAGCAGGCTCCCTATAGGGAGCCCAATGTAGGACTCGATGCCAGGACCCCAGGAACACGACCTGAGCCCAAGGCAGATGCTCAACTACTGAGACACCCAGGTATCCCTAGGTCATATACTTACAGTGGAGCCAGGATTCAAATGCAGATGTACTTAAATTTAGAGCCAATGGTATGTGCACTATATTATTGTACTGCAGGACATGAGAAAACAGGATCTGAAATCTGACCATCCTCCTAAAATAAATAAATAAACAAATAACTTCTTTTCTTTGATTTAGCAATCCATGAGATGTGTGAAAAGTGGACACTTTGAACTCTGGATTCTCAGTCTTTTACCTACTCAAGAATCTAAATTACTGAGTAAAAGCAACTGCGTGTATACCTCATTTTTCTGAGGTTCTGTTTTTTCGTATTAGCTCCTCTGATTTCATGGCCTCAGCAGCACATTTCTTTTGCAGACTATTTGACCCCATCCAGGAGCAGATGTTCCTTCTGGACCTCTGTGATAAGGAGAATGTCTTGTGTATGTGTCAATGGAGTCCCAGAAATAATGAAAACAAATGTGAGGAAGAAGTAATATTTTGAGAGATAATTCTAAGAATTTTCTCAAACAAAACACCCCAACCCACAGACTCAAGACATTCTATAAGCCTGAGTAGGTCAAATATAAGGAGAAACACACCTTGACACATAGCCAGATAACTGAAAACCAGATGAAAAAAAAAAAATTAAAAGTAACCAGGGAAGAATATTACCTTCAACAGAGTAACAATGAAACAGACAGCTGACTCATCAACAGAAACGATGGAAGCAAAAGATAATAGGGTAACATCATAAAGTGCTAAAAGAAAATTGCAATCTGAAAAGTATAAAGATATATAAAATTACACAAAGGAATGGAGAGCAACACAAGGGGTAAATAGTTGGGTAAATACAAATGGATACTGACTGGACATAATACAATAACAGTGTATAAACACAATAATGTAAAAACAATAGTAATATGTCTGAGAATAGAAATATATATGTGTGTAGAATTTAAATATATATGTAAGTACAATTAAAATGCATGAGAATAATAAAATATGATTTTAAAAAGTAAATGGGATTAAAATATTCTAAAATTTTAACATGATTTGGAAAGTGGTGAAATTATTAATTTTTATAAGACCTCAATAAATCAAAAATGTATAAGCTAGAGTAACTGCAGCAATAATATTAAAAATTTTCAATTATTACATTTTAGAGAGGAAATAAAATAATAAAGCAATTTTATTAATGCAAAAATCAGATAAGAACCAAGTAGCATAAAACAGGTGGTTCAATGGAAATATATGGATATAGAGATTGTATCGATAGATAGTAAATATAAACTTAAATGTATCATTTTTGTATTTTGAATGTAAATGGACTAAATATTGTAATTTAAAAGACTAAAGCTATCAGGTAGGATAATATGTCATAGGAAAAGAAAAAGCAGAAACAAGGAAAAGAAAAATTCTAGACAACAGCAAAAATAAACACAGTAAAACGAGAAAGAGCAGCCTGCCATAATAAGGCGAGGGCTGTGTAAGCATACACATAGGATGAGTGGGAAGAAGAAATCCCATGTAAAGCGGTGAAACTTAATGAAAAAGGGACAATATGGAGGGGAGGGTACAGGGAGAAAGAAGTTAATTAAATTAAGAGATAAATGAATTAAAGCAGCATAGTAGTCTGTTGAAAGTCCTCTTAGATTTATTAATGCCAGAATAACTCACTAACTTTTAAGCTTATTTGTGTTTCCAGCAGTGTTATTGTGGAAGTTCATAATAATGACGAGTATTTATTAAGAAAAGATTTAATTATGTTTAGTTCACCCTATCTTCAGAGATTAGGAAATAACATGATAGAGTTTGGGCAGTTTTTCTATCCAAATAGTGAAAATAAAGAAACAATGCTGCAAAAAGTGATAGCTTTATATTAGCTAGAAATTTGGGATGCCCTTCCTCACCACTGTAATGAAAACTCCCCTCTCTGGATGCCTAGACCATATGAACTTCATGGTAAGAGGAACTAAGTTGGGGCGTAAGGAACATTTAAAATCTGCTGATTAAAAGTGTGGGAATAGTCTGAAAATATACAACAGATTTATCTAAAGCAGTGTTTCTCAAAATTCGAAAGGCAAAGGTTTCTTTTATTTATTTATTTTTACTAAAAAAAGAATTTATTTATTTATTTATTTATTTATTTATTTATTTGAGAGAGAGAGAGAGAGATAGAAAAGGGGGGAGGGAGGAGGAGAGAGAGATTGAGAGAGAGAGAGAGAATGAGCTGGGAGGGAGGGACAGAGGGAGAAGCAGGCTCCCTGCTGAGCAGGAGCCCCACACAGGGCTCATCCCAGGACCCTGAGATCATGACCTGAGCAGAAGGCAGATGCTTAACCAACTGAGCCACCCAGGCACCCCTACCTGAGGTTTCTCTCTCTCTTTTTTTTTCCTGAGGTTTATCTTAATATACAGATTATTGGTCCCCCCTCAGATCTATGACTCGGAGTTTGTAACAAGTTGCCAGGGGCTGCCAATGCCCTGGTCCATGGGCCACACTTGCACATGCCGTAGCTAGATGCTAGAGAACATAGAACAGAGAGTCTTGAGCATGATAACCAAAGGCAATAATGAAAGTAGCTTCTTCACTGTGAGGCAATTGCCCCCATTATTCTATGGTCTATCTAGTCAGAAGGCATTTCAAAAGACCCTCCTCCACCTATCCCCTCCCCCCTCCCCCCTCCCCCCAAAAAGAAAGCCATGCAGGAGATTTCAGGAAACTTATAAAAATGTAACAAATTTGTACTAAATTATTTCCACCAAAGTAATGTTTCAAGAGATTTGCAATTATTTACTTATTTCCACAAATAGCAAAAGAGCTCATGGCCAGTCAGTGCAGTCCTTCTCATTGTGTCTCAGGACTATTCGCCTCTACTTAGGGAAACAAAAGCTTTCTTAGAAAGACACAGGGGAGCTGCAGTCATTTTTGATTATGACTTCTAAAATATACTTCCCATCAAATTTCATATAAAATTAAAATCCAGGGTCATATAAAGCTGCCAATCAAAACATTGGCAAATGAAAAATGCACACAGTAAACATTTGGGAAAATAACATAGCAGTTTTCTCCTTTTATTAAATTTTCACTGAACAAATGGAAAGTGCTTTAGTGTCAGGGAAGCTGCAGGAATAAAAGGCAATGAAGTTGGGAGCAGTGTGTTATAAAGATTAAGGTAACTACATTCAATTATCTTACCCACATATTCCCCTCACCCTGTAAAACTCCTGTCTTCTGAAAAGTATTTAATCAGTAGTTCTGAATCTGATAATTTCTGATAATTCTTAACTTTGCCCTTATGTGTGTAACTTTTGAAAACTGCAGACAGCATGAAGAAGTCAAAAACATTAAAATATAAAATAGTGTTTTTTTCAAAAATTATTACTAGCAAGAGAAATAAAGTGTCCTTAGATGTCTTAAGAAGAATATGACTCTCATCAAAACTTTATTTATCTGGGGCTTAAACAGGTATTGTTTAGAACCAACAATTGCCTTTCCATCAATCTCATGGCAGAGGAATGAGAGGAAACCACACAGTGAGCATTAAAGGAAGAAATATGAGAATTTAGAAGAAAGGCATCTGCATTTGCTTCATCAGAAGAGGGAAATCCGATTGGAAGATGAAAAATAGTAACAGAGTCTTCAAATAATTTTCTGGAGGATTTTACATAACGGTAAAGATAAAATAAGAAATAATTTAGCACAATGGGGGAAGATAGATTGATTAAAATTCCAAAGGAAAACAATAAAGCATACATTACAACAGGAAGGAAAGGAGCAAAGTTGTTCTAGTTCAGGATTGAGACATGAATGGAAAACATACTTTTTAGCCCTTTGAATATAGAATATTTATAATATGATGGTTTAAAAATATACTTTATATTGTGACGAGGTTTTGCACACCTTAGTTGACTAAACTATGATTTGAAATAACACCATTATCCCTCTCCACAGTTACCTGTTGAATGTGACTATTTAACAGACCACATTTCTAGACCCTGAGAGCCCAAAATGTAGAAAACATGGTCATTCTCAGTAAGTGCAATTGCATGGGGCTGAGAAAATATCATCTGACTTATTCATGAATTTATTCCTTTATTCAATTTGTATTAGTTCAGTGAGTATTACTTTTGCAAAAAGAGGCCAAAATAGAATAAATAGAATGAAACAGACTTTTTGGCTTCAAGGAACTTTTACCTCAATGGGGGAAATAACTCATTTGCATAATAAATAGGCATAATATACAAGATGTCAGAATTATACTTCTATTGGTGGCAGAACAAAGTACATGTATTGATACAGTATAGGCCCCTAAAAATTTGTTGAAAGGATATTTAATGGGTTCTCAAAGAGACAAAGTGTCATATTAAGTCAGAGCTGGGAGTATTACTTCTGGCTGGTAGGAATAAGGAATGCTTTCTGAAAGTGACTTGAGAGTTGAATAGGAAAAAATGAACAGAATTTGAACAAAATGACAAAACAGAGAAGGACCATTTGGAAAAGTAAAGAGCATGGGCACTGAAAAAGGAAAATAATAAGGACACACGTGTAATAAAGAGGGTCATGGTTTGGCTTGATATACTCAATAATAATATACTCAATAATATACTATTATTAAAAAAGAATATAAGGAGACTTCGATGCAGAGGTCTTGGGAGTTCACGCATAACAAATACTAAACAAACGTACCCCGACACACTCCCTTCCAAACATCAAGCAATGGTAGATATTTCCAAAAGGAAGGAGTCCGTTGTAAGAATGAGATGAACGTCTCTGTGAACCAGAACGTACATAAATACAATCAGTAAGTGAGGACTTTGCTTGTAGACCAAAGTCAGAAAGGAGTCTGGGAATTAGACTCGGGTGATCTAATGGGAATTACCCCATATGAAGCAGGAGATCAGAGCCAGTTCACTCCTTGGGGGCTAAGGCCTGTGACTGGTTCTCTCAGTCGGGAGTTCCTTGGGACTAGAGATTTGCTATGAGACTTAATTCTTAATTAGAGACTGTCAGTTATGGATCCTAGCATCTAAGGCCGAGCAAGCCATGCAGCGTAGTTTGTCTTTGTTTCAGAAAAAAAAAAAAAAATCCTCAATCATTGAAATGGACTTGGGAGCAATGTTCTAAGTCCTAGTAGAATTTCTGAGACCTCAGGACTGCCACCCAGACCCCAGCATTGTTAGACTTTATGTGCTTCCCAGGCTAATGTTACAAATGCTTCTCTCTTGCCTGCTTCTATGTACGTGATTCATGCCCACTAGATATGGAACCTGGCATTCCTCACCATCCTTGAGTGTTTCCTACTGGAATATGAGGGGCCAGCGCCTCAGGTATTAGAGCCTGAAATGGGGAGCATTACTGGCAGGGTAGCTTGATAATGAGGGGGCACTCCCTTAAGATCAGGGTATGGACTGAGTACTGACTGATCTCTGTAGGCCCCCGTGGAAGGAGGCTTCCGCAACGCTTCATGCAAACTTGGCAAGGCCCACTGCTTAAGACCATCAATCTTGGTCAACTCCATTGTTTGGATCTCAGCCCCAACCATGAATATTAATGCGGTGAATCCTTCCCCTGGCTTGCTTCACTCAGCAGGAACTGTAAACCTTGAACTGCAAACCTGATCACAACAAAAGAGGAGCTTGTGTTATTCCAAATAAAAACACGAACTCTGCAAGATAAGGCCTAAATCTGGGCTCTAATGTCATATCCTTGATCGGGGCCTTCTGATCAAACCATTAGTGGGAGAGATTCCTCCTTAACCATGCAGCTTAAAAGCCCCGCAAGAATTTACCTTTCCCCAGAGTCTGATGCTTGCCCAGATTCCAAGTATCCGTGCTGCCAGAGGATGAATGGGAAATGAGGCCCATATTCCTGTGACTGACCTTGTCTCCAACCTTCCTCTCTGATGGATGGTGCCCCACTAGGCTTGGTTTGAGCTGGTATGGTGTGATTTGAGTTGCTTGGACTTTTGTTCTCTTTTGCACAGGAGTTCAAACCTGACTTCTTTGCTAGACTCTAAACTTGGTGGGGACCAATATATGTCTCTTAATTTGTTTTTGGAAATGGGTTTAAGTCTGAATTCTTTACTGGTCTTCAATCTACATGAGAGCAGAATTCTTTATATGCAAAGCCTCGTGCTATGGAGACATACTTCAGAGAAACAGTGGGTTCAGCAGCAGGCCACTGCAGTAAAACAAATATCTCAATAAAATGAGTCAAATGAGGGACGCCTGGGTGGCTCTGCGGTTGGGTGTCTGCCTTCAACCCAGGGATCCTGGAGTCCTGGGATCGAGTCCCGTGTTGGGCTCCCTGGGTGGAGCTTGCTTCTCCCTCTGCCTGTGTCTTTGCCTCTCTGTCTCTGTCTCTGTCTCTCATGAATAAATAAATAAAATCTTAAAATAAAAAAAGAGTCCAATGAATTTTTTAGTCTCCCACTGCATACAAAAGTTACATTTACACTATATTGTAGTCTATTAAGTGTGCAATAGCATATGTTTAAAAAAGTACATATTTAAATTAAAATATTTTATTGTTCAAATTGATAACCATTTTCAATAAGTCATAATCACTATCACGGATCACAATAAAAATATAATAATAATGAAAAAGTTTGAAATATTGAATTAGTAAAATGTGACACAGAGACACAAAGTGAGCAAAGCTGTAGAAAGATGGCACCAATAGATTTGCTCAATACAGGGTTACTACAAACCTTCAATTTGTAAAAAACAAAAAAAAAATTTTAAAATGCAAGTCTGCCAAATGCAGGAATGCAAAGCACAGTAAGATGAGATATGCCTCTCCAGCATATGGGAGAGATATAATATTTTTTCATTGACTTTGTGTATTTCATTGAATCATCACAACTCTTGTATGACTGAAATCTAAGTTTGCTTATTTTCTAGATAAGGAAACTAAAATTCAAGAAGGACAAGTCATTTCTGAAAGGCGTGAAAATGACCAAATTGAGGTTCAAATTCTTATGCATCTGACTCCAAAGTCTATGCTAAACTAAATATTCTCCAGTTAACTAGAATGGTCATCAAGGAATCATGCTGCCAGAGTACTGTAAAATCAGAAACATGGATGTTGGTGTGCTATAAATGAATTTAAGGTTCAGAATAGTATATTTTTCAGACGTGGATTACCATAATCCCATGTAATAGATCAGCCCAAAACCCAGTGGCAAAACAAACAAACAAACAAAAAAACAACCATGCAGCTGATTTTCACTCATTTGTCTGCTTGTTGTCTTGAACTCAGCTGATCTTGGCTGGTTTCAGTTGAGCTTGACTGAAAGCTTTGGATTGGATTCAAGCCAGTGTCACAAAACTCTCATCTTTTTGGGGACCAGCTCTTCTCATGGCAAAAGGTGGAGCACAAGAGGGAAAGCCTGACTGGGCAAACATACTTTTAGCTTCATGCCAGACAACATCCTGTTGTCCAAAACAAATCATATGGTTAAGTCTAAAGTCAAGGGCATAGAGACTTATACTTCTGGCATGGAGGTGAGGTGTTAGAGAGAAAGTGAATATTTGCTGAACAATAATCTGTCCTGTTCATAAATATTCATGTCCATCCCTTGGGCAAGATACACTCAGCTCTCTTGTGGAAACTGTAAAGTCCCATCTAATCATGACATCAGGCTTGAAGTCTAGGATATTATTATCTATATAGGTACAACTGTAGGTCTTGTTGGTGTACAGTTCTAGACACTCACAAGACAAGTTACCTGTCCCCAATCCCCCACCAAACACATGCAAACTCAAAATAATCCTGGAGTAAGGAATGATAACTGGTGAACTCACGCGAGAAGGGAAGAATGCGACCCATGCAGCAGGCACACTCCCTTCATCGCCTTGAATTCTGCTAGTGTAATGTCACCTATGGTAAAGGGTATTCCTTTATTAAGTCCCAGATGCGCTCCCTGGGAATCCCTATCAGTACCTCATACTCCATGGCTTGAATCTACCCTTCCTTTACAGTCACCCTCTTTGGCCATTTCAACTTATGAAGCTGAAGCTTTTGAAAAATATGGCTTTCTTGGCTGCTGAACAAGTCACTCATCCTACTTTCAGCTTGTGGAAAACTGGAAGTTGAGAGATATTTTCACTTCTCCAACTGATTCAATCTCTTTTTGTCCAATCCATGTTAGTAGCAATATTGCTAGGATTTACCTCAAAATCCTCATTGCTTTTCTCTGTATTTGATTCTATATATTTTGATTCCAGTCAAATTCCAGTATTAAAATCCACACTCACAATTCTTTTGGAAACGTGCCTCTTTCCCTAGTCTTACAAATGTCATTTCAGATACACACTCACACACACACACATACACACACACACACGTAACAGCCATTACATATATAATGTGTATGTATGTGTGTGTGTGTGTGTGAGAGAGAGAGAGAGAGAGAGAGAGAATGATAGGTGGATCTACATTAAGCTTAGCTTCAAGCTATGGGTTAAATCCAGGTTTGTTCCATGTGTTTTTCATTCTCCTTGGGCTGGTCAGTGGCTAACAGAGGCATATTCTTCTCATGGCAAAATGTATGGGCTCCAGAGGGCAAACTCAGTCACACAAGTTAACGGAAGCCTCTGGTCACATCATATCTTCTAATATGCCCTTGGCCAAAGCAGGTTGTATGACCAAGCCCAAACTTAAGTGGAAAGAGAAATACACTCTCTGAAGGTAGGGTGGGAGGCAGAAGAAAAAATATTTGTTAAACAATTATAATCTACCATAGGTAGTAATAATAGGTCAAATTCTAGAATTTTCATAGAGCATGAAATATCCTTTAGGTCAAGACAAATAGTTCTGAGGATATGAAGCACGTGTATAAAATAGAGAGGAAGTTTTCGGGAAGTATTGTTTGGATGATGGTCTAAAATGGTAGGGGGTGACAAAACAAATGCATACTACTCTATGGTTTGTTAAACTGGGGGAGACAGAGAAGAGTAGTTTCTTTCAGAGAGGATTTTAAGAGAATCTGTATATAGAAGGAACAGCCATTGCATATATATTCATGTGCATATATGTCTATGGAAATTGGACTTTGAAATTTTCAAAGCTGAAAAATTGGCCATTCAAAAGTTATCAACAGTCTCCAGTTTTGAATTAGAAATCCTTTTTTTTTTTTTTTTACCTTTTATTATGAACCATTCACACACACAGAAATAACATATCAAATCCCATTGTAGCTGTCACTCAACTTCACCGATTTTAGCTCGTGGCTACTACTGTTTCATCCTTACTCTAGCCATGCCTTCTGCCACAAGATTATCATAAAAGCATTCTCAGACATAATAGTATTGTAAACTAAATAGTTCATCAGTGTTGCTATTCCTAGGAGTTGTACTTTCTTTACTCTATACTCAAGCCTTCAGTGAAGTCTTGTCAAAAGTAAGAGTGTGTATATTTTGTTAAGAAAAATCATACAACATGTGTCTATATTCAGAAAGAGTAGCTACAGGAAAGCTGTATCCTTTTCAAGATTGGAGTGGAATTATTAAAATAATTTGTTCATAACACAGAGGGCATCTTGGGATGGAAAGGCATTTTTGGCAAGCTGAGCAGTGTGGTAGCATGAGCAGAAAGCCAGAATCTGAATCCATGAGAGATAGCCCTCTTGGATAGTACTTTCTAAACTATAGGCTACTGTTCATTAGTGGGGAGTGAAATCAGTTTTCTGGGTAATACCATCATTCAAAAGATGAAATAGAATAAATGAGGTGAAATAGACTAGAGTAGAATAAAAAATAGCAGTGCATATAAAATATATTAAAGCTAAGTACAGTACTGTTTTTGTAATCATTGGCATGGTTATACTAGGTCATGACTGGTGGTTATGGCCACAGATATTTGAGAAGTAATGCCCTAGGAACGTTTAGAAATAGCTCGGGGACTTTTTGAGGGTAATAGGAGTTTATGGCAACTAGGTCTTGGGAGACCGATGTAGCTGGTTCCCAGACTATAAGAATTTTGGTTACTAAATTCGTCTATTTGGTTATGACTTTATTACATCTTGCAAAGTGTCTAAACATAGTGGGTTCTCAATAAACATTTGTTTAGTATATAAATAGTAAATAAAATAGAACAGATACAGGTATGTCTGTTTGGCAGGTGGCCTTCCTTCAAGTGGTGGTTCTATCTTCCATCTTGTGACCCTACTGGTCCCTAAGATCTCAATGTCATCTGTGTCTATCTGATGGCAGAGAAGGAGCTTGAGAAGGTGTCCCTGCTCTTAAGATCCTAAACAAAATCTAGCCTTTTGACCATACCAACATGCAAGGGAGCCTGGAAAATATGATACAGCTGCGTGCCCAGAAAAAGAGAATCAATTTGATGAACAATGGCATGGTTATATAAAATAGTATATGATACCAATCAAATACATAGTACTCTGGACATTTCTCTTGTAGTGCAATTGAGAGCAATATTTTAGAGGTTAATTGGAAAGATTTTGGTTTTGTTTTTAAACTAAAAATTTAAATGTGTTTGCCAATCTTCAATGTAGTTTTCAAGCCTTTTCTTTTAATATAGGTCTTTGATTAGAAGTCTACATTGTCTTCTTTACAAAAATACACTCATAAGGCAAATGATTTCCAGATTGTCTTTTAAAAACTAAAATGAGAACTTTTAAGTCAACTTATAAACAGAATCCTTCTCGGTTTTGAAAAAATTTCAAGCTCTATTTTTCATTCACATACAAACTAACATCATACTTTTAAAAATAGCTCTGATTCATTCCAAATATCTTTGGAGTGTTTTAAAAGAAATATCTGTCTTTTAATATTTCACTAGTTGACCATATGAAATTACATAATTAAAAAAAAAATATGTACCGTTCAATGCAAAAAAAAAGAGAAAGAAATTACATAATTAAAACAGTATGCAATGGAAATAAATAGGTTTGGGAACAAACATAACTAATTCTTAGGAGGAATTCATCTCAGCTGTTGGGTTCATCATGTCTGCTGGTAACCTATCAGCACAAGTATTCAACATGTTGTGAGTAAAAGTCACAACTGTTCATAGAAGGAATGGAGAGCAGTGGTTAATCAGATGGGTTGCTTAAGGAGAGGTTGATTGAGATTGTTTCTTCTGTGCATAAATCGACTATTGTTTACATTATCAATCTTCATTGCCACCATCCTTTCAGAAGGTGCTCTTACAATATCTATTGTATAAGCAAAAATAAATAAATAAGTCCTGTTAATAATTTAAAAATTGGTAATATCTACCTTGCACTTAATCTCTAGGCTATGTATTGCACATGCTTTAACTCATACAGTACTCCAACCATCCCAGAGGAAGGTATATTAGTATCTCCATTTTACAGAGGGGAAAAGAGGTTTATGATGTTGACTATCTGTTTATGATCCTGGAATCACTGCAACTAGAGGCAAGATTTGACATCAGCTATTCCGATTCCAAACCTGCGCCCTTAACCACTCAGCTATATGTTTTTGTCATAAATGTTAACTTTGCTCAGACTATGTACATACTGACTCAATTATTCAGATGTTCTCACTATCTAGATATGAGTGTCCTATAGGTTGAAGAAATCACTTGTTAGCTCAATTACTAAATTATCTTTGATGGGCTTTGATTATCCTTTTGTTGAGCTTTCTTTTATAGCACACAAATAATACAGGCCATTTGCATATCAAAAACGTATTCTGATGACCCTTAAAAATTCAGCACAATGTATAACTTTTACACTATACGCAATGATCTCAGAGGTCAGGAGTTGTGCCTATTTTAGTTGACAGACGCATTTCCTTACACCTAGCAGAGCACTTCGCTCAATAAAGATTTATTGAAGAATAAATGAATCAGTGAAAGAATGAGTGAACTTTTCCAGTA
Source organism: Canis lupus baileyi (assembly GCF_048164855.1). Classification (NCBI taxonomy): domain Eukaryota; kingdom Metazoa; phylum Chordata; class Mammalia; order Carnivora; family Canidae; genus Canis; species Canis lupus. Next base: position 27,841,188 of record NC_132871.1, on the reverse strand, counting down.
AATATTTCCTGGTAATAGGATAGTCTATCTAAGGTGAGAGAAAATTGTTGTGAAACACCAATGACATTTTTTGTATCAATTGATATCATTTAATTTTTTGAAATTTGTCAAGAAAGATCCAACCATTAAAAGATAAAACCTTCTCAAATATCATAAAACTTATGTTATGATGTACGATAATATATCTGAAGGCTTATTCCCACTGAAACCAAGGCTAGTATTTGATAACCACAAACAGAATGATTATGTCAGAGAGTCTTATTAACCACCTAAAACTTGTTCTTTAAAACTGTCCAGGGATGTCTGGGTGGCTCAGTGGTTGAGCGTCTCCCTTTGGCTCAGGGCGTGATCTCAGGATCTGGGATCGTGTCCCACATCGGGCTCCTTGCAGAGTCTGCTTCTCCCTCTGCCTGTGTGTGTCTCTGCCTCTCTCTCTCTCTGTCTCCATGAATAAATAAATAAAATATTTGAAAAAATTTAAAAAATTAAACCATCCAGTGATTGTTCAATGCCACTTTTTAAGAGAAAGAACCATCATAATTTAGGGCAGCCCGGGTGGCTCAGCGGTTCAGCGCCACCTTCAGCCCAGGGCCTGATCCTGGAGACCCGGGATCGAGTCCCACATCGGGCTCCCTGCATGGAGCCTGCTTCTCCCTCTGCCTGTGTCTCTGCCTCTCTTTCTGTGTCTCTCATGAATAAATAAATAAAATATTTTTAAAAAAAGGAACCATCATAATTTAGAATATTAAATATCAGCAAAAGTGTACACTGTATTAAATCATATATCCTTTTGAAGTGGAAAATCATGTTTTCTTTCTGAAAAACCATTGATTTAAACCAGGATAAATTTGGAGTTAACATCAGTCAATGTTCCAGCAGGTAGCAAATGGCACAAAGTAGGCTAATTTGCTAGGGTTTAGAAAAACCATTAGAGATAATATAATGCCCCATAAGTGACTTGTATACTTTACTAGTATGAGCATTTTAAATACCACTACAGGTGTGCAGAGTGAGGAGGAAGGACAGTCACAGAGATGGCTGTAGGCTGGGGCCTGTCCTGGAGGAGACTCCTGGCCTTCAGTCAAAGGATGCAGTCACCCCTGGCAACCCTGCACTACTCTTCCATGCCTCTGATCAGCCACTCGTGTTCCTACACACCCAAGTTAAGGGGCAAGGGTGCTTGGTGATATGATCAGTACAGGCTAGCGCCCCATTCAGAGAACAGAGGGGATCATACTTAAGAGTCGATTGATTGGCACAAGCAAAAGGATCCAGCACAGAGTCTAAGCATTTTTTTTCAACTTGAGTTCTTTAGAAGCAGTTTTTAAAATTATGACTTTTAGCAGTACCTAGATTTTGTATTATAGTAAAAGAAGAGGGAAAATAAATGTAGCAAACCTATATAAAGAGGTCTTTTGAAAAAATATGTTAGAAAAGTAGAGGGAAGAGTCTCTAATATTGATGAGAGAAGTCATACTTTCCCCGCCTAATCCACGAGGTTGCTGCAGGATTAAATAAAATGTCTATGAAAATGCTATGCAAATGTAAGTTGCCTTTTTTTCAGTGAAGAAAACAACCTTGTAATTATGCTCTTTATTTTTCCTTCTTTCACTGACATTTCCAAGAATGCACAATACTGTCTTTCTAATGATCCAGTTAAAATGCAATCAAATAATTATGATATGATGTGATAAATGAGGGAGATTAATTCTGTATCCAGATGGGGGTTGGGTAAGGCTTCAGAGAGGAGGTGACATATGCGCTGGACCTCGAAAAGTGAATAGAAATCCAGCGGAAGTGGCCAGGAAGTGGATTTGAGCAGGGAAGCAGCACAAGTAAAGGCCAGGGAGTGTATCAATCCTTGGCTTATTTGGAGACGTAGGAGACCAGGGTTTCTGGCTCACAGGATGAACTGAATGTGTAAAGTGGCAAGGGAAGAGGCTGAAAAAGAAGACTTACATTGAGTTGCACAACATCTTTTTTTGGTCCATAATAAGGATTTTGTTTGTTTTTTACTGTAGAACAATAGTTTGAAACCAGGGCTCCATTTTAGAATTCCCTGGGGGACCTTTTAAGAAATACTAATGCCTAGGACCAATTAAATCAGAATCTCTGGCAATGAGGACCAGGCATAGTTTTATTGTTTTTGTTTTGTTTTGTTTTGTTTTGTTTTAAGAATGACCCATTGGTGGTTTTAATACGAAGCCAGTGAAGAGAACCTGTATCGTAGAATGAATGAATAAGACACATTGATATCTTCAGTCACAATTTTTTCATTGAGCCCTAGGCCTGTACACAGCTGCCTTCTGCATATGTCTTCCTGCCTGCACCCTCCCGGACATTGCAAGGTGCCTACCTCACATTTGGAATTGCATCATTGATGGCGTACATGTTCCTAATCTGTACTTTGTATGATATCCTTTATTTCACAGAATGCCATCCAAATACATCCAGTTGAGAAATCTCTCAATTATTCTTGAGTCTTTCTTTCTTTTTTTTTTCTTGAGTCTTTCTTACCACAGTCACCAGATTGTCTTTTTCTACCTCTTAACTATTGATCCAGGCAGCCTCACTTCTCCCCTGTCGTATTGTCACTGGTCTAGACCAGGCCTCCATTTCCTGTCACCAGAAGAGGAGTAACTGGTAAATTTGTCCCAATTCAATCAGGTATCCACATAATTGCTTCAGTGACATTTCTGAAATATAGATCCACAAGTCATTCTAATATTGGATATCCTTTGATATTTTCTCAATTTTCTTAGAATACATTAAAAACATTTTAACATAAATTGAAATGCCTTTAAAATTGTTTCACCATGTGCCACCAGGCTCTTTCCCACTGTTGCACTTCTCACTGGGGTGTCCACACATGCTCTTCCTCTCCTCTCGGCAGTCTACACCTGCTATTCTTTGACAACTCGGTTCACACTTTAGGCCCCATGATGACCCTCTGAGACATAGAAATCTGTACCACCCTTATCAAGGACTTATTAGGCTGTATTTTAAGTACTTATTTAATTTAATATTTTCTCATAATACATAAAGTTTTGTAGTACACGGAAAATATCTGTTTTGTTCATGACAAACAGTTCTCTTTTTTTTTTTTTTGTAAAGATTTTATTTATTCATGAGAGACACAGATAGAGAGAGAGGCAGAGACACAGGCAGAGGGAGAAGCAGGCTCCATGCAGGGAGCCCGATGTGGGACTCAATCCCGGGGCTCCAGGATCACACCTGGGCCGAAGGCAGGCACCAAACCGCTGAGCCACCCAGGAATCCCCCATGATTTGTATTCTCAAGTATAGTATAGTTATTAGCACAGAGCTGGTATTGAGTATTTGTTGAATGGATGAATAGATGTGCTAATCTTGGGGATGCAAAAATATGATGACATAAAATTCTCAGGCCCTGTCCTCCAGAGATTTATAGTCTGGTGAGGGAAGCAGGCAAGTAAATGGAAAAATACAATGCAATGGGAAATATCTTGTTTTAGGTAAAAGCTATAGGGTGCTATGGAGCCCATAAGAGTAGCATCTAATTCAGCATTGGCAGGGGGTTAAGGGAGACTAGTCAGGAGAAATTGGATAAGGATTTGACATCTAAGCTGATTTTTGAAGGAGCAAGTGATTGGCTAGAGAAAAGGGGGAAGGGAAAAAAGCAGTGTGGAACGCAAGCAGCAGGAACAAAGAGAACACAGCACATGGCAGAGGAAGTCCAGATAGCCAAGCATGGCTGGAGGTTGGAGGGGCGGAATGCAGAGATAGAGTTGGAATAATGAGCGGATCCAAGACTGATAAAATGGATGGGCATTGGGAACTTGATCTTGAGGGCAATTAAAAGCCAGCAAGTTGTGTAAGCAAGGTCTTGGCGTGACCTACCTTGGTCTTTGGAGTGGTCATGGACTGTGTCTTGGAGACTGCCTAAGAAGGGCACAGCGAGGAAACCTGAGTGGTTCAGAGGAAAGATGCTCTCCGTGGACTTGAGAACTCATGAAGAGACAGAAACGAGGAAGCCCCAATAGGCTTTGCTGACTGATAGGAACAAGCACGTGCAAAACAGGAAGGAATGAAAAAAGGACGACTCTAGTTTCTGACCTGGGCAATGAAATGAGGGAGGTGCCATCCTCTGAGACTGGAGTGACTGAGAAGAATCAGACTGGCTGCGAGAGCAGGTAAGTCCAGCTTTGGCCTTAAAGGCAGGCGTGCCAGTTTGCACACAGAACCCTGTCCTAGCTTGGATTAGGTCTGCAGACACTTTGATTTCAGACTTCTAGCCTCCAGAACAGTGAGGCAATAAATGTCTGCTGTTTTAAGACACTTGGTTTGTTGTGTTGGCTGATGCAGCCTTAGGAAAAAATACAGATTTTTAAATAATTCCAGCTAATATTTTTGAACATTTACTATGTGCCAGTAACTATTCTAAGTGATTTGTGTCATCCAATTTAATCCATGTAGCAACTTTTTTTTTAATTTTAAAAATAATCTTCTTCCTCTTTTTTTTGAGATTTTATTTCTTTACTCATGCGAGACAGAGAGAGAGAGAGGCAGAGGGAGAAGCAGGTTCCCCAGTGAGCAGGGAGCCCGCCCGATGTGGGGCTCCATCCCAGGACCCTGAGATCATGACCTGAGCCAAAGGCAGATGCTTCACCAACTGAGTCACCCAGGCACTTCATGTAGCAACTTTAAGATGTATGTACTATTATTATTTAAAAAAAAAAAAAGGAAGAGAAAAAGGATGAGTAGAAGAAATTGTGGGAAAAGGAAAGAGATTGGTTTATTTTTGTGTCACCTGGTTAATCTCTCCTTTTGAGACCCTTGCGCATTCCCCAGGAATGTAAGAAGCCCCCACCCAGAAACCAGCAGCCCTACAGTGAGGCATCCCTGACACCTACCAGTTGTGGCCTGGAGACCTCTGTGAGCCTAAGGCTTTCTGGCCGTCCCACCAGGCACCTCCGGAGGCCCCCCCCAGCAGAGAGGAAGAGGGGTCTCTCTCCCAGGTACCACGGAAGACTTACGTTGGGATGGAACTTTGGTCTACCTGTGTGCTAGGAAATGCAAAGGGCAGCTGGTGCGTTTAGATGCGATGCAGATACGAATGTGTGATCCCTCACCTAAGTGGTCAGCTTTGTGACCCTGGGCCGAGTTTCCTGCAGGCTAATCAGGTGGGGACAGCAAGGACAGGGCCTCCCCGGCCTTCTTTCCAGTGCACTCCAGGGCACACAGAACCCGGGACAGTCCCTGCTCCCTGTGGGTGGCTGCGTGAGGACCCGGTTTCCTTCCTGCCTGTGGGGAGACACGTTTCCTCAGAAATAAATCCCCACCATAAGCGTAGATATGAGCTGAGCCTGTAAAGTTATAAGATGGATTTTCACCGTGGCTTGTGGAATCCGTTTCAAAAGCTGAGGAAACAACGGAGGTGTTTAGGCTGCCAAGACGGGTAAGTTTTAAGGGATAATTTATGTGATGCTGAGAGATGGATAGAGTTGAGATGATGTAAATGAAGAGATTTTGGAAAGTATAAAGCACTGTATAAATATATTCCTATTCAGGATGGTTAATAATCCCTGTGCTGTGCAGCACACTGACTGAGAAGTCAACTATTTGATATAAGCCTTGTATTTCGGGTTAAATAGTCTCCAAGATATCATTTTAGGAATTGGTTTCTATTCCAACTAGAGGGGTCCTCCAGTTTCTATTATTATTTTTATGCAATTGTCAGTGCACCCTGTACTTCACTGAGGAGGGTGTGATATGGTAGGTCTTGCTCCTTTTATCCAGCCCTGTTGCAATGTTTTACCCCCAAGCACCGATGGAGCTTTCTTTATGAATGTAAAAGCACAGAAAAGTTGAGGAAGCCACCTGAAATCACACAGCAGGGCAGCTGCAGGAAAAGCTCGGGACATAGCAGCCTGACCCTCCATTACGTATTCAAATCTCTTGAGGACTCCCCCTTCTACTAAACATCGTTAAGTATTGTGTTTATACCTAAATAATAGCCTAATGGAGGAACCCAGGACTCAATCTTCAGTTTATAAATTCTTCAGCATAACTCCAGGTTGAGCCAGAAAAATATCACACAAGCTAGCATATTTGGCAAATGGGAACCATCGTGCTCATTAATATATGGCTGGTAATAAAGATAATCACAAGTTTGCATACTTTTAGTTATAATTTCCTCAGTTAATTCTGTAATACCAGATATTAGTGTACTCATATTCTGGGAACACATATGTTTAAGTGTCATTCTGATTTTTAGCAATGATTTTTAATGTCCAAATGCCCAGATATTTCTTTGGGATATGTGTTCAGAATTCTAAAGAGTGAATTTCTAGGTAACCATGAACATGGAAATAAAACAATACTTGAAGTTGATGTCTCAGGAAGGTTTCTTCAGGAAGACGGTATGATTGGCTCTGGCTACTAACATATTATTATTGCTTGTGATGCAACTATTCTGGCCAGAAGGACTTTCAGATCGTATCATCAAGAGTCTGGAGCAGAGACTAAAAGGAGCACTCTTTTGTAACTCGCCAGGAGATTTGATTTTTATTTATTTACTTGTTTGTTTGTTTTTAAATAGACAACTGGCATATTTTGTTATCTTGTATAGATATGCTTCTGTTGATAGTCAATGGTTGCTCTTCCTTCATAAATGAGTATAAAACATTAAAAGCATTCAAAATTAACTTGACCGTTTCTACTTTTATATCATTATACACTTAAAAGAAAATAATGCTATAACAACAAGGACAAACAATAGACTGATGCCACTGACAGTCATTTGCCAGGGATAGAGGTGGAGCACGAGAACTCACCTGGTTGGATGAGGGTAAGGTTAGATTGCTATTTTGAAAGATGCAGAGAAGAGTCTGGGGATCACCCAGTAAGCACACTCTCTGCTTTCTAGAAGCAATTCCCTCCTTCCGCTACACTACTTTGAAACGCCCTGCATTATATTTGTTTATGTATTTGTTTATATGTATAGTTTATAATAACTTCCTCAGGAAGAGGAGGTTTTTATAGTTTATATATAAACTATACATATAAACCTAACTTCAAACATAAGCACTACTAATACTATGAAACTAAATTGAGCTAAACCAAAATTGTCCATATATGTATACTTTTATTATACATGTACATTTTTCCCTGTACTGCATCATCTTTTTGAAATTTTACCTTCTAAATCATAATGAATAACAGCACATCTTTAGGCTGTGACTTGTTATTAACTTGAGAAAGTCATAAGTTATATTGATTTTTAAAATGGAATATTCCCCTTTATTCATTATCTTTTCACCTCAACTAGCAAATATACCAAAAAGTATAAATGTCCACGTCTCGATCCTAAAAATACCATTGCCTCAAGTGAATTCCAAGACATGCAAACATCCGTGCCATGAGTCAAAGAAGGCAATGCTGGCATTTGACAGACCCTACTCCAAAGTATTTGAAACTCGTCACGATTACATTTTTAAAGTGTTCACATCTCATTTAATATTTGCGTTACAACTAAAACTCTCTAAAAAAGTGAAGGCAATATTGAAATCTACTTTGGTGCTATGCACTACTCTTAATTTGAGAAGCACTAACTTGACCACCAAATGGCAAATTTGTAGGGTTACCATTTCATATGCCTTTCCAATACAACCAATATTTATGTGTTACACTCGATTCAGTGAAAAGTCTAAATGGGACTTTCCAGATTTTCAGCACAACTGAATGCAATATGATGATGTGACATTCTATCCACGTCACTCTCAACCTTGTGGATTGGAAGATCAGAATTTAGCTGGACAATATCCATATTATGCATGAGGATACAATTTGTTTTTTTGCTCCACTCTGTAGTATGTTTTGTTTTTTAAATTTTTATTTATTTATGATAGTCACAGAGAGAGAGAGAGAGAGGCAGAGACACAGGCAGAGGGAGAAGCAGGCGCCATGCACTTGGAGCCCGACGTGGGATTCGATCCCGGGTCTCCAGGATCACGCCCTGGGCCAAAGGCAGGCGCCAAACCGCTGCGCCACCCAGAGATCCCTCTGTAGTATGTTTTAAAGAAAATCTGTTGGTCAACTTATTAGAAGTCAAAATAAAATTTCACAGCAAGACGGGGAGAGAAAACTGCTTGGAAAAGATTTGAAATATTAGACAAAATGCTTTGAACCATAATGAAATTGCCCATTCATGTTCAGACTGGTGCCAGTCTGAACATGAATATGAGGGTTATCTGTGCTGCAGATAGAGGAAAAGTGTGCCATTGCTGAGGTCAGCTCCTGAATTGAGAGTGGAAACTCAGACTCTGTCCAACCAAAGCAGTTCCAAAATGAAAACAAATCAGTTGAAAGGAAAAAATCAATCAAATAATTACTGGGACAAGTATTAAAAAAATAATTGCTTTTTTGACTGGATTTTCCTTATGATTATAATGACAGGGTTTTTGATACAACCTCAGTTTCTGATTTTTCAAAATATGCTACTAAGCACCATGGTTTTATAAAAAGCAGCATCTCTAAGGAGGTGTAAATCCTTGGTCACCCAACAGGATGTGGGCAGTGTCAGGAAGCAGAGCCGCGAATGGTGGTGTAGGTGGTAGGGGTGGCAGGGTGCAAAGCTGGTTGGGTGATGCACCGCTCCCCCTTGGTGTGGACCCTAAATATTAACTGAGGAATTTTGTCAAATGTTTCACCTTTAAAGGATTTTTTTTCCCTTTCAGAAAAGACTTTGAGGAGGACATAGGAGCTTCCCTTTCACAAAAGCCTGGATAGGTTTAGGAAATATCCGTTCCTGCCTCTGTTAGCTTTTTGCTCTTCAGAGTGAATTCCCTATGGCAAAGTTATAATCCAGATCACTGTAAGTGTGTGTGTGTGTGTGACACACACACACATATTTTTCAATTACTCTTTCCTCAAGTTCTAACAAATTAGATTTAATTATTTCATTATTATAGCTTCCTTTTACCTACATCTTAAAAAATAACCACAGTCATTTCATCTTTGCAAACCTCATCTCTTTCATCTTAACCCATTTATGGACATGTCTGTTTTAACTGGACATGATGGAGAAAACCGCATTTGCACAAAGAACCCGTTTCTTAAGTTGGATGTGCTATTTGACATGTAAGTAAACATCAGGTGATAGGAAATGAAATCAAATAAAGAAGTAGAAAGATGAAATCTGGCTGGAAAGGAGTTTTGTCTTGCTTATTTATTTGAGCTGTATGGAAATGAAAAGGTGCCACTGACTCATTTAGTGCCCTTTATCACTGTGGGCTTTTCACTTGTTCTCACGTAACACATAGCGCGTGCGTGCACACACACACACACACACACACACACAATAGATGCTCACTTACTATTTATACGTTATCATCTGCCATGGTCTTTGAAATTTCTGTTTTGCATTAAAGACAAAGAATTCCTCCCTCTGACTGCTTATGGAGGGTTTCCTGACACAAGAACATAATTAACTCTTTACTGGCCTAACTAATTTCTGCATTTTAAAAAGTCACCCAGATATGACAAAAGTGGAGCACTCAATCCACAGGGTGGCCATTAAGTGCACTCCGTTACTGGATGTTCTCAATTCAGACCACAATTACTGTCAGGGAATTGCTCTGGAAGCTCCTCTTGTACGCAAACAGGAATACCATTCATTAAGGAGCACTTTCAATAAAACACAATCTATATTTTTTAATGAATATTTGAGGAAGAAAATACAATCTTGGGCTCAGAAACCTGCAGTACGGTTATTATTCTTTTAATAACACCGACTCTCTCATGTACATATACTGACAGGTGCAGGAGAAGGGAGCGCACGTGAGGTGCCGGCTTTAACGAGCAAGAAATGAAAAAGCCGAGCCACGGTAAACTAAGTCAATGTTAGGGTTTCCGGGAACCGCCTCCAGCAGACACCGCTTTCTCAGGGTTTTATTGATGTTCCCGAGATAGGAGAGTCGCCATCAGCCTTTCAAGCTCAGTTAAATATGGGAACATGGGGCACTTTGGAGACTGGACAAACCCAGAGGCCCATCTAAGGCTGTCCCTCGCTCCAAGAACAGGCCACTCCACACCCACTTCTTCTTTCTCTTAATGTATTTTTAATTTTAGTGACTGCGGTTTCCATATTTTCAGGCTGTTGGCTCCGATAAAACACCTAGTTGCAGTCTCTAGGAAATGAGATCACTAATGTTTAACGCTCGAGGAAAATGTGTACAATTATTTCTCTCTAATGAACTTTAAATAGGACTCTGGACTAAAAAAAAAAAAAAAAAAAAAACACCAGAAAACAAAAAACAAGACCAAGCAAAACCCCCAAAGGCAGAAACCGAAGCGTGTGTGCGTGTGTACAGTGTGTGCACACGCAGACACGCGGGTGCTGCAGGGCGGCGGGCGGCGGGCTCCGGGGCCCTCCCTGGGAGGTGCGGCCCGGCCCTCGGGGGCAGAGCGCGGGCAGCCCCAGTGCTTCTTGGACGGAAGAATTCCAGGAATTCTGCTGCTCAAACAAACCTTCCATTGGAAATCTAAATTGTGCTTCCAGAGAACAACTGAATCACGATTTTTAAAGGAATGAAAAATAGGTGGCAATAACCTATGGAAGTGTAATAAGCTGCCAAGGGAAGAAATAACGCAGCATCCGTCCGGGGAAGGGAGGCGCCGCGGCTGCGGCTGCGGCTGCGGCTGCGGCCCCGGCCGCGGGGGGCCCGACAGGAGGGCGCGGCCACGGGTCGGAGCCCCTCGCGCCCCAGCCCCCGGGCCGCTCCCGGGCCGCTCCCGGCCGCCGCCGGCTTTCCGTCTCCTTCAAACTGGGCGGACGGCGGCGGCTTTGGAGCGGCTCCCGGCGGGTCCCGCTGCGGGCGCGGAGGCCGCGGAGGCCGAGGGCTGAGGCCGGCGCGGCGGGCGGGGGCCCCCTGGGGCAGCTCGGGCCCCTCCCGCCCGCGGCCGGGCTCCAGCCGGGCTCCAGCCGGGCTCCGGGCGGCTCCGGGCGGCTCCGGGCGGGCGAGGGGCGGGCGAGGGGCGGCGCGGCCCGGACCCGGGAGCCGCGGGGACCGGCGCGCACCTGCCGCGGGGAGGCCACGGAGGCCACGGAGCCGAGAGCCGCGGGCCCCGCGCCAGGGCGCTCCGCACGGCAACACTGCCCCCTGTCGGCGCCGCGGGCCCGCCGCTCCCCGAGGCCTGCGGCCCGGGTGCGGGAGAGGTGGGGGGCGGGGGGCGGGGAGGGCGCGGATGGGGGGTCGGTGCGGGGAGCGCGGAGTGTGCGGGGGGCGCGGGGGGCGCGGGCAGGGCGAAGGCGGGGAGGGCACGGGGGGCGCGGGGAGGGCGGGGAGGGCGCGCCGCCACCAGCGGGACGGTCGCCCTCCCGCAGCCGTAGTCGCCCCGGGCCGGGCCGCAGGGGCTCCGGGACTCGGGGTCCCCGCCTCCCCCGCCCCCCATTCCGGCCCCGGGCCGCGGAGGCTCGGCGAGCGCGGCGGGGGTTGGGGGTCGGGGGTCGGGGCGGCCCGCAGCAGCCCCGCAGCAGCCCCGCAGCCGCCCGTGCCTCCGCCGCGGCCGTGCGGGCGCCTCCGTCCGCCGTCCCAGCAGGTGCCAGTGGCTGGCGCGCGGGCTGGACGACTTGAGGACGGACGGACGGACGGACGGGCGGACGGACGGGCGGTCCCCCGGGCCCAGCGCACAGCGCGCCCTCCCCGCCCGCTGCACAGGTTGACGCGGACTCCGAAAGGAGGGACCCCTGGCGCCCCGTGCTTCGCTCCGCTAATTCTCACTGAATAAACCACCAGTGAGGAGCAGTGGGTTTCTACAAGACAAAACCCGCTTTTTAGAGTTAACGCCTGTATTTGACAGCGGGCGGCGCAGCCCACGCAGGGGAGCCGCGGCGCGAGCGGGAGAAGCGGCGGCACCTGCGAGCCCCGGGGTGAGACCCGAGCCGAGGCCGCCGCCCGCTGCCCGCGGCTCCCCCAGAAGCTCTTCACACGAGAAGAATCTGAGCGTCCAGCAGACAATCGCGCTGCTGGGTGTGGAGACGCAGCTCGCATCTGCATTTCCAAGCTGACGTCTCCTCCTTTCCTTCCGGGGTTCGGGATGCCTGGACCCTTAGATGTGTGCGTGCTCTCCTCATTGTCAAAGTAGGCTTTGAAGGGAATTACAGTGTAGTGTTTAGATCACATTTTCCTCATAGGATTCATTTGCCAAAACGCTTGGCTCACTCTACGTAAAAACTTGGAGAAACTATTTTGAGCTTTTTTTTTTTTTTCAATCAATTTGGAAAGGTCAGTTAATTCTATTAGTGCTAAAAGTTTATAAATGGCTTTCATATAAATCATCTTATTTTATCTTTGTGAAAACCCAGTGAGGTAAGTAAGGCTGTATTATTACCTCTACTTGGCAGGTGAGGCGTAGGGAGATCAGAGAGTTAATGTGGCTAAGAGTCCGCAAACCCAGGGTTCTAATTTTTTATTTTTGTGCTCTTTTACTTTTGCTCATATGTGAGGTCAATATAATTTATTTCTCTACCTGCCTTAAAAGCAAAGGGAGTGGAGAGCTATGCTCCCAAGGCCTCCAAAGAGCATGCAGAGCTTGAAACTGCATAGAAAAACATTTTTAAAGATTAAATGAAACTTGGGCCTTCCTGCCCATTCATATTTAGATAGATTTCACACTGCGACGGTGTCTTAATAGAAGCACGTTTTCGTAGGGAGCCCCATTCCATGAGGCAAAACCAAAGTTTTCTACTTTCTCAACTCCTGCAACATCAGTAGGCTTCAGTGACAGATAAAGCTATCCATTAATGCCCTCCTTTCTGTCACGATCAAATTGACATTTCTCTCTCCCACCTCCAGTGACACCTCCCCCCGTTGTACCTATCAGCCTCTGCAGGATTCGTACCTGAAGCAAAGGAAACTCATCTTCCAGGGGCAGTATTTGAGGGGCACGTAGGTGGCTAAAGCAATTGTGTAGGTCTGCCACCAAACACAAACAGCACTACCAGGTAAGCCTTGCCAGACAGCATTGTCCTGTTAGACCGTAATTTCACTGAATTCCCCTTTGAACCTAAGGAATTTGCTTACTATTACCTGCGGAAGAATGTGTCCTTGTGCAAATTTCTCCTGGCCAAAATATGCAAGCCCTTATTATGGCAAGAAATAGCCATCCACGTCTTGCTGCATGAATGTGTTCATTGACCTTTGAGGCCAGCAACATAATTTTACGTGTGTGTGCGTGGCGGTCGGAGGAGGATGTCATTTCTTCCATGATAAAACAAGAAAAAAATCAGCAAGATTGTTGCTTTTTACATGGAGAAAGAGAAACCAATTTTTCTCGTCTCTATGAGTTGCTGACATAGACACACACTATAGATTTAGAGTAACTCGTGTGGCCGTTTCTTTTGCACATTGGAAATATAATTCAAGCAACATTCAAGTGACATTTTCTAACATGATGCTCAAGTATAAATAATAATCATTCCCAGCTTTTTTTTTTTCCTCGATCAAAATGGATCCAAAATTATTCCAATAGATAGTGCTACTGTAGTTTAATCAGTTGGTCAATAGGAGTACTTATCTTAGTGGTAAAAATCTGAAAAAAAAAATGTTTTTCACCTTTAGAAACAATTTCTTTATACATCTAAATCCTGGCTGGAAAAACAAGAGGTAATGAGATGTTGTTAATGCTTACTGTCTAGAGTTCTTTCAAGAAAACTTTATTAACACACAATGTCTTATTAATACTGTGTTAATTTTTTTTCTGATTTCTTATCATTGCTTTCATTTCCTGACTTTTGAAATGTCTTTAGACATCTCCTAGGTTGCCCAACGTTTTATGTATGAATTTTTTTTTGTTATAGTTCTGCTTAATGTTGGCTATTCCATATTCTCCGTGTGACTTCTCACTATTTTTATTATCATTAATTTGGTCTTATGGTTTAAGTGACCAGTTCGAATAACAATTTATGCCAGGTGAAGGAAAATAAATGAACTTCCAAAAATGAGCAGATACTCGTTGCAAAATTGTTTAGGCTGGAGAATAATTTATTTACATGCGAAGTTGCAGACTTTTTGATGCTTAATGGGATGGAGCTGCAGTGTTTTTCAAACAATGTATACAGGCAGTTCCCTCATTCAATATGGGTTATATTCTGGAAGTTCATTTGTAAGTCACTTGTGTGGAACTCAGAATGCATTTTCTTGCAAGAACCATATCATAATGGGGATTAGGAGCTCAGGCCAACCTCCCTGCCTCGCCAGTGCACAATGTTGTTGAAACATTGTTTTACATGTTCAGAGAAAATCTGTAAAAATGATGGGTGTTCTCATACCAGTCATCAAACAACACAGGGAAACAACAAAATTGAAAAGGACTATTTTGGAAATGCTGGTGCTTAAGGAAAGCAGGTTTAATTAGAGGAGGTTGAGGATGTAGGGGGAGGCCGTTGTGGAAACTCTGAAGGGGCCTCCTGGGTGCACTCGAGGGCTCTGGCGGTGCCGGCGCCGGCTTGCCCCGGTGTCTAATTTCACTTCGCAATTGGAGACTGTCCCTGACTCTTTATTACAGGTGTATCATGAATGCTTATGAGCCATAATGGAGACCATTGTTTCTCTGTGTAGTCACAAATGGAAGGAATTGCTAAGGGGCAAAGGATTAGTCTGAGGTAACTGTGCAGGAGACAGAAGAGGGAGGAGGGCGGATTGTGTCTGGAGGGAAAAGTGCCCTCAAGACAGTGACCTCAGGGGCCACCGAAGTTTCCCGAAGGGGGGACTAATGAGTTCTAGACCGTGCTGAGGGGCTATGTGAACAGGCAGGGGCTCGCTGCCCCCAAAGGACCAGGCGCCTGGTGCAGACACTTGCCACCCCCGACAGTGGATTTTCTCTAGAAAATACTAGGGAAAGGGAGAGTCGAGGTAGCGGGGTGTACATAGTCTAAGGAAGGGATCCGTTCTTTGTCAGATACCTACGAGTCTGAAATGTCTATTTTTTTTGTCTACCCTTTTAAGGATGTTTCAATGGATGGAGTCAGCTCCCTAGGCCTGCCGTGCTGTGCTTTGAGCATTTGTGAGCTCAGTTACATATGTGTATGTGACACGTACACATATCTATACATGTATGTACACGCATGACTGAATTCACAAATTACCTGATAATGAATACATGTGTGGAACTATGTTCTTTGCTGTCACTGTCTTCTGAGATCACTGTTGGACTAAATGGAACTATAAGCATAACCAAATTAAATAAGAAAATTTATCTCTTTTCCATGCTAACTACGCTGTGCCAGTCAAAACCTTCGTTATTCCATGAGTTTTCAAAAAGGGCCCCTGTTGCACGCTCTTTCAAAATTTACTTTTAATGTAAATCAAAACTACAGTGAGATATCACCTGACGTCTGTCAGCATAGTTAAAATCAAAACCACAAGAAACAACAGATGCTGGTGAGAATGTGGAGCAAAAGAAACCCTCGTGCCCTCTGTTGGTGGGAATGCTAACTGGTGCAGCCACTCTGTAAGGGGTTCCTAAAAAACTTCAAAATAGAACCACCCTATGATCCAGTAATCACACTACTGGGTATGTACCCCCCTAATTATAAAAACATTTTTAAAGGGATGCAAGCATCCCTATATTTATTTACAATAGCCAAATTCTGGAAGCAGCCCAAGTGTCCATCGATGGATGAATGGATAAAGAATATTATTCAGCCATAAAAAGGAATGAATTCTTGCCATTTGCAACAACATGGATAGAGCTAGAGAGTATAATGCTAAGGGCAAGAAGTCAGTCAGAGAAAGACAAATACCGTATGATTTAATGCATATGTAGAATTTAAGAAACAAAACAAATGAGCAAGGGCAAAAAAGAGAGACCAAGAAACAACTCTTAATTATAGAGAGCAAACTGATGGTTACCAGGGGGGAGGCAGGGGTGTAGATGGGTGAAATAGGTGATGGGGATTAAGGATTCACTTGTGATGAGCACTGGGTGTTGTACGGAAGTGTTGAATCATTGTATGGTACACCTGAAACTAATGTAACCTTATATGTTCACTATGCCAAAATTAAAATTTAAAAAAATAGTAAAAAAAACCCACTTTTACTTTTCATAAATTTTGAAAAACTAATACATTGTAAAATGCTCAAAGTCAAATTACTATGTAAACTGTGGTGTGTATGTGTGTGTGTGTGTGTGTGTGTGTAAAAACAAAACTGATCCTTGGCATGATATGTACATGTGAGCAGAATACTTCCCTATAGATATACAAAGGGAATAATCCCATTTCATTCCATTTCAGTCATTTGACCACTTTTGAAACACTGCAAATAATTTCTTAATAGAGGTATTGAACAGTATTGATGATACGTTATATAAATGTACTCTGAATAACCCTTCTCAAGAACGCTGTGAAATGAGTTCTATATAAATCCCCCACATCAGGTGAGAAAACTGAGACTCACAGTTGTTATCTAATTTGTCCAAAATTATACCTATGGTACCTGGTGGAGGGATTTAAACACACATCTACTTTATGCAAAATTCACTGCTCCTTACGGTTATCTTAATATACTTGAAAATAGGCTAATGCAGAGAATAGTTTGCATGGAAAAACAAAACAAATTTTCTAATTGAATCTAATTAAGCTTAATATATGAGTGAGCTCTGAGAGCAGTGGCATCAAAGTAAACAGTTCCATCTCCCATGGTCTGATAGATCACTATACTCCTTTTGTGATGAGATGTTCTCCAGCTGACTGAGAAAATCAGTGCATCTGATTAGGAGGACAAGTGAGAGAGCGAAGATAGATGTTCACAACCATTACCACTATTGAAGAAACATCAAATTATTCTTTTTTTTTAATTTTTATTTATTTATGATAGTCACAGAGAGAGAGAGGCAGAGACATAGGCAGAGGGAGAAGCAGGCTCCATGCACCGAGAGCCCGACGTGGGACTCGATCCCGGGTCTCCAGGATCGCGCCCTGGGCCAAAGGCAGGCGCCAAACCGAGGCGCCACCCAGGGATCCCTCAAATTATTCTTATATCCAGCCAGTTATACCTTTCTACAGACAAAGACTGCATTTTTGTTAGATTAGAGATATGGTTGATTGATGGTGTTGCATATTATTATTAAATTGTCACCAAAGGTATTTTTAATGGTTCTTTCATTATTTGCTGTAAGTCACATTATTAGACTTCTAGTTCACCATGACTTACTAGACATAAATGTTTCCTCCAGTCCTTCCCAAGACCCTTCTATCTGAACAAACGAAGAAAAGTACAAAAAGCAATAATCTCCTAATATGAAGAGATTTTGTGGGGTGAATCAGAAATAAACAAGTGATTTCAACAAATTTCAGAAAGACAGAAAACAGACGAGCATGTGTGAATGATGACATGGGAGAGCTGCAGCCTAGAACACACTATAACAAAGCTGCAGAGAAGTTTGAAGCAGTTTTCTATCAAAGAAATTACTGG
This sequence comes from Canis lupus baileyi, assembly GCF_048164855.1. Lineage (NCBI taxonomy): Eukaryota > Metazoa > Chordata > Mammalia > Carnivora > Canidae > Canis > Canis lupus. Next base: position 27,823,733 of record NC_132871.1, on the reverse strand, counting down.
GAAAAACTGGACCAGAGCTAGCACCTAATGGAGAAGGCTGGTCTGAATTTAGGGATGCAAATGGGAATAAAATAAAAACCTTCATGAAAGCCAAATACATGAAAGTTTCTATAGCTAGCCAACATTTACCTCCAGGTAGAAAACATATAGGTCTTCTCTAATGATATGGTCTAAAATGTCTGTTGAAAACTAAATCTTTGGGAACACTGAAACTCTTCTCATTCAAACTCAAGACATTCTGTAAAAGAGATTCCTACCTGAGAGAGTCTTCTTTGCTCCTCCACATAGAGCTCCCAGATGGAATTCTTCCTCTGAGGTGAGATTAAAAGAAAAATAATCCTGTGGATCTATGACTACTGATTTCTTCAGTCTTACCTGTAAGTATCACTAGGCAGGTAGATAATAGTAACACCAAAGAGAGCAACTAAGGTAAACAGAATAATGAATGAATGATGAATGAATGAATGAATGATGAAAGAAATTATCCAAGGAACAGCAAGGAGTTCAATATACATGGATGCATTGCTACTCAAAAGTGGAGACAACCTAAGTGTCCATCAATGAATGAATGTATAAAAGAAAATGTGGTACACACACACACACACACACACACACACGCCACACTGGAGTATTATTCAGCCACACAAAAAAATGACATCTTGACATTTGTGGTTATATGGATGGAACTTGAGGTTATTATGCTAAGCAAAATAAGTCAGACAGAGAAAGACAATTATCATGTGATCACACTTAAATGTGGAATCTTTAAGAAAAAGACAAAAAATGTTCACTGATACAGAGAACAGATATGTGGTTGTCAAAGGGGAGGGGAGTAGATGATTCGCAAAATGGGTGAAGGGCGTCAAAAAGTATAAACTTCAGGCTATAAAATAAATAACTCATGGGGATGTAATGAATAGCACAGCGACTACAGTTATTTATACTTTATTGCATATTTGAGAGTTATTAAGAGAGTAGATCTTGAAAGCTTTCATCACGAGAAAAAAATATTCTGTACATATTAGTGGTGGATGCTAACTAAACATATTGTGATTGTTTTGCAACATATAAAAATATCAAATCATTATTGTACAACTGAAACTAATATGATGTTTCATGTCAATTATATCTCAATTAAAAAGAACCAACCGACCAAAAATGAACAAAAGGTGTTCTCAAAAAGAAATCGAAAGGCAAAGAGACAAAAATTATAGAAAATAAATAAAAAAGAAACCATCGATTTAGGAAGTCCAACATCCATTAATTTATTAAAAGAAAAAGAGAGAGAGAATAGTAAAAGTAGGCAGAGGGAAATTATCAAAGATGAAATAGAAAAGAATTCTTTCTTTCTTTCTTTCTTTCTTTCTTTCTTTCTTTCTTTCAAGAATTTATTTATTTATTCATTAGTGACACAGAGAGAGGCAGAGACACAGGCAGAGAGAGAAGCAGGCTCCATGCAGGGAGCCTGATGTGGGACTTGATCCCAGGACTCCAGGATCACGCCCTGAGCCAAAGGCAGATGCTCAACCGCTGAGCCACCCAGCGGTCCCAGAAAAGAATTCTTTAAAGGTTACGAAAGATAAGTTTTCTGATTGAAAGTGTACCAAAAAATAAATAAAAAAAAAGAAAGTGTACCTAACTGTCCAGTGAAATGAACTTTGAAAATCCAGTCCACGTATGAACCCATAACTTTGAAATTTTAGAAAACAAATAGAAAACCCTAAAATCTTCCAGAGGGAAAAACAGAAGAAATATGAAGTATCTAAGTGGATTCTAGAATACGAAAATGTTCTCAATTTTCTGGAAAAAATATGCATATATATATATATATGTATATATTCAAGATACAGTTCTACAACCAATTAAATTTTTACTATATGAGGACAAAGACACTTTTATACATGCAAGAATTTAAAAAGTTTACTTCACCTAAGACAGACTTTCCAAAGGATGTTACTTAAAGATACATTGCAGAAAAGCAAGGGTATCTTCTAGAATGAAGAAGAGATAGGATCAATCTAGGACTAGTAAATTGTAGTTTAACTCAATTGGGCAGAGAAAGCAGGATGACAACCGTACCAGTTCCAGCAACGACCAGTCAAGACTGGAGCCAGAAGGTAGAACGTTCTGAGAAAAGCTTTGATGGAAAAAAAGAGACTCAGTGCATGAGATGGTTTTATGAAGAACCTGAAAAAAAATGAGGCTACAAAAAAGCCAAGTAATATATTTTTAAGAGGAAATAAACTTTAGGAAGAAAATATTTTCAAGAAAATCATGATAAAAATGTGAGACGGCTAAAGATATGATCGCTTAAATCAATAGTTGTAGCATAAGAAAATAAATCCAAATTGTAGCAAAAGAAATTGTGGGATAAGAAAATGGTAGCATAAGCAATCATCTCTGTCGTTGCTGAAGTTAGGAGCATTTTCTATCAAGTCATCCAGAGGTCATAACAGTTGAATAAGAAAGGAAAAATTGTATCTCTAGAATACTAAATGGCTCAGCAGTGAAAAATCTTTACATAGTCATGTATAATGCTTTCTAGTTTTTTCAATATGTAGAGCCAATCTGTGGCTGGAGTATGGAAGACAGCTTTACTAGTAGAACAGTGTTAATGTTAACCCCATTAACAAGGTAAAAATGGAAGAGCAATAGCAAGAAGGTAGGATATGGAAAGTAAGAGAAAAAGTAGAGAAAGAAAAAAAAAGTAGAGAAAGAAGAGCTATTGTCTTTATCTGATAAAGTGGGGAACAAGTGGTAGTTTTGAAAGTGATACATCAGACTTCACCCCAAAGCAGTACAGTTCATGTTCTGAAATAGCTCCTATTCAAGCCTTATAGTAATTCTTGACAGTGTGAGTCCATGATCTGCTGTCAGTACCTCCCCTGGAAAAGTCTAGCCTGCCTGGATCTAATCGCCAAGCTGCCACAATCACTTCTTTCCTGAATAGGCTGAATAATGAATCCCCCCAAAGATGTCCATATTTTAGTCTCCAGAATCTATGAATATTTAACCTTATATAACAAAGGATAATTTGCAAATGAGATTAAGTTAAGAATATTGAGATAGGATGATTATCCTGGATTAGCTCATGGTCCTAATGTAAACACAAGAGGGATTCCCTTATAAGACGTAAGCAGGGCAATTAGAGTCAGAACAAAAATTTTCAAGATGCTGTGCTGTTGGCCTGTGAAGAAGGATATAAGGGCCAAGGAATTCAGGTGGCCTTCAGAGGTTGGAAGGGCCGAGGAACTAAACTTTCCTAATTCGGAGCCTCCCAACAGAACCCAGATCTGCTGACACTTCGGTTTTAGTGAAGACTCTCTTTTTGACCATAAGAATTGTGACATAATAAACATTTGTTGTTTTATGGCACTTGCTTTGTGGTCGTTTGTTACAACATTAAGAGCTCATCAAGAAAATGAATTTCTACCATTTCTCTGTTCAAGGTTAGTTGGCCATGCTTGAGATCGAAGGCAGGACTAGGGCAGCCCCCACCTGGAGAGTAGTTGACTAGAGCTGTAACAGATCATTGACTGAGACCAAGGCTTGTATGACTTGAAAAGGATTTCTAAGAAAAGGAAGACAGAGATTCAACCTTGTATCTGAGGCTTGGGGGAACCCTCTCCCAGTATCAAGATTTGAAATATTTGCAATTACTCTGCAGAATGGGAGTAAGATACTTCCACACAGATCATTCTGGCCGGAGTGCCCCAGACAAGAAGCAACGCGTGGTCAGTCCACTATAAAACTTAGGACGAAAATAACCTTGGGGAGATAGAGAAAGAGACAGATACACAGAACTATTAAGGAAACTTAAATAAACTTAACTAATTACTTCAAAAAGAATTATGTTCTTAAAAAGGAAGTGCAGCTACAATTTAAGAATATATAGGAAGGAGCGGCTGGCTGGCTCAATCAGTAGAGCGAGCACTCTTGATCTTGAAGTTGTTAGTTTGAGACCCACGTTGTGTGTAGATATCCCTTAAAAATAAATTCTCAAAAAAAAAAAAGAGAGAGAATATAATAGAAAGGAAGTATATGGTATTCAAATACACTTACTCTTTTATGCGAGCAAAAAATAAAAAATAATTACTATCTTGGAATTTTTCATAAAAATACACAGGTACTTCTGAAAGTGTGTGGAACAAGAAATACAGGTTGAAACACTTCATTTAAATTTAGGTATTTAACCAACATAAGATTCAAACAAAATTTAAATGAGGAAAGGAGAAAGGAGGAAGTCAGTGTGTGTCAATTGGATAATCCAACAGATAATGGATTCATTGAATTCAAAGGGGTGCCTGTATAGAAGGTGGGATTTTTTAAACTGGTGGGATGGGAAGTTTTTTAATTTAAATTATTTTATTTTAAATTATTCCCTATTATTTTTTAGACTTTTTTTGAATAAAAAAATAGAAATAAGAATCCAAGTTAATGTGAAGCGCTTATGATGGTGCTTTTGCTAAAGTACAGCAGCACTTAACTGTCATTGATCAAAAGCATTTATTTATTATAAAACTGTTGTGCTATTACATTGGGTAGCACTTGCTTTCAGAGAAGGTAGTTTGATTTTGTAGGAACAGAATTGTTTCTATTTAGTTGGAAACTCCTTTTCCTGAAAACAGCGAGGTTTTCTTACTATTGAATGGGGTTAAAATAACCCCTTCAGTCTAATCAAGTCTTCCTGTTAAAATTAGCAAAAGGAAGAAGAGCAAAATAAAACCCACCCAGATTTAGGACAAAGATAAATACCTAAAGATATTAATGGTCTCTAACTGGGTTTTCAAAGTTAAATGACTCAAGCCACCTTACTAAAAATTCTCAAGAAAGATTAAAACAAATTTCCTAAATCTCTTTAGGAATTTGTCAGAAACAATTAGAAAATCTCCACGTTCTTCAGAGAGAATATTTAAAGCTATTTTATATATTTTAGTTAGCTTTTTCTTCTTTTTTTTTTTTAATGTTAAAATAATGCTTCTTTAAAGAGCGCCTAAGTGGCTCATTTGGTTAAGGGGTTGAGCATCTGCCTTCACCTCAGGTCATGATCCCAGGGTCCTGGGATCCAGCCCCCAATCTGGCTCCCTGCTCAGGGGGGAGTCTGCTTCTCCCTCTTCCTCTGTGTGCTCTCTCTCTCTCTCTCTCTCTCAAATATATAAATCAATAAATCTTTAAAACAATAATGCTTCTTTAAAATTTTAGATATTGGGGATCCCTGGGTGGTTCAGCGGGTTAGCACCTGCCTTCGACCCAGGAAGTGATCCTGAAGTCCCAGGATCGAGTCCCACTTCGGGCTCCCTGTGTGGAGCCTGTGTCTCCCTCTGCCTGTGTGTCTCCCTCTGCCTTCTCTCTCTCTCTCTCTCCGTGTGTGTGTGTCTCTCATGAATAAATAAGTAAAATCTTTAAAAACAAAAGGAACACTGCTCCAGCCGGAGTGAATAGCCCGTGCAAAGGCCTTGGGGTGGGAGCATTCTTGGCATACACAAGGGAAAACGGAGAGGCTTAGAAGAAGGTAATCAAGGTGAAGGGCACTAGAAAAGCTTAGTTGTTAAGGGGGGTCGGGTGGGACAGGTCGTGTTGGGTCCAAAGCACTGAGTTCTTTGACTCTTACTCTAAGAGAAATGGAGAGCCAGATCCATGGAAATTAGTTTCAGAGGAATTTGAGCAAAACATTTAATATTTAAAAACTAAACTGGAGAAAATACTATATGCTGTATTGAGAAGAGAAAACTTTCAGGTCACTCCAGAAAGGACTGAATGACCTTTCAATCTTTTACTTCCAAAATTGGACTCTGTACAGTAACATTCTATTCAAAAATGCTCTGGGAGGAAAAATGTAATATGATGTGTCACTGAGTTATGACTCAGCAGGGCATTTATTCTGCCCTTGTTTGAATCTTGAGATACTTGATGCCAGGACATTCTGACTATGGCCTCTGTTGTGGAATTCTCTGTTCAGCTTGTCTTTTCATTTAAAATTAATTGAAAAGTATTTTTTTTTGCTGCTGGTTTCAACCACCTGAAGACGCAGAAATGTATTGCTGAGTATTCCTCAAAGTGTTCTTGGACTTCTCTTGTCTTCCTGTATATTTGGTTGATGGGTAAACACAGTATTAGATCAATTGGGCTTTGGCTTTATCATGAGAGTGGAAGTCATACAATTTCTAAATTGTTGTGCTTTTGATTGCATTAATGATATTTGGGATACACAAAAATATACATAAAAATCTATATGAATGTGTTGACTATGGTAAAAAAAAGCATACCCATGATGCAGTCTATCTTTTATAATTGATATGACATCCACTCATAATGTTTATTGAGTACGTGCTCTGTGTCTGGGGCTGTTTCAGGCACTGTTGACACAGAAATGAATGATAATATTCTTTCTGCCTTCACTGAGTTTAAATTAGCAGGTCAGTGCAGTGTGGTAAGTGCTATGATGATACAAAGACAAGAGGAATAAAATCATATAAAGGGAGTCTGTCATCCAATTTTGGATGTGCAGTGTTATTCAGGGCATGTTTCAATTGCTTAAAGCACACATATATGTACACAAAAACACGAGTTAGGCATTTTTCTTTATAAACACTTATGATGGCTTTACCCATGGGGCTATTTTTTTTTCTACTACACAAGCTTTTGTAACTAGAGAAATAGAGCTGGTTCTAAAGAGATAATCGGAGGATGTCCTTGATAAAGTAAAGTGAACAGATATTTATCATTTCCACAGATTTTGCCAACTTTTGGATGACCTATTACTTCATCTCCTTAAAAACTCCCCACTCCTGGTAGAGTTTTAACCTGTGACTTAATTGCAGCAGGTAGTATCAGATTTCCAGACATCTGAAGTCAAGCAAATACCTGATTTCACCATCTTGGTTACTAGCAATTGGTGCATCAGTTGTATTACATGTAGATGCCCAATGAGTGACAACCAAGAGTCATTTTAAATGGAAGCCTTCAAGTTCTGCAGAAAAAATAAAACTGCCTGCCTCAAAGAAACAGGTTGGACAAGCTAGGGTTGAGATTGTCAATACAAATGTCACATCAGCAGCAGAGGACAAACTTATGATTTCCTTTTCTTTGGATACTCTCTAGAGATTAGATGCCAGTCTAATTGGACAGATGTACTGTCCAGTGGTGATGGGAGAAAGAGTGTACACACACCTAATGCTTAGTGTTCCTATTTTAACAATCACTTTACACCCATGTAATACTAACACCTTTCTCTTGTTTTGTTGTGAAATAGTTGGGATTTTGTTTTAGCAAATTTACAAAGTAGAAGTGTTAACCGCCATGCCCTGGAGGAGAGAGAATTTGACAAATACCAAGAAGACCCAACCCTTGCCATACTAGAAGGTTCGTGCTTTTGAATAGAAATCCCTGTATGTGCTACAAGCAAATGGAAGAAAAGGAGTCCTGAAGGATGATGGGAGGAGTTAGTAACCCAGGAACAGGAGGTGGAGGGGAGTTTTAGGCAGTGAAAACATCTTGTGTTACCTGGAATCTAGAGCGAACATAAAACCTTATAAAGAAGTGAAGTTTCACGAATTCAGCAGGAACTGAGTAGAGAACATGAGGGAACAATGTGTAGCCACGCACTGAGAAGAGCTGCACGACCACTTGTAAAATTAATGGCTGCTAAATGTATAAGTTTGCCCTGGAGAGTTGCAAGTCATCTGAATTGTGATTATAGGAAATTTGTGATTTTTAAGAGAATTGGCAGAGCTTGCTATAATCATTTTCTTGGAGAAGAGAATGAGATCCAAATTTTAATTCTTGGACAGAATTTTAAGTCCTAGGATCTTTTCATGGAATATCACTGTAAATAAAGGGATAAATCTCACTATAGACCCTATGAATATATTTTATGTGGGTGAATCTATATACCAAAATGCTTAAGATATGACACTATAAGAAATCTTTTGTGTTCTAAGACATATTATATAAATTAAGAAGTTCTTAACCTCATAATAAGCAAAATCCATCTGTAAAATATTTTTTCTAATATTTAGATGATGCATTATTTTTTACTTTATTTTTCTCATATGTTACATTTTCTGGAATCAGATTAATTTAGCCTTGTATTTTGAAATCACATACTAGGTCACCTCAAACTGATCCTTTTTTACTGAGAATATCATCTTAACATTTTCAGTGGAATGCACATTCCAAAGAGTCAGTATCATTTCTATTTCTCTATCTTGTGCCCCTTGCTTGCCAGTAATATATAAGTGCATGATATTCACTTGGAGTGAAGAACAGTACATTTGACATTAGGCTGGAGGGGTGGTGTCTCCATAATTATAATAGGTTTCTGACACATGGCTTTAGTTATTTTGCATAGTGCTGTATGCTAGAAAGAAATGTGGACTCTAGGGACTGGGATCTCAGCTTGAAACCTAGCTCTTCATTTAAGATTAAAAACTCAGGCATATTAATTGCCTTCTCTAAGTCTCAGTTTTCTAATATGCAATGGGAGTAAGGCCATCACTACAGGGTTATTTTGAATATTAAAAAATTAATGAATATATATAAAGTGCTTGCAACATGATTAAGACTTGTTAATCAAAGGACAGTTGTTGTGACTACCATAATAATTAGCACAGTATTTACACAAACCAATAGAATTTTCTGGAGATTGAGCAAAGAAGTTAGAAGTCTTAAGAAAATACTATCTTTTAAAGAGATGTGATATTTTCTTTTATATATATATATTTTTTAAGATTTTATTTATTATTCATGAGAGACCAGAGAGATACACACACACAGAGAGAGAGAGAGAGAGGCAGAGACACAGACAGAGGGAGAAGCAGACTCCATGCAGAGACCCCAACTTGGGACTCGATCCCAGGTCTCCAGGATCACACCCTGGGCTGAAGGTGGTGCTAAACTGCTGAGTCACCCGGGCTGCCCTATGTGATACTTTCTTATGAATAAATGAAATTAATAGTGAAATTTCGTATACCATAAAATCAAAATTCAAATGCTTCTAATTATACATGAATAATTGTTGGGTATTATAATAGGGTATAATTTGAATGATTTTAACTTTTCTATAAAACCTAAAATGTAGTCTTATTGCTTCTTCGTTTCTGGCAGTTTCTCCTTGTTACACTGTGTATTAAGCTCAGAAATGTCCTATAACTACAATTCCACTTTAATTGATTAAAGATTATAAAATGACCAATTAGCATAAAGCATGAATACATCCTATTCTTGACATGATGTTTATTAATTTCTAATTATTTACAATGCTATTGTAGTATATATAATATAAAGTGATAACTGCATAATATCATCTAAATTGTCGACCTAACCCCAAAAGATTTGCTGTGTGTCCTACATCATGAACTAGAGTGGAACCCGAATTCAGAACTGGAGTCAAGACACTGCTTTCTTAGAATAAGTCAGAGTTATTTTGTAGTATTGATAAAGACACTATGCCAAGAACTATAAGAAATAACCTCAAATTTAAGAGGATGGGGTTTCCTTAGATGAAACAAAATCTATATGGCCTTGAAAATCAGGGGAATAGTCAAAAGCAAAGATATTAATTTGTAATGGACAAATACAGAGGAATACCAGTAAGGCAGAAAACCTCAAATAAAATATGGGAAATACCAAAAAGTCTTCCAGATAAAGAGCTAAAATTATGAATCACAAAGCATATTCATCTGCTTATCTTTTAAAAACACTTTTTTATGGAAAATTGCATACATATAGAAAAAACAATGTCATGAGCCGCAGTGTATTCATCATATAGCTTTTGTAATTTTCAAACTCCTATCCAATTTCGTTTTATATCCCAGCCACTTCCCACTCCTTTTGCCAGATTATTTTGAAGTAAATACCAGGCAGTATATAATTTCACATGTAAAAATTTAATATAGGGATGGACACCTGGGTGACTCACTTGGTTGGGTACCCTACTCTTGATCTCAGGGTTGGAGGTGAGTTCAAGCCCCACATTGGGCAAGGAGTGGACTTAAAAAAATAAAATAAATTCAACATAAAATGACATGTTTTGCGAATGTGCTCACAATACCATATTTCATTTAATAATTACTAACAATATATTAACATAATCAGATAATCCATATGTGTCTAAATTTTCCTACCTATCTCATATGTGCATGCATATCTATCTTATGTATGACCTGTTTATTGCAATTGGTTGATATGTCTCTTTGTCTTCTGATATTTAAACCTAGAGCCTTGATGAGATTTAGGTTCATTTTTAACAAAACATTTATTCTTTCCAGTTTTATTGAAAAGCAATTGACATGCATCGCTTTATAAGTTTAAGGCACACAGTATGATGGTTTGATTTACATCTATTTTGAAATGATTACCACTATAGGTTCAGGCAATATCCATCTTCTCATATAGATACAATAAAAAAAAGGAAAAAGAAAGAAAAAAAATTATCCTTTTGATGTCAACTCTCTTAACTTTCCCATTTATCATACAGGAATGTTAGCTATCATCATCATGTTGTACATTATATCCTGGGTACTTACTCATCTTATAACTGGAAATTTGTACCTACTGACCACCTCTGTCCAATTTTCCCTCCCTCCACCCTCCACTTCTGGTAATCACAAGTCTGATCTCTTTTTCTGAGTTTGTTTTGTATTAGTTTGTTTTGTTTAGTTGTTTTTATATTTCATACATAAGTGAGATCACACAGTCTTTATTGTCTGACTTATTTCACTTATCATAATGCCTTCAAGGTCCATCCATATTGTCATAAATTTTCTCATTTTTTATGGCTGAATAATAGTCCATTGTATATACGTACACACCACAACTTCTTTATTCATTCACTCATCAAAGGACAGTTAAGTTGTTTTCATATCTTTGCTGTTGTAAATAATGTTACTATGAACATGGGTATGCAGATTTTTTTAAAAATTAGTGTTTTTGTTTCCCTTGGATATATGTCCCAAAAGTGGAATTGGTGGATCATATGATAGGTCCACTTTTAATTTTTTGAGAATCCTCCATCCTGTTTTCCATGGTGGCTGTACCAATTAACAATCCCATAGTCACAGGTGTTCCCTTTTCTTCACACCCACACCAGCACTTGTTATCTCTTGTCCTTTTGGTTATGGTCATTCTACCAGTCATGGGATGATATCTCACAGCAGTTTTAATTTGTATTTCCCTAATGACAACTGGCATGGAGCAGCTTTTCATGTACCTATTGGATTATGCATTTTTTTTGGAGAAATGTCTATTCAGTCCTTAGCTCATTTTTAAAAATTGGATTATTTGTTGTTTTTACTATTGACCTTTTTATATGTTGTTGGATATCAACCCCTTATCAGATATACGGTGTGCAAATTCCTTTCCCATTCCATAAGCTGTCTTTTCATTTGGTTGATGGTGTCTTTTGCTGTGCAAAAGTTTTTTAGTTTGAAGTAGTTCCATTGCTTATTTTTAATTTTGTTCCTTGCTATTTAAGCATCATATCCAAAAAAATCATTACCAAAACCTTGTAAAGCACCTTACTCCTATGTTTTCTGCCAGGACTTTTAGAGATTCAGGTCTTACATTTAAGTCTGTAATCGATTTTGAGTTAAATTTTGTGAGTAATGAAAGATATGGGTTCAGTTTTAGTCTTTTACATATGGATATCCAGTTTTTCCAGCACCTTTAATGGAAAAACTTCCTTTTCTTAATATTGAATATTTTGGGCTCCCTTGTCTATTACTAATTTGACCATATACACTTAGGTTTATTTATTTATTTTTTTAAATTCTATTCCATTAGTCAGTTTGACTGCTTTTATGCCACTGCCATAGTCTTTTTTTTTTTTAATTTTTTTTTATTTATTTATGATAGTCACACAGAGAGAGAGAGAGAGAGAGAGAGAGAGAGAGGCAGAGGGAGAAGCAGGCTCCATGCACCAGGAGCCCGACGTGGGATTCGATCCCCGGTCTCCAGGATCGCGCCCTGGGCCAAAGGCAGGCGCTAAACCGCTGCGCCACCCAGGGATCCCTGCCATAGTCTTTTGACGACTATAATTTCATAGTATAGTTTGAAATCAGAGAATGTGCTGCTTCCTTCTTTGTTCTTCTTTCTTAGAATTTATTTGTCTATCTGGGGTCTTTTATGTTTCCATATACATTTTAGAAATTTTTTTTCCTAGGTATGTAAAAAAAGTCACTAGAATCTTGATAGCGATTGCATTTATTCTATAGATAGGTTTGGTAGTATTCACATTTTAACAATATTAATTCTTTTAATCCATGACATAGGATACCTTTCCATTTATCTGTGTTTTCTATTTCTTTCATCAATGTCTTGTAGTTTTCAGAATAACGATCTTTCACACCTTTGGTTAAATTTATGTCTAAGCATATTATTGCTTTTGATCCTATTGTACGTGGAATCAATTTCTTTATTTCTTTTTCAGTAAATTCATTGTTGTGTATAGAAATGCTACCAATTTTAGTTTTTTTTTTTTTATCCTGTGACTTTACTGGATTCATTGATTAGACCTAAGAATTTTTGGTTGAGTCTTTAGGATTTTCTATATATACAGTCATGCCACCTGCAAATGGAGACAATTTTACTTTCTTCCAATTCTTAGGTGTTTTTTGTTTGTTTGTTTGTTTGTTTGTTTGTTTTACCTCAAGTAGGATTAGGTAAGAGTGTTTGTGTCCTTTGGTTCTCCTCACATCTTTCAGAAAAATATCTTCACCTGGCAGGCTTGGTAGAGCATGTAACTTAGGATCATGAGTTCCAGCCTTATGTTGAGTCTAGAGTTAGAAAGGAAAGAAAGAAAGAAAGAAAGAAAGAAAGAAAGAAAGAAAGAAAGAAAGAAAGAAGAGAGGAAGAAAGAAAGAGAAAGAAAGAAAGTTAAAACAATTAAAATGACAACATGTGTATCTTTCAAAAATACTTTCTTCCAGGGGCACAAGCAACTAACTCATCACTAATCAGACAGTAATACAATGATTCCTTGGAATATGTCCTTTTTTGTACTGGGATACCGCACTGCAGCTTTATATTAACATCAGTCTTAATCTAGAAATGTAGCAGGAACAAGGACACATATGGAGATAATCTTGTAAGCTTTTTTAACTGGAAAATTTGGCTTTCTAGAATCATAATCCACTCTGTACTACAATTTTTTTTAAAAAAATGTAGAAATGTGAGAAATAGACCCCTTTCAACATCTTAGATAGAAACAGTAGAAAAACTGTATGATTCAGGATAGTAACAAGGGGAGTGTAAAATTTGGTGAACCCAATGATTCAAACTACTTCTCCAAATGACTTTCAGGTAAGATTTTGCATATGAAAATCTTAATTCTTAGAAGCGAAATAAAATATGCCATTGTCAAGGCAGAAAAATAAAATGGCTATTTAACAGCACTACACATGCCAATAAATCACAGGGAATCTTTCCCTCCCTCACTTGCTCTCTCTAGTGAGATAAACACGGTTTGTCACATTCAGAGAATATTGTATACCATAGGAATAATCAGAACATATTGTTAGCTCCAATTTTCCATCATTTATTTTTCAGTGCCAAACAAAAGTAAACCTCACCACACAGTTTATTCATGGGTAGAAAGAGAATTAGCCTTTTAATGGGAGCTACTGTTTTAAAGAGTGGCTCTTAGAGGTAGAAGATGGAAGGAAACACTGTTCAATTAGTGCACAATTGTTCATTGTGCTTACTAATGCTATATAGAAAAGCCTCTTTAAAAAGTTTTCATTACTATGTATTTTGCATAATGCCCATATTAAAAATCAATGTACTATTTTGCCTCTGAAAATACTGCAGCTGATCTGTAAGTCAGTTTGAAAGAAAACTGAACTCAATAGACAAAGACTGATTCTTCATCCATCTGACATGTCATGCCAACAAATGGTTTTTTTGTGCACTCTGTCAGTGTCTTAATCAGTGTCAAGACAGCCCCCAGCACCGATTCAGCTCTGAAAGCTCTTCTCACACTTAATCCTTCAACTTGTATATGTTGTAGAGACATTCAGATGAGGCATGATAATACACATGATTTACATGGTTCTGTCAATTCTTGGATTTGTCACACATCAAAACCACATAAGCTGAATTTCTCCCCTGTTACCATCTGAACTACTTACAGAATAAGTTGCAAAAACACGTCTAATTGCTATGCAGAACTATTTATTGTAACTTCATGTTGGAATTTTTATAAAAAGAGGTTTTATAAGCCTGTTAGTAAAATTTTATAGCAATTAGGTTCTCATGCATAGATGTTCGGGTGTAGACTGTTTTCTTGCTCTTTGACTACTAAATATATGTAAATTTACACACGGAGTTATGTGAGTAAAGGTTGAACATGTATTTGCTTTATCCTATGGATCTTTCCAAAACCGTCAATTTTTTTAAAGGTTCTTGGTTAACACATACATATGAACAAATAAATTTTTATTTAATAATCAATGTATTGTCTATATATTTCAGGTTAAGAGACACTGTAATGGGACAGAACAGTATACATTTATTGGTCAGTTCAAAGTATAGATTGACTGCATCTCTACAACAATGGACTCAATAACTTCATGGTTGGATTAAAATGGGTGATATATATATATATCATATATATATACATCTAAAGATATATATATCATATGTATGTACATCTAAAGATTTATAGATAGATAGATAGATAGATAGATATAAAGACATCCTTGATCTAGGAAAAACATCCTTTCTCTCTTCAATGGAGAAAGGATGACAGGGATAAATAAAAGTTTAATTTTACAGTTCAAAATACAGCTGAAGAATCCAGAGAAGCTGCAACCATACCTAAAATACTGTTAGACCTAATAAAAGAATTTGATTAGGGGTGCCTTGTGGCTAGTCAGTTAAGTGTCTGCCTTTGGCTTGAGACATTATCCCAGGGTCCTGGGATCAAGCTGAACAGGGAGCCTGCTTCTCTGTCTGTCCCTCCCCTCACCCCCCCACCCCCCAGTCGTGCTCGTGCTCTCCCACTCTACCTGAAATAAATTTTTAAAAATCTTAAAAAAAAAATTCAACTATGTAACAGGATATATAATAAAAGTTTATAAATAAAATTTTTTGATATGAAGATAAAATTAGGACCTTGTAATTCAACTGTTTACATTTAAATGGTTTCTTACTAGCTGTGGCATCATGGATAAGTCATTTAACCTTACTATGCCTTGGTTTCCTCTTTCTTAAAGACGGAGCTAACACTGGTAATTGTCTCACATGTGGTGAAGATTACAGTAGAGATTTCACCAAAGCTGGTTAAAATGATAGCCAGCAAGTAAAATGTGTACAATAAATATTGGGTATCATTATGTTATGCAAGTAATAAATCATTAGAAAATATAATGAAAACTATCTCATTTGTAGAAAAAAATGCTGGGAAAGAACTTCAACACGAAATGTGTGGGACACAGAAAAAAATCCATAAGATTGTATTCGTACAAATAAAGAGAAATACTCAGCATATGTAAACATGTAATTTCCCCACCAACTGACCTGAAAGCAGGTCACAATTCAAGTTAAAATAAAAGGAAATATTCTGGGGAATCTGACGGAGTATGTCTAATATATATATCAGGAAAGAGCATACATATATGTGGGAAGAACATGTGGGAAAAATAGTCATTAATTCAAGGGATAGAAGGAGGAAATGAATGGATTCACTTATAATGTAATTAGCAGTTAGTGTAGTAGCATAATAAAGGAGAACTTAAAAAAATCAAAAAGCAGAATAGATAGTCCTGTTATATTAACTAGATTGAACTATATGAAATTATGATATTTAACTGTCTTTTATCTAGATCTACAAAACTAGTTATTTTGTAAGGTTCAATCTATTATTTGTTATGCATAGGTAGCATTTCAATGAGTGAAATAAGTAAAATAGTCAATAAATCATGCCTTAAAAACTAATTATCTAAAAAAAATCAAGTTATAGCCTTATCTTAGATTTATTTTGATAAGTTAGAATTATATAATAAATGCATAAGTTTCTTATTTATAATAACCAAACTTTTGCTTTCTCTAAGTAACTTGTTAATAACTGACAGGATGGTTAAATGATGGTATACCAAATGGTGGAAAATTATATTATCAATAATAATGGTATTTTGGTAAGAAAATTAAAATATGAAAAAACATTCCTTATATATGCTGAGAATAGAATAAAGCAGAATGCTTTATTTCATAAATGACTCAAATTAAATATTTGAAGAAACTTATTTTGACGAATAAATTTATATAGTAAAATCTACCTTTATGTTAACTATATTAAAACTAAATAGATATACACATATTAGTAGACTATGAACAATGTTAAGATTGCTTAAAATACTTTACCTTTTTCTACACTTGTTTTATATTTTTTTAAGTAACAAATATAGAATTTAAGCCACTTCCCCTTTGGCATCCTCTTACCCAGAGGAAATCTGATTTTGAATTTAATGTTTATTTTTCCCATTTAAGTTCTTATATTTTTTAAAGTATCTCATCTTAAATAGTGTAAGTTCTTGGGCAGCCCCGGTGGCTCAGTGGTTTAGCGCCGCCTTCAACCCAGGGTGTGATCCTGGAGACCTGGGATCAAGTCCCGCTTCAGGCTCGCTGCATAGAGCCTGCTTCTCTCGCTGCCTGTGTCTCTGCTTCTCTTTCTCCTCTCTGTATATTTTCATGAATAAATAAATAAAATCTTTAAAAAAACTTTAAATAATATAAATTCTTTAAATATTTTTCAATTTTATATAAAAGTATGATGCATGTATCATTTCTATATATGTGTTGGTTTACATATCATGAAATTTAGTTATTGTAAGTGTATAATTCATGATTCCTGAATTGTTGTAGAATTGTGCAATTATCACTATAATCCAAATTTAGAATACTTGCTTCATTCCTTAAATTCCTTGAACCCATTTGTAGTCAATCCTTTTCCTACCCCCAGTCCCAGAAAATCACTGATCTGCTTTCTACCTCTATAAATTTGCTTTTCTGGACATTTCACATATGCAAAATCACACACTATCTAATATTTTGAGTCTGGCTTCTTGCGCCCAGTATTATTTTGAGATCATCAGTGTTGTAATATGACTCAGCATTTCATTCCATTTCAGTATTGAATAGTATTCATGGTGAAGTCCCTTACATTTTATTTATCCACTCACCAGGTAACAGATATTTGCATTGCTTCCAGTTTTTTGTCTTATGAATACTGTTGCTCTGAATATTTTTGTATAATTATTTGTGAAAACTTATGTTTTCATTTCTCTTAGGATTCTTAGAATTGCTGGGCCATATGACAATTGATGTTTAACTTTCTAAGAAACTGCCAAACTGTGTTCCAAAGTGGCTCTACCATTATGCATTCCCTTTGGCAACTTGTGAGGGTCTTAGTTTTTCCACTTGCTCACCAACACTTGTTATAGTCTGTTTATTTTACGATAGGCAATCCAGTGCGTATGCAGTCTGTATGTAATGATTTTTTTATACACATTTCCTTAATACCTAATAACGTTAAGCACCTTTTCACGTGTTTCTCAGCTACTTTTCTATATTTTTGGATGAAATGTGTATACAAGTTTTACCCATTTTTGATTGGGCTGTTTATGTTCCTATTCTGATTTGGAAGAGTTCTTTATATATTCTAGATACAAGAACTTTATGAAGCAGGTGATTTGCAAGTATCTTCTTCTAGTCTTTTGGTGGTCTTTTCATTTTCTTAAAGAGTCTTTTGAAGTACAAAAGATTTTAATTTTAACAAAGTTAAATCAATCATTTTCTTTTATTATAGTTTATGCCTTGGGTGTCATGTCTAAAAAACTCTGCCTAACCCAAGGTCATGAAGATTTTGTCCTATGATTGTTTTCATTTTATATCTTTAGCTCTTACATTTAGGTCTATGATTCATTTTGAGTTAATTTTTGTATGTGGTGTGAGAGAGGGTCCTAAGCTCATTTTTTTTTCTTTTTACATATGTACATCCAATTGTCCCAGTATCATTTGTTGAAAAGACTCTCCTTTTCCCGGTTGATTTGTCTTGGCACCTTTTTGAAAACTCATTTCATTTCCAAACTCTCAATTCTGTTCCATTGATCTCCCAATTCCGATCCAATACCAAGACTTGATTATTGTAGTTTTATAGCACATTTTTAAATCAAGTAGTGTAAGTCCTTCAACTTTGTTCCTCTTCTTTAAAAAGTTTCTTGGATCCTGTACCAGTTAGAGTTCAACCAGATGAGCAAAACCAGTAGGAGATAAATATCAAGAGATTTATTATAAAGAATTGGCTTCAGTGATTGCAGGGGCTGCCCAGGCAGTTCCAAAATCTGTGTCAGTCTACCAGGAAAGGCGAGCTTCAACTCAGGTACCAGTGGAAGCTGCTGTCCACAGCAGAGAAAAATTTGTTTAGAGAAACTACATCTCTGCTTTTAGGACCTTTTAACTGATTGAATCAAGCCTGCACAGATTATCTAGGATAATCTCCATTACTTAAGGTCAAGTGATTATGGGCTATAATCACATCTACAAAATACTTCACAGAAACATCTAGATTAGTGTTTGATTGAATAACTGAAAGCCGTAACCCAGGCAAGCTGATACACCATAAACCATCACAGCTGCTCCAGGTCTTTTGCACTTCTATATACATTTAAACTCAGTTTCTACAACTTAAAAAAAAACAAAAAAACAAAAAACCAACGACAACAACAACAACAAAAAACCACACACACACACACACCCACACACACACACACACAAGTCCAATATAAAACAAAACAAAAAGTTTGTTGAAACTACTTGGTGTGGTGATTCTCTGAGTCACCAAGCCATCTTGGTAGAAATTGCATCTCTAGGTAGTCTCTCCTGAGTATTGTCCATATTAGCAATGAAAAGAAGACATCAGATTACAGCACAGTTGCAAATGAAGAAATTTACTTTCTGATATTTCATTCTGGGTGAATCAATTTTTTTGTGAATGTGCATAGTGAAATTTGTGTGTTTTGATGTCTGATGCAGAATTTAGGCCCAGTGTTACAGTACTAGAGAGTAAGACATAGGAAGAGAATGAGCCAGAAATTGGACCCTAATGCTAGATATATAATAATACAACTTTAATATTTAAGTGAAGTATAAATTTAAGAGTTGTAATAGGAGGTAGAGTTTTAATTACAGATTCTGAGTTCCTGTATCCCGTTGGTTATGCACATCATATCTTGGGGTTCTCAAACTTGTACAAGTACCATTTTGAGAGATGTGATTTCAATAGAACAAATGGATTCACAATTTTAAGAAATTGCTATTTTGTAAAAGTAAAATGTTTTGGTAGCTATGAGATTGTTTTTTGTTTGTTTGTTTTATGTTTATTAAATGGCAATATTTAGGTATATGATCAATGTATAAACAAAAGGACAGACATTAGAAATGAAGGGGGGCTTGCTATACTATTTATTTTTTTTCTGCCTCTTATTATATCTTTATTTCTGTGAGAAATAATGTTCTCTTAGGACTTCAATTATCATAAATACATTTCTTAAGGCTCATAATATTTGTCCAGACTCCAATTTCAAACGTTTAAATGGCTGTTGGACATCCCCATTTGTATCCTGAGCTGTCCCTCACACTCACCATGTCCTGAATGGAATTCATTAAAAAGTATACTTTTCTAATATTGTCATTCATGATAATGGTGCCATAATTCTTATAGTTTTATAGACTCAAAATCTAGTCATCTTTGTCTTCTTCTTCCACTGTTCCCTATCCTCATCTATTCTATTAATAACAAGCTATCATATTTCATGGTGTGAAATTTTGAATTAGCTGATCTCTAAGGGCCATTTGAATTCTAACATCTTATAATTTTTGTAATGAAATATTTTTTGACTAGCTCCTCTCAAGTTAATTGCTACTGTTATAATCTTAGTTCTGGGCCTTCCATGCCAATCCTGCATTAAGTCAATTCCCTCCCATGTAGTCCTCCCTTCTTCCAGCCTTAGCAACATCCCACACTCCACCCAAATTAATTCTGCATGCTATTGCCAGATTAGTGTTGATAAGACAATGCTTTATGTTTTATGTTACTCTTCAGTTCAGGAACCAGCATTAGATCCCTAATTTCCAGCATAACATTTCCAAATGTATCCCTCATTTGATAATAGCTTTCTCTTAGCCAAAAGGCAAACACACACAGACACCCACACACACACACAGACACAGTTCAATCGTCAAAATATTTAGAAAAGACAGGTTAAGAAAATTTAAGCATTTAGGGGTGTCTGGGTGGCCCAGTCAGTTAGTGTCTGCCTTTGGCTGAGGTCTTGATCCCGGGGTCCTGGGTTTGAGCCCCATGTGTGGGGAGTCTGCTTCTCCCTCTTTCTTTGCTCCTCCCCTGGCTTCTGCTCTCTCTCTCTAACTCTCTCTCAATAAATAAATAAAATCTTGGGGCACTTGGGTGCTCAGGGGTTGAGCATCTACCTTTGGCTCAGGTCGGGATCCCGGGGTCCTGGGACTGAGTCCTGTATCAGGTACCCCACAGGGATCTTGCTTCTCCTTCTGCCTGTGTCTCTCCTTTCTCTTTGTCTCTCATGAATAAATAAATAAAATCTTAAAAAAAATTTAAGCATTTATTTTATGAAAAAATTCTTGGACTCTTTCATATGCTAATATCTAGAGGGAAGTTCTGCACTTCCCAGACAAAAGTTTCAACTTTTTCTTTTGTAATAAAGGATTTTGTGATATCGACTGTTCCAGGTAAAACCCATAGAAAACTATTCTAAAACCTTAATTCTAACCTCCTCTGACTTGTCAGTGCTCTCCATTGTTGAGTCCCTTTTTATGTCTCAATCTTTTCTCTGCTCCAGTTAGGCAAGGATACTATTGGCATCCTCTGACAGATTCCACTGACTAGCTCTTTCAAGATTTATTCCAACTTCTTTTGCCTTTTGTTTTTCTCCAATAGACCTTATGTGTGTGTGTGTTTCTTTCTTTTCCTTTTGTCTTTTCAGGAATTGTCAGCCTCTCTTGCAGCTAAGCACTGATTTTGTGGCAAAATTCAAGCAGAAGACCTTAGGAGAAATTCAGAGTTTGAACGAAACACAAAACCTCAATGGGAGAATCCTCCTGTCCTATCTCCTACTTCCTTCCTAGAACACAGTAGACTGAACAGCAGCAGAAATCTAGTGTTCATGAGAGGATAACCGTAAAAACTATCTGCACGGTGTTGGCTTGTTACTGAACTCCATTTTCCTACTGGTCACTAGAATTGGGGATCATAGCAGCACTTGCCTCGACAGCACCAGGACTCTGAATCAATGGGAGAAAACTCTTACATTGAATTTGTTTTAAATGAGAAAAATTGGTCTTTTTCTTGTATAAGAGCCTATAATATGGTTTATTCTTTTACCAATTTCAATCCTTGCTCAGATAACTCCCTAACACACTGTACCACTGCATGCTTTTTGCCTTTGCATATATTATGGCCCATACCCTAAATGATAATGATCCTCCTAATCAACTTTCTAGTCTCCAATCACACACCTACATCTAATATTATTTTTCTAAAAAGGAACAGTTTTGAAAAAATAAAAAAATAAAAATAATAAAAAGGAACGGTTTTGATATTTTACTATAAATTATTTTTACCATATTTGGACAGATCTTGGGATGTAATAAGCATAACTCTGATGTGCCATATTTTTTTTAATCTTTATGAAGATGCCCACATTTTTGGATAATTGAAATAGAATGAAATCATCACATTTTATTATACATATATATTACACATATGTTTTAAATAGTAGGAATATTAAAAAAGGTTAAGTATGGTGATTTTTACTCATCATTTTGTAAAGTCAAGTATCACAGTTTACTGTTGCTTTTTAATTTTCATGGGTTACTCATGTGAACAAATACCCAGCTTATGTTCTAGAATCTGCAAAAGATCAGAAGGCTGATGTGAATCAAATCAAATCAAATCAAATCAAATCAAATCATGTAGCTTCTACTCGGGCTGAAGCTTCATTGATATTTATTATATATTAATTGACATATATTAAGAATTAGAATCTTTGTAGTTTATGAATTTAACACAGTTCAGTGTGACAAAAATTAGACACATATTCCAGGGTATAGAAATATTTCTCAACAGTGTTTTTTGGAGCAAAATCTATTATTGAAACATATTAAGATTATTCACAAACTACACTCTCCTCTCTAATATTGTCATTATATCATAATTAATTACTTTCTTTTTTTTTTTTTTTTTTTTTTTTTTTAAATTTTTTTTTTTTTATTTATTTATGATAGTCACAGAGAGAGAGAGAGGCAGAGACACAGGCAGAGGGAGAAGCAGGCTCCATGCACCGGGAGCCCGACGTGGGATTCGATCCCGGGTCTCCAGGATCGCGCCCTGGGCCAAAGGCAGGCGCTAAACCGCTGCGCCACCCAGGGATCCCAATTAATTACTTTCAAAGCAAGATTTGCAAAATAATCAAGCCCGGATGGTGATCCCTCCTCCAAGAAGATGGGGGGGCTCCTCTACTTGGGGGCTCTTCCAGATCTCACCCTATGTACCTCTGGTCATCTGTTTGCATGCTTTATAATATACTGTAATAGTGAATATAATATTTTCTTGAGCTATTTGAGGCATTCTGGCAAATTGTTGAATTTTAAGGGAGGGGGGAGTTTGTTGGAACCCCTAACTTCGTACAAGTCAGACAGGATTATGGGAAGTCTGGGAATCTGATATGACTGATATCTAAAGTAGCAGCAGACTGAGGAGGCAGCTGGCTTGGTTGGTAGAACATGAGACTCTTGATCTTAGGGTTGTGAGTTTGAGCCTCATGTTGGGTATAGAGATTACTTAAAAATAATAATCTTTAAAAAAATTTTTAAAGATACTATTTATTTATTTGAGAGAGTGAGAGAGAAAGAGTGAGTCGGGTGAGGGGCAGATGGAGAAGCAGACCCCCACTGCTCAGGGAGCCCAAGACAAGGCCCAATCCTGGGACTCGAGGATCATGACCTGAGCCAAAGGCAGATGCTTAACTGACTGAGCCACCCAGGTAACCTCTTTAAAAAGTATTTAAAAATAACGTGAGAGAAGACTTTCAGAAGTGAGCCCTTCTGTCAACGGAATCTGTTGCTAACTGTAGGTAGGACAACCAGTTGATATCAGAGAATGAGAGAATTGGTTGGTGTGAGGGGAAAAAAAACAAACAAAAACCTCTCATATACATACCTTCCCTTTTTTCAACAAATCTCTAGAAATGCTAGAAAAAAACTAACATTCATGGATGGAGAACAAAAGGATTACTTCAGTGAACTAAAATTTACAACAAAATTTTAAGGGTGAAGTGCCGATGGGCTTGGTTCCATAAAGTAATTTATTGCCTAAAATATGCATAGTTAAAAATTGTTCAAGCATTTGGGAGAAATTCTGCAGAGGTTCATAATCAGATGTGGGAGTTACAGAAAGTATGAGAAACCACATCCTTGGAATAAAAATGTATGGTATTGGTGAATGCATTAAATTTGTAGCAGCTAGTCAGTTCACCCATTCTCTTCAGTCCAACTCTTATTTTAGGGGGTATGTACTTTAATGATAACAGTGAATATGAATACATGAACTGAAGAGATAGCTAAGCAGTGGGTGGCCACAAATATCAAAGGGGAATAAAAAACCGATAGCCCATTTCTCAGTGATTTTGTAGCCCATTCCATCCCTTCTTCACAATCAGTGGAATTGGGATTTGGCAAATAGGAACAATAGTCCCAAAATGGTTAATAGGAAACCTTAAAACAGATAGGTTTAAATTACCAAAAAGAACAAAATAGTTTAGAAAACCATGCAGGAAGTATCCAAAAAACAAAATGAAATTGAATAAAAAAACCCAAAATTGAACAAAACAAAACAAAACAAAAACCAGGAAAAAGATATTACTGGAGGATAGATACAACAATAAAGGGAAAAAAACACACACCAAAAGAAGATTAATATCTTAAGGGGGATTGTAAGCAATATCCCATCCATAGAATAGCAACAGTCTATTTTTTTAGATTTTATTTTTTTATTCAAGAGAGACAGAGAGAGAGAGAGAGAGAGAGAGAGAGAGAGGTAGAGACACAGGCAGAGGGAGAAAGCAGGCTCCATGCAGGGAGCCTGACGTGGGACTCAATCCCAAGTCTCCAGGATCAGGCCCTGGGCTGAAGACGGCGCTAAACCGCTGAGCCACCCAAGGATCTCCCAAGAAGAGTCTTAATAGAAAGGCAAAAAAAAAACAAACAAACAAACAAAAAAAAATCAGAATACAAGTAGTAAAATTTAAAGCTCAGTAGAGAACTTTTCTTCCAGTTGCAATGAAACACTTGCAAGAGAACATCATCGAAATACCAGAAGAAAGATCTGTTTTTCTACAAAATCATAACTTTCCATATATTAGAAAATGAAGATTTCATAAACAAATTAAATCCAGTGGTCGATGAGCCTCCCAAGGAAAAACAAAATACATGAATTGCTTCACCTTTCCCAAAGCACAAGAGGAAGCAGCAGCTGCCACAAACCAGGTAAGAAAAACAAAAACTGAAGTTGTAATAAACTCTTTTTTTAAAGATTTATTTTATTTATTTATTTGAAAGAGCATGTGAGAGGGGTGGGTGGGGCAGAGGGAGAGAGAGAATCTTCAAGCTGACTCTCCACTGAGCATGGAGCCCACCATGGGCCTTGATCCCAGGACACTGAGACCATGACCTGAGCTGAAACCAAGAACTGGCTAATTAACCAACTGAGCCACGCAGGTGCTCCCAAATTCTAATAAATTCTAAAAGGTGAATATGAGTAACATGATAGTTTAGGATGCCAGGAGGCTAGACACAGGGAGAATATATGTTCTAGTGAGCTCTTTTCCATGGGCCTATACTCTTATGCTCATGAAGAAATATGATTGCTCAGGAAGAGACCTGATGGAGTTCTCCTCAGTAGCAAAGACATATAGAGTTGGCTTCGGTCTAAGGGTGGGCAAGATAGCTAGAAAAACCCATTTGGAGGCTGGTCCTTGAAGGAATACAATATGGTATTTTTGTTGTTGTTGTGTTGGGCAAGAACAGGCATGAAAATCACCCATATTCTAGACTCATCTTTAAAGCAAAAGATATCTGTCAATAGAAGAAAGCAAGAAGATTCTCTAACACTCCATTACCATCCCCCAATCATTGTCCTGTTGCTGGCAAATTACAGGCTGCCTCAGAAGAAAGGGGTAGGAAACCCAACCCTTACCTTGCACCATACCAGGTAAGCCATTTCACCTGGAGAAGTTCAGAAAACTCATTTATTACTAAAAATCCTCACTGAAACAAAGCAGAGTTGGCAGGGGAGGGGCAGGAAACCTGTGTGCATTCTAAATCTGCCCTGAGTAGGAGGCAGAGACAGCTTGCTCTGGGCGAGGGGCTTGAATGTTGAGAAAGTTTCATCTCAAAGAAGCAGGTGCCCAGAGCCTGCCTAATACTGAGCAATAGAACTAAGATTCCCTCTTACCCCCATCATAAGCCTTGGAATTAACTAGTGCCCCAAAAAGAATAGTCAGCTAGGAGATGAATAAGAGAGACCCACCTCTTTGGCACAGACTGACTGCTGCGGGTCTTTGGCAACTGCCGAAAGTCTAGGGTGGAGCAGACATTCTAAGAAAAATTTTGAGGCATAGAACTCATTCTAAGCATGTTAACAGCTGTCCACCATTGGAAGAATTTTAAGACTATGGATTCAACCTTTCAAACTAATGGCTGGACAGAAGAAGAACCATGCTTGTTTTTAAGCATCAGTATTATTTACCTTGGCCTCAATTGTTTATTTTTACACACAATATCTGACATAAAATAAAAAATTATAAAACACACACAAAAAGCAAGAGAAAATAACCCCACACTGAGAGAGAAAATAATACTTCACCTGGGGATGGCCCAGATATTAAGAATTTTTTATCCATACTTATATGTTAAGGAACTTAATAGAAAAGGTGGACGCATGCCTGAAAAGGTGAAGGATTTGGGAAGAGATAGAAACTGTAAGTAAAAGGTAAGTTGAAAAAAATGCCAGAAATGAGAAATATAATATCAGAGATTCTGTAAGCCTTAAAGTACACAATAAATTTTTATTTTTATTTATTTTTTATAAAGATTTTATTTATTTGACAGAGTGAGCAAACAAGCAGGGGCAGAGGTAGGCAGAGACAGAGAGAGGGAGAGAGAGAGAAGAAACAGGCCCCCCGTGGAGCAGGGAGCTCAATGTGGGGCTTGAACGCAGGACCCTGGGGTCATGACCTGAGCCGAAGGCAGACGCTTAAGTAATTGTGCCCCCCGGATGCCCCTACAACAAAATTTTAACTGAGATTCACAAACATCTAAATTGATGAAAATAAAAATAAATATAATGAACTTTTTTTTATTATACTGGGATTTTAATATATGCCTTTGAACACTTTAACAAGAAAGAAAATGTTAAACCTAATGAACACAAATTTTACAAGGTTATTGGCTTTCTAAGAAGTGTTCCCTCTTCCAAACTTTTGATTCAAATGCCAGGTATTTAGATTCCCCTTTCCCGTGTGTCATACCCAAAGTTGGTCTGCCAACTTCCGAACATTACTTTCCTTTTGTGTTCTGAAATGTATAACCATAGCCAGCTTTGCAGAGCAGACCGAATGTGAAGTCAAGCGAGTCTTTGTTTGACATCCAGTTTGTCTGGCATCTGACATTAGCATTGCTAAGTACCTAATTGCTAAGTGCTACCAATTCAGATATTGTACATCATTCACGGACACTGGCAACCATTTTTTTAAGGGAAAGCAGCAAGAAATATTTTATGGAATATAAAGTATAATGAAACATTGTTTGGCTATATAAATGAACTGATTTCAGATATATACACATACACAAAAAATCATAGGAAATATATGTTGTTAAATATTGAAGTAGTTTAATAGAGATATGGGAATTCTCTTTAGATTATTTATTTATTTATTTATTTATTTATTTATTTTTAAAGATTTTATTTGTTTATTCATAAGAGTCACATAGAGAGAGAGGCGGAGCCATAGGCAGAGGGAGAAGCAGGCTCCCGGTGGTGAGCAGGACTCGATCCCGAGATCACCACCTGAGCCAAAGGCAGACACTCAACCACTGAGCCACCCAGGTGCCCCATCTTTAAATCTTTTAAATCAAAATTTGTTGATGCTTGGGCTGGGTTTGTTCAATTTTGTCTGCAGAAAAGATGTAGGATTAGATTTGTTCTCAAATTAGGCATCTGACAGTGTAACAGTGAAGAAAGTACTATGTACAAAGGAGAGAATCTAACACTACAAAATAAAAAGTAACAAGGAAATATGTACTACACAGCAAGACTTTTTTGTCTAAAATCTGTCCATGGACCTGTGTGTACACCAAGTAACTCTCAAGGCTGAGTTTCCAGGATAAGAGCAGTAGAGCTTACCTGGGAAGGTTGTGGGGAGACTGGTGGAACATGACTGACAAGCAGTGACAGCCCATAGTTCAGTGAAAGACAGCAGTCTGCAAGAATGAGTGTAAAGGCCTAAGGGAGGGCTTGCTTGTTTAGTTCTCACGTGACCTTTTGTTTTTAGAGAATGATGACAGTCAAATAAGGAAAAATTCAGTCTAAAGATTGGAATAAAGATTTGAAACTGGAAGCTTTCCTTTTTGAACTGTAGAGATAAAGTATGAGACCTAAACCTGGGAGATTGGGATGCCACTGTCAGTGCTTAACAAAAAAGAAAGAGAGGGAGGGAGAGGCAAGAGGGTAAGGAAAGAGGGAAAGAAGGGGAAAGGGAAAGGAATTCCATGAAAATGGTCAGGTCTTGACTCAAAAGTAGACGGGGCCATTGTTCTCTACCATGTGTAATATTCTCAACCTTGGAACACTCTTGGGGCCAAAGTTTAGGTACAATCTGACCCTGAGG
Organism: Canis lupus baileyi; assembly: GCF_048164855.1. Lineage (NCBI taxonomy): Eukaryota > Metazoa > Chordata > Mammalia > Carnivora > Canidae > Canis > Canis lupus. The sequence goes on along the minus strand of NC_132871.1, from coordinate 27,795,759 downwards.
TACGAGGATGAACTAGCTACCCTTTCAATATCATTTCTATTCATGTGATAGCTTGTGATTCTGTCTGCACTATTCTTAAGGAAAATTATGGCAGGTGGAAGGAAGGTATAAACATTCTAATCACTATATAGTTTGAGATCTTGACTTTTCCATCTTTGGTAATGTAAGAACACCTCTAAGAAATACAATTATATTTTAATCACCCACTGAAATTGTTACTTGCTCATAGGAGAAAACTCCAGTGCATTATTACACCAGGTAATTGTGTCTGCATTGTTGATGCACTTCCCAGTGAATGTGTATGTCTCCTGCAGATGGGGAAACAGGATTTCTTTTTGAATACATTACCCTGTGTTCTCAGAGGCATATTTGGGCAAAGGCAAATGTCATAACCCAAAGGTCTCCAACAAAAGTATACACTGCTTAGAGACACAGCCATTGAAGAAATACGGCAGCGTGGTTTGCCAGGAAAAATTTAGCATCCAAGTCTGCACGAGGATTGTTTTATTTCATCGTGCATGAAACATGCCTGTCAGAAGCCTTTCAGTACATGCATACATTTCTTTATGAAACAGACTCTCATGCCTTTCATCTACCACTTCCTTTTAGAAAAACAGAAGAATTAATAGAATAAAATTGTTCAATTAAATCTTCACAGACACTCATTTATTGTTACTCATTTATTTACTCAGCAATTATTTATGGAAGAAAAACCTGCTATAAAAATGCAAAGAATTGGGTGTTATTCTGTATGTTGGCAAATTGAACACCAATAAAAAATAAATTTATTATTAAAAAAAAGAAAGAAAGACAGCCCAATAAAATTTGATTTTGCTAAAAAAAAATGCAAAGAATTTTAAAAACCAGAAATTTAGAGTATAGGCTGAGAACTAAGACACACAGGGAAATTTGAAAAGCAAATGGAACTAGGAATTCCTTTATTGCATAGATTTTTTTTTTCATATCATAGCTTACTCTGGATGAAGAAATAGCCAAGATTTGATCTTGTGTATTAGCTCACTTAACATTAGTTGATATAACAAAGAACCCCCCAAATCTCAGGGGGCTCAACAAAAATAATTTGTCACTCACTTTCCAGCCCTCTGCTGGTAGGCAGCTGTGACTGACTGGCTTCCCTAAAAGTGCAGATACGGACAAGACGATACAACATCAACCCTCAGCAGCGTGCCCTTGGCAAAATCCTTGCCCTCACCAGATCTAATTGTCTGTTCCTTAATGTTCCCTGGCAATCACATGACCTTTCTTTCTCTGGTCTCTTGACTTGCCCAGTTTCATTTCCAACCTCATTCTTTTGAATCCGGAAAACTTTTTACCTATCCTCTTCTCACCTGATGAGCTGGTTTTTATTTAAGCAATCAGAAGACAATTTCTACAAACTTCCGCCACCACAGTTATCCACCCATGGCACCTGTGTCCATGTACTCTGCACCCGCCTCTCCCCACCCTCACTCCTCATAGATGAACTGTATGGGTTGGGCCAGTCCCTCAGTTCTGCATTGGACCTTGCCTACTACCTAAAGACTCTATCCCCCGGGACTCTGGGTGGCTCAGCGGTTGAGCTGCTGCTTTCGGCCCAGGCTGTGCTCCCAAAGTCGAGTCCCACATCGGGCTCCCAGCATGGAACCTACTACTTCCTCTGTGTGTGTCTCTGCCTCTCTCTCTGTGTCTTTAATGAATAAATAAATGAAAAATTAAAAAAAAAAAGATACCACCCCCACTACAACTCTCCCCTTTCTCTCCTACTTCATTTATTTCCTCCTCTTTGTTGGATTCTATCCATAAGAAATATGATTTTGTTTCACCTGACCTCAAATATCTTTCTAGATTTATTAGCCCATTTCTTCTCCCCCCCAATAGCAAAACTCTTCACACCTGTATGCATGGTATCCCCAATTCTCCTCTTCCTGTTCTTGCTTAAACTCACTTTAATCAAGACTTGTCTACATCACTGTCCTAAACCGTTATTAATGGTTAATCTAATGGTCAGTTCTCTGTCCTCATCTTTATCTATCAGCAGCATTTGACATGGTTAATTGAACCCTCATTTTGAAATACTTGTTTTCCACACATTTTCTTGGATGGTAAGAGCCTGCTGCTACTCTGCCCAAATCCCATCAATAGTTCCCATTTCCCTCAGAGTGGAAGCCAAATTCTTGCAGGGTTCTGAAAAGGCTGATGGCATCTGACCCTCCCAGTTCTCTGAGCTCACTCACCTGGGGGTGAAGTATTATCTCTAATGGATTATACAGAACAGAGAACAACTGACAGTTGAACGTGGAATGTCAATGTCTTAACCATATATTAGTCATTTTCCAAGGAAAATGCCTTGTCCTTCCCTCTACGCCTGGGTTTCCTGACATCTTGGCCTTCTCCCCAAGAAGACTTTCTTCCTCCCTCTCTCAAATTTTCTCTGAGTCTCAGAGTTCTCAAAGTCTTACCTGACTCACTTGCAAGAAAAGCTCAAAATTCCTGTTCCCTCTTCTCCTTTCCCCCTTCTGTTTCCCTCCCTTCCCCCACCACTCCTTTTTTCTTCTCCTTCTTCCCTCCTTCTTTTTTTAAAGCACAATTTTATTCCCCTTACTTAAAACTTTTTGATTCAGGCTGTCTTTGTCTAAGAATGAAGTTCTTAGAATTTTTTTAGGCACAGAAGACCATTATTGTAATCCTCCCCCCAAAATATGAGTAATTCTCTCCCGAAGTAGAACTTTACCTTGTTCCTCTTCTGTGCGAATTACTCCAGCTGTAGTCTCTGTCTGAAGGCTATTTTTATCTCTATCTGAATTATATATATATATATAATTATATAAATATATAATATAATATATAATATAATATAAAAATATAAATATATGCATACTTTCCCTCTATTAATCCACATATAATGGCACATTAAAGTTGGAAATATCCCTCTCCTTAAGAAACAAAGAGCCAAATAAATGAATTCTGACATACAAACAAATAATCACGCTTTTTAATAAGTGCTAAAGAAATCTCAAAGGCTACTCAGGAACACAGAGAAAAGAATGAGTCCCTGTGCCCAGGCTGGTGAGGGAGGAGCCAAGCCATGCTTCCCTTGGGGACAGATGTTGAAAGAGACTCCCAGGGGTGAGGAGGAGGCTGTCAGTGACAGCTGAATCCTTGGGCATAGTTGAGGCTCCAAAGGTTCAGATTCAGGTTAAGTGAAGACCTAAGGTTAAGAATTGAATTCCTGTCATGTGAAACTGGTCAAGGATTCCCAAGTTGGGAAAATTGCTATTGTTTATTGAAACTGCAATGACATTTAAACATTTTTGTGAAAATCATTTAAAACAACGATGAATAATAAATATATTTTGGCAATTAGGATTATGAGAATATATAGACTCTGTCATTTTAACTGAATGTAGGTAGAGAGGTTGTAGAACTAATTTAGCCTTATCTGAACATAGCTGTGAAATGTCAGAGTTTCAGGAATATCGATTTTACACTGTGCACTATAAAAAGAGGATAAGTCATGACATGATAAGGAGTAGCATCTATTCTGTTGAAATCTAATGCTTACTTGTGATCAGTTCAACACATATTTTAAAGTACATTATGCAATACATTAAAAATAATGATTTTGAGACAAATTAACCCATAACAGTCTCAAATCAGTGTGCCCACACAGTTAATATGTTGATTAATGTCCTGTTAGGCCTGAGACACTCATTTTTATCTCATTATTCAACCCAGTGTTTTCCCACAGCTATTGAATAAAAATGTAATTATTGCTCTAAATTATGTTATTATTAACTTTCACATGGTGTTTCTTGATAAACAGCAGTACAAAATAAAAGACCACAAGGAGCAAGGAAGTCCTAATAATAACCACGTAAGTATACGGAAACCCTTTACTATTATGTGTTTCACCTATACTCAGTACTAGAAGGAAGAGAGGGTAATGTTTTTCTTTACAGAATTACAATCAAAAGACTGTGATATTAAGAGTTTTAAATATTGATGCTACAAAGCCCGCATTAGTCAAATAAAACGCACTTGACAATCATTCCAAATATTGAATTTCGTTCTAAAAATCTGTGAATATAGGCAGTCTCTTCTCATGTGCCCATATTTATGGATTCTTGACAGAGTGATCAACACAAAGGTCACTCACCCCAATATTGCCATATTTTCTTCTAATATCTGAAGTTTCAAAAGGAGCATTTCTTGGTGACCTTTACCTAAAACAAACACGACTTCAGAAACAGAGCTCTGGGATCAGATCTGCACCTGTGTACTTAAATGGAATACTTTCTTCTTATATCTTGTCAGAGATATTATACAATGCAGAATCACAAAGCATTTTGGAATTCTTTAAAGATAATGTATCAATCCTCTGCTTGAGTTTTATAACTAAGATGGACCTTTTCAGAGTTATGCTTTTGACATTATTGTTATGCAAAATGGCATTTTCATGCATTAATCCCCACAAGAACACTGAGTGCTACCCAGTAATGTTATCACATTCAATAAAAGAGATTGCACCAGAGTTTGATGGCTGCAGTTTCTTTGGCTTGATTATTAAAAAGGATAAAGTGTTAAAGCATTTCCATTTATATAGAAATGCCTGTATTTTAAGCAATCCTAACAATATGCCATGAAGCTAATAATCTGATAAATAAGCATCAGTACTGACATTCCATAGTAGGTGAGGTTTAAGGCCTGAAGGATAGCAGGGTTTAACTGAGAAAAAGACTCAGTCTTTGCCTAGTCAGTGTCCAGAGATTTAACAAAGCACCATCGGCGATGGTGCCAAGGACAAAGAATAAGGTCAGAAAAATGGGGATAGAATTGAGTCATCAAAGAGATATTTCATATAATGCAAATTTAGCCCAAGGCTCAGAGAGGTTATGTAACTTGGCCAAACCCAGGCAACTGGTTGGTGGTAAAGTCTCTTCAAAGAACAGCGTGTGTAAGAATATCACCCATAGGTAGCCTCAGCAGAATGCACTAGAAGCCTGCAACAGAAATCAGAACTTAATGATAAAGACAAAGATTCACGATCAAGTAGAGGTTAGCAAAAGACATAGTATAACAGATCAAAATAAGCATAATCCTTGGTGCTTGGAGTTATAGCTAGGGTAACCATAAGACATGCCCTAGGACTATTGTCCTGGCATAATTAATAGCTCTCATTTTACTACTGGAATTTTCCTGAGTTGGACAAGGAATTATATGGTTACCCTAGTTACAATGAAAATAGCAGGAAGCCTGAGTATGAGTTCTGCCTCTGGCATTTCCTAGCTATCTGATCTTGTCTAAGAAAAATAAACTCTACGCCATAATGATCATAAGAGTTGAGGTTAGGCTTCATTATCGGGGACCCAGCAGCATCCAGGGTCTACTTGCCTCCCTCTCCTTCCCCTTCTCCCCTTCCAACCTACAGAAACTTTTCTAGTCTTGGATCACAAAGTGCTTCTTATAAGTCAGTGTATTCCCCAAATGCATTGCCTTTTTCAATGTCCTTTCTGTAATTCCAAAAACCTAAACTTTAGAATGAAATAGCCAGGCAAAACTTTTTCATCACTTCTAATCTTTTTCGGAGCTAACAATCATGGGATGATTTAACTTTCAAACCATTCAGTGATAAAAAACCATATCGATTAATATTTTCAAAAAGTATCCAGCTCTAATTGTTCACAAAAGCTGTAGTTTCTTTGTTCTTAAATTCCAGAGTGCTAGGATTCATCTCAACATCAGGATCTGCAACTGTAGGAAAAGAAGCCACAGGAGAGGTTCAAGAGAAAGTGGCTGGTCGCAGGTAAGGTTTTGGCATAAGAAAGCTGTTTGGGTTAGGAGTCATTTACATCCATCACATGGCTTCATATCTTGGTACCATTCAACCGTGTTTAATTTGGTCTTTGTCTGTCCCCTCTCCACACCCACAAGAATCCTAGACAATTACATTGTAAAGAGTGTCTTTAATCACTTGTAGAAGTTGAACAAATTGGAGAACAGATGAAAGATTGTTGATAAAGTGAGGAGAATTATTCCTTGAAAAAACACAGAAGTATAACTCAAAATTCAATGTATATGCTTAATTAATAGTGGATAATCTATACATAAGAAAGATAATGGAGTAAGTCTTCCTACTTTTAAATCCTTTAAATGTAATAGAAATCTAGTATTTACTTTACCCTAACATTTGGACTAAAACTTATTTTGTGCCAACTTTTAGCCTTCTATGTCAATAAAAAGGAGAAAGACATATAAGTACACTATAAGAATCAGTTCATACACCCGGTTGATAATAAAATGAATTCAATGAACTAAATTATATTTGTGGTTACTGGACCCCAGCGTAACTCCACCCCAGTATAGATTGCACCTTTAGTGAGTTACGTGGTGGCTCAATTCCTTTTTCTCTGAGTCAGCACAAATTGTCTTGAGTCCTTGTTCTTTGAGCCTAAAAGAAGAAAAGCTACATAAGTCCTTAAGTAAATAAGTAAATACATAAATAAAAGTGATTTTTTTTTGTTGTTGTTCTATGACCACTTCTCACTCCTTGTAAGCCTTGTTTATGTTTCTAATACATATTCATTCTGTTACCTGGAGACCGAAAAGTGTGTAGCTTGTGAGTGGGGATGGGAAGTGAAAGATAAGATAGAGGTTGCTCATGGAATAAAAATTGGAGGTGTGAGTCTGAGAAACTTGCATCTCTGTATCCAGCAGAAGTCCAGATTCTGGAGCAAGAATGAAGGAATTCTAGGAGTCTTTTATGCAATAACACTGTTGGTCTCTGCCTTAAGTTCTGGTCACCTGACAGGCGATTCTTTGTTCCCTGGCCATGCTTCATCATGAATCTTTCTGAGCCCAGTGGTGGATGATCTCTCAGATTCCAACACCAGCTTCTTTTTCTAATTCTGGCTCCAAATGAGAGGGGTAGGCTGACTATGATTTCTTAAATATGGCAAATGTATCTCTCTTGTACCTCTATAGTCACTGGGAGGTACTACTAGCCATCCTCTAAAATTGGCACTGAATACCACAGGTGATTTCCATGTTATAGGAGAAAAACATATCCAATTAGGATGGAGTGGATATTCCTAAAGTCACTCTACCTACACATTCTCATGGGATTATTCTTGGAGCCATTAGGAAGGAAGGAAGGAAATTGGGTTATTAGCAAGAAAATTTGGCCTTGCTTCTCTCAGTTAGAATAAATGTATTAGATAATGAGATAGGATGTGTCATATCAATAATATGTTTCATACCTTATCATTAAATCTCACCAAGAATAAAAACATAGAAAACAAACTTGGTGAGAGATTCTCAATGAATCCTTTCAATATTGTTTTACCCTAATATTGCCTATCTATATTGTTCATAAGACCCAAATTTCCACAACTAGGTTGAATAAAATATGAAATCATTTAAAAATTATGTTCAAGATTTAAACTTTGAAGGAGTAAATCAACTGATATTCCCCAACTAGGACAAAGTAGACTTGAGAGCCTCTTGGGTAATATCCTCACCTCTAAAAAGCTGGGGAGAACCATGGGGAAGGGAGAAAGCTTTTCTGGAAGCATACTGTCTGTCCTGTCATCTGGCCAATCTTTGAATACAATTAATTCAACTTTGTGATAAGGAAAAAAAACATGAAAATTAAGGTTTTTAAAAAATAGAACTAGTTTATAAAGAAATATGTTATAGCTTTAATTGTACCTAAGAACTTCCCAATGCTCACATAATTGAAATAAATATAGACCTTATGTTTCTTTTTATGTCTATGATGTTTCAAATTTGTCTAGCTTTAATGTTACTTACCCTTAAATTTAACATGCAAGCTACTAAAAGATATAAATGGTGCTGGGATACTGTTGAATTATCTGAAGTCCATTATTGGAAGAGTAGACTTTGGACTTGCTTCTTTAAAATTCACCTGGAGTTGTCATGTAGTTAAATACCAATCTCACTTATTACATACAATCTGACTTAATACTTAGGGTTTTTTGCATGTACTAAAAAGGCTTATCTCTTGTTTGTGTCAGGACTGTGAACATAAATGTCAAGAATAAGAGACTCTTTTCTTTTGAAATATGCTTCTGATCATAAGCATCTTGATCAACTTAAGGGTAATTCTCTTCATGCTAATATTTGAACTCCAGTTGTAATAACTTCAGGAAAAAATTGGCTTTCACCTTCTTTCTTCAACTGTCCAAGACATGAAAAGAGATTCCCAAAGACCTACTCATTCACACTGCTGAAACATAATTCCAAAAGACTTCAATCTGCTTCAAAAAAAATCAAATCCATTTTTCACATGAAGATTTTCAATTCTTAAATCTACAGAGTCAATTTCAGACTTGAAAATAATTCAACGGGAACAATAATACTCATTTAAACATTTATGTTTTGCATTTTAATACCAGGTTGCTTTAAAACCACAACTATATTATTTCATGATTTCCATGCATATAGTCAAAGTTCTTGTTTAAAAAAAAAAATTCTTGCTTTTCTCCAAATGTACATTTCTAGAAACCTGGGAGAGTAGATTCCAAACATAACTACACATCAGAATCCATGAAAAATATTTTTAATATACATTAGGCCCATCCCATATTTGCAAATTCATAAGTCAAATGCCAATTTTAGATCAAGCATTTGAAGATTACTGTCTGGACTATCTCTAATAAGATAATCTTATTCTTGAATGCATTTAAAAACTGGATACTCTTTTTCACATCTAGTAATCATTTTCTATTTTTTTTTTTTATCAAAGATACCACTCATCCTTTGGTTTTGTAAAATTCATTATACTGGTACCCTATTATTTTTCTCACCTCTAACTGATCTTAAAATGTAAACCATTATAACTTATTGAATGCTTTCTCTTTCTACAGGTACTAGTCTGCTCTTGTTTAAAACAAACCAAAACCCAAATAACCAAAAAGACAAAACACTATGTAAGACCATTGTGATTAAAAAAAAAAAAAAAAGACTCACTGTGATAGTAAATCCCAAGATTCTGAGCAGAAATTAGAAGAAACTGCAGGTCAACATACAAGATGATGTTGAGTAGATATGGAGTTCTAGCTCAAGGCAGCAAGGTTATCTTTAATATCTGCAATAGCTGTCTGGGGACATTGCACTGAAAAAAGCGAAGGATCACTTCACCAGACTGGACAACTGAACAGTCATAGAGGCAGAGCACTAGAGAAGCAGTCGATTAAGTTAAACAGCTTAATTGAGGTGATGATTGGGCCAAAGAGGCAAGGCCATTTCTCAGCCATGAAAGAATCCAGGCTATATTGAACACTCATAGTAACTTCACACATTTGGAGGTGGCGTAAGGTTCTTCATCCATAGTTACCCATGGCTCTAGTTCTATACTTGTGTTAGCTGGATCACTGAACTAGCAACAAGCATTTAATACAGGCTGCAAAATGTTTCTAACAAAATTTCAGAATAGAGGGAGAAGATCCAAGAGAAAGCCATTTTCTCTATTTCTGGATAAAAGTCTTACTATTTGTGGACAAATAAGTATGAGTAATAAACTGATTCTCTGCATAATAAAAAGTAGAACATAATATCCATGAATTGGAAGGCCAAAACATTTATGAAAAATGATTTATTCAGGAAACAGTAAGATTTCCTTACAGCTACTTTTAAATCTCCATAAAAAACAATACTAATTTATTTCTTAAAACAAGAAAAGCCTTGTGGAACAATAGGTGCAAATGAAGAGGAAACCAGAAGAGACATGCAAATAGAAATTTCTAAAAAAAGTTAATAGGGATGAGTGAAGAAGAGTTTAAAACAAAACAGGCACTCTTCCCCCAACAAAAACAAAACAAAACAAGCAGCCATGTGTTTTGAAAATAGAAGCAGTAATGAGCAGAATCAATAACAGATATAAGAAATTAGAAGAGTTGAAGAATTTGCAATAAAATCACTGAAAAATAAACACATAGGTGTTTTGTTTTATTTTAGCATAGACCAAAACAAATAAAACAGAAGTGTTATTCAAAGATTTATGAGAAGAAAGTGGACTTAAAATGCACACTACATACCAGAAAATATTAGTAACAATAGTTAGCTAAGTCCTGAGAGAATATTAAATATTGGGACACAGAAATACACATTTTTGCATTAAATATTAGAAAAGCATCCAGGCTGAATGAAAGGTGTTTACATAATGAAAAGATTGAGCCCTTTAGATTGGTCAGTGGAACACTAACTGCCATAGGAAGACATAGAGTTTTGAGGTAAATAGATTTTGATCCAATTATTCTTTATCCAATGTGTTGGTTAGCAATTCATTAACATATATTAAAGGAGAAAAAGAAGATACACCTGTGGAAACACATTACAGTAATTCAATATTAGTAGAAAATTTAAATATGCTAGATTCATTTTTGAAAGATCAAATGCTTATAGGTATGTAGATATATATGATTTGAATAATATAATAAGATTTATTGGTTAGCTATATCAAAATGTTATATCCGAAAAATAAAATATACACTTTCTTTCCAAATATCCATGGGAAATATTTTTTAAAATTGGTCATCTACTAGATCCTAATTTATTCAAAGGAAAAAACAAAAGTTCAACATCCACACATAAAACTAAAATGTAATAATAGAGCAAGAATAATGTAGTATAACCATTTGGAAATTTAAAATTTCCAAAAGTATATTAAAATACTTTTAAAATAATAATTAAAACAAAAGATTCAAAGGATGTCAAAGCCAATATAACAGATCATTTAGAAATTTATGTCAGTGAAAAAACTGCATCATAATTTAAATCCAAAGTCACAGGAAAATTCGTAACATAAAACAGTACAATTATAAATAAATATAAAAATGATCATAATTATGTAATCATACCCAGATAATATGCACTACATATAACATTATTATATAGAGTGTAATATAACATTATATATAATTCATAATATTATACATTTATATTAATGCTTCTAAATATTCAGTGGAAAGGCCATGCAAAGAACACAATAACTTTAGATAATAGTAGAAAATTGAGCATAGATAAATTTAAAGATTAATAAATTAGAAAACAAGCCTAATTGATATATTTGATGTGGAATCTCTGAAGAAATTTTAAAAAGTGATAAATGTTCTGTAAGAAACTTTAGTGAAAGTGAAAAAGAAACTATAAATTTATAATGTTACAAATTAGAAAAGAATATAAGCATTGGTGTTCAGAAGATCTAATATTTGTAAATGAGTATTATACAGAATTTCATAATAATAAATTTGGAAATCTTAAATGAAGAATTTTTAAGAATATATGTGTTAGAACTGACAATTTTAACCAATGATATTAGAGCTTAAAAGAAATTTAACTAGTTAGAATTAAAGTTATCAAAGAATTACTTCCACTAAAGGAATTTTACTGAGGAAGTTTAAATACAATTTTCATCACACATTGAAGAATAGGTTAATTACTGGATTTTTAAACCGTTTCCTGCACATGTACTGAAAAAGAAAGGTTTCTCAAGTTATCTTGCAAAGTCAGTTTAATTCAGAATTTAATCTGAGAAGTTTAATAGGTAAAAATGTCAAATGCAGACCATTCTCACTTATGAATATTAGCAAAAATATAAACATTTACAAGACAAATTTATCAATATAATGTCAACTGGATACATAAGATTTATTCTAAGGATGATAGGTTAAATCAATGTTAAGTCCATAATTCATCATGTTAAAGAGTCAATAGAAAAAATGCTTATTGTTTGCTACACAGATACCAGAAACATAATGGATGAAAGTACAACCATTATTGATTAAAAAAAACAAAAACAAAAATGCATTAAAACAAGAATGAAATAATGAATAAAATCTCAACCTATTTCAATTTAAAAACTAGCATTATCCTTAAAGAAATAATAAAACCGGGAGGAAGATACATGATTAAGACCACTATTTAACCTCAACCTTAGAACTTACGTAATGCAATTAATTGTTCAAAACAATAATATCAGAGATATAAATATTAAAAATATGATTGCTCTACTGTGGTTTATGGTTCATGACGGCCTATATGGAAAATCAGTTAATTAAGGTAGCAAATTGTATAAAACAAAAGTACTCTTGGGCAGTAAATCAAACAAACAAATTACCTTAAAAAATATGTTCGTAGTCTAATACTTAACAGTTGGGGCGGGGGGTAACTTGACAAAATCATTCTCAAAAGAAACTGTTAAAACAAACTATAATTGCCAGGAAAAGTGATGATGGAGGATTTGATATGTACTGCAACATATTACAAAGACAGAACAATTAAAAAAAAAAAAACCTCCAAATATGTTGGTGGCAAAATAGAATTGGAAATAACTGGAATAGAAAAAAGGTTTATACTTATTTGCGTGTGTGTTTTATTTCCCAGGTCTTTTTGAAGTCTTTTCATAGAAATATTTAACAAAATACAGAATTGTGCATTTCCTTTTGTCCAGAAATTTTTTTTTTAAGATTTTTATTTATTCATGAGAGACACACACAAAGAGAGACAGAGACACAGGCATAAGGAGAAGCAGGCTTCCTGCAGGGAGCCCGATGTGGGACTCGATCTCGGGACCCCAGGATCACGCCCTAGGCAGAAGACAGGCGCTAAACCTCTGACCACCCAGGCATCCCCTTTTATCCAGAAATTAAATCTAATTAAATCTAAGAATCAAGTCTAAGGGAAAAAGATCTGACAAATATGTCAAAGTGTATATATATATAAAAAGTAAAAATAAAAAATTCGTGAAATAAATCATGAGAATCAATCAATGGAATTCTCTCTATGGCCATAAAATAATGGTATAATCTATAGTTTTTGAGAAGGAATAATGTTTATTTTTTATTAATAAATGTACAAACAAATATATTGAGTCTGTTTTCATTTTGGTAAAGAAAAAATCAGCACATGTATTTTTAAAAAATCTGAAAGACAGTAAGTATGATAGGGATAATAGAAATGCTTTATTTTCTTCCCTACAGTTTTAGATACCTTTATAATAAGGTCTTTTTAGTCTTATAATCATAAAAAGTAATATTGGTATTGGCATATTTTGAGGGTAATGAAGAAATGATATACTATTCCTCCTTTCACCAGCTCATTCTTTAATTCTATTCAGCATGGTTCAAAAATGCCTCTTTCTCCAACATTAAGACAGAAGTTGCAGTAGGGCTTGGAGAGGAGGCCAGAATAGGATAACATGACAGGACTTTTCCCCTGAGCTCAGGTGAACAATTCCTATGGATATTTCTGGAAACATCTGGAGGCTTTTTGTGATTCTGCAGAAGTGGCTCAACCTTCAGTTCTTCTTCAGGAGGAATTGTTCTATAAATAAGTGTTATGTGGTGTGTTCGGTGAACAAGGTGAGTTCAGGGTCTTCTATGTCACTACCTTGGATTGGAACCTCTGGAAACTCTATGAATAAAGAGAATGCAACGAAACAGGTAGGAGAATACAGGTATCGAGGTCTTGATGTTAATATTACCTTGACTGCTTTTATAGTCAAATCCTGTTAATGTGTGAGACATAGAAATCATTTATATGCAAAACTTAACCCTTGTCCTAATTGCAAACACATCTACTTATTTTAAAAGATTTCCAATCCTTAATATATAAAGTTATTTCAATTGGACACTGTAAAGCAAACATATACTCTTTCTTTAAGATTTTATTTATTTATTTATTTATTTATTTATTTATTTATTTATTTATTCATGAAACACAGACAGAGAGAGGCAGAGACACAGGCAGAGGGAGCAGCAGGGTCCATGCAGGGAGCCCCACCCGGGACTCCATCCGGGACTGCAGGATCACACCTTGGGTGGAAGGCAGGTTCTAAACTACTGAGCCACCCAGGGGTCCCACAAAGATGTGCTCTGAATGACAAATTAAATTACCTTGACAAAAAAGATACTAGATAAATATAAACTCCTGAATTCAAATCTTCAACACAAAGACATACATGCCTATATTTATGTTTTTATAAAACAATAAGTCCAAGAATAAGAGAGAAAAGATCATCCATTACAATTGAAAATGATCAAAACAAGCCAGTCATAAACTTAAAAGAATTAAAATCACCTTAATGAGGCCTAGTAGTAGCTGAATTACCACTGGTTTCCTAAAATCAGATCTAAATTTAAATAAAAATAAAATTTATTGCCTTAACAATATATGCATTTATAAAGTTGCATTTTGGTGCCAAATGATTGTTACATGATTATAAATGCTGAATTAATCTGAAAAAGTAATATTCATAATGATATATCAGGGCAGCCCCGGTGGTGCAGCGGTTTAGCGCTGCCTGCAGCCCGGGGTGTGATCCTGGGGACCCGGATCGAGTCCCTCATAGGGCTCCCTGCAGGGAGCCTGCTTCTTCCTCTGCCTGTATCCCTGCCTCTCTCTGTGTGTCTCTCATGAATAAATAAATAAAATCTTAAAAAAAAAATGGTATATCAACAAGCAGGGATATCTGTAAGAGCAAAAGAAAAATTTTTTTGAGTGCCAAATCTAAAAGGATATTGATTGAAATGTTCAAAATTTTATCTTAAATAAATATTGTTTATATTCTGATTATGAAAACCATATATATAGTTGAAATTTGGAAAACAGAAAAATATAGAGAAGAAAATAGAAATCATTCATAATCTCACTGTTTTAAGATAATTCTTATTAATATTTTAGTGTTTTCCTCCCAACTATTTTTTTCTTTTTGGAGATACACTTTTTCTCCCCTTAAATTGAGATCATATTCTGTGCATTGCTTCTATCATGCTCTTTTCAGTTTATGTTATATTATAAACATATCTCTAGGCTATATAGAATTCTTCAAATGCATTGTGTTTGTTTCATACTATTCCAATTTATATATGTATCATAATACACTTCCATACAGTTGGACCTTTGAGTTGTTTCCAATTTTTTATATTAAAAATAATGCTTCAATAAGCACTATTATATGTATACTTTGTCCATATTTCTAATTTTTTCCTCAGGAAAAATTCCTGGAAGTGAAATTTCACAGTAAAAGTATAAGAAATGTCACAAATTTTCAATCAGTTTCTTTTCAGAAAGTTATACCAATATATACTCTCACCAGCTAAGTACACATATGCCTAACAAGAACACTGGGAATTTAGGTTTTTTAAAAAAATAGATTCAACTTTGTACTAAAAACGTATTGTAACACCTATAACAATATGCATGTGGATATTCATTCCATGACAAAGGGAATTTTCATAAGGAAAAGACCAAGGAATTTCTGTTTCTTCCCCCGAACAAGTCAGTTCACTTTCCCTTGAGGTACTCTAAACTTCCCGTTTCTTGGATGTCAATTTTCCCTCTCTTTGGATTTCACTAGCCATGGAAGTCTCTTTTAAAGAGATTACATGATGGGATCCCTGGGTGGCGCAGCGGTTTAGCGCCTGCCTTCAGCCCAGGGCGCGATCCTGGAGACCCGGGATCGAATCCCACATCGGGCTCCCGGTGCATGGAGCCTGCTTCTCCCTCTGCCTGTGTCTCTGCCTCTCTCTCTCTCTGTGTGACTATCATAAATAAATAAAAATTTTTAAAAAAAAATAAAGAGATTACATGAACTCTGAACTGTCTTTAGCTACAAATGATTCACCATTTCCTATCATTGGGCCCTATCAACTGTGATATGTGTGTCTAAACCTAGGAGTTTCATACCAAAGAAGCCACCTTTTTTTTTTTTTTTTTTTTAAGATTTATTTATTTATTTGAGAGAGAGTGAGAGAGCAAGGGAGGGGTGGAGGGAGAGGGAGACAATCTTGAGCAGACTCCCTGCTGAGCGCGGAGCCCAGTAGGGGGACTCAATCCCAAGATTCTGAGATGGCGAGCTGAGCCAAAATCAAGAAGCAGGCATTTAGGGAACTGAGGTGCCCAGGCACCCGCAGAGAAGGCATCTTGACATGAGAGAAAGAACATGGACTCTGCCTTGAGACAAGTTCCGAGTCCTCCTTTTGCACACTGAGGCCAAACCCTCTGAGGCTGAGCTTCCATATTCAAAGGCTAATCACACCATCTTACAGGATTATTGTGAAGATTTGGAAATAATGAGGAGCTTCTTAAAAACTAATATTAATTAGCTGCTGAACAGTATCTTTATCTGAGGTATAAGTAAAAGAGCTAAAAATACTAGTTCTCATTTAGAGCAAAATGAGCCACTCCCATTGCTTAGGTAAAACTGAAAGGTTACAATGAGTTGGACTTAGAAGGTGAAAACATTAATGGACTCTTGCAATTCAAAGATCATTTACTTATGTCTTTTGAAGGATTCTACGTCTGGAGGAACAACACAAATTAAGAAGACACTTGAGGAAGCTAGAAGTTGTTACTGAATCACGTATACTATTCCTGCAAACAGGGTTGCCTGATTTTTAGGTTAAGGTCTGTTTCCATACTTCATTGAAACTTATGTTTATTGTTTTAAAAAGAATCCTGTGCCTGTCAATTTGCTTCTAATATGACATAAGCATCTAAAACGCAGACAGACCCTCTATTCTACTGCACGTTTTTCTTGTGGTCTCTGATAAATTAGGGGATATAGGCCTTACAGTTTTTCTCTGGTGGTTGGAAGACTGGAATGAAAGAGGTATTTTCTGAGTCACACAAACTGTTAAAATCCAGTAGATTTCACCAACAATGGTATTCCTAATGAGTTTTAGGGGAAGGAAAGGAATTGAGAATAATTTTGATACTGTCTTGTCTTTTACCAGTTGCTGCTAATCTTTTGAAAGGTTTTCTATTTTTGACCTACATTCAGACAGACCCTGCTGTTTGACAAAGCTTATTTTCAAGTCTGATTCACAAGAGCATTGCAGGGACTCCAGGGCTTGGAGGTAATTCTCCTGGAAATATAAAAGTTTCCTTTGGATAATTAACCATTGCCACAGGAAACTTGAAGTACCTAGAAATCTGACTTTCCAGGACAACATCACTCTATTGGTAGAGCTAAGGAAACAAAGCCCTGATCCCAGCATGCTCTGCACTGCGAACTGAAGTCAGGAGCCCATGGGGCAGAATCAATGGATCAGTGGGACACAAGAAAGCTAAGACAAACATCGGCAACAAGATGCAATTACTGTAAATCTAAACCATCCTCAGGCGACAAGACTGACGTCTGAGCTCTGCCAACAATTTTCTCACAAATCTTAACTGTTGCAAAATGGTGGAATTACCTGAATATTTGGTTTCTTAAAGATTCCTATCTATGACTTCATTTCTAATTGACTGCCCTCTAATTCCTTCCCCCTCTTTCTTATGTGCAAGGTCCACCTTCACTGTCACCTCTTGTTCCAATGAGTGAAATTTCTCTGAATTCTTACCTCCTACGACCATTTAAATATGAATGGGATACTTCATCCTACCTTAATATTGTCATAATTATTTCGGGACACCAAGAGGTTTTGTTATCTCCAGACAATAGAAGGACTAATGTTTAATAAATCACATGCTTAGGATTTTATACCACTAAGTAAAAGAATGAAACTTTGCGACTGATATTCCGTATTTCATGACCCATATTATAAATGTTTTCTGACTTTTCTTCATAGGTTTCCAAAGAGAGGCCTTACTTGGAAGGCTCTGGTTAACAACCGGATTCAACCTTTTCACCAAAGAAATTCCCCTTGCATCGTTTAAATAATGGATTTTCATGCGGAATTTCTTTGGAAATAAGTCTTTTGCTCCAAACAAACAGCAAAAGAAACAAAAACCTCTAGTTGCAATCACCAACATCTCTCTTGGTGGTTTCAAGTGCTCCTCATTTCTATATTCTTACCCAATAGACGTGTACTGCTATCCGTTAATTTTTAGTTTTAGATACCTTACCAGTCAGTTCTAGTCTGGAGACAGAAATCTCATCAATTGTTTGACCACAGAGAATGTACAGTCAAGAATTTTCAGCCAGGTATAAACAATTTTTAGCTTGGATAACTGCAAGGGCAAAAGGGAAAACTAAGTTAACAAAGAGGAAATGACTTAAAGGAAGCAACTGGCAACTCTAGGGCTATGGGAACAAAGGAGAGAGGTTAAGATCATGGAATTTTGGAAAAGGGTCCCCACGGGGCTGGGACTCAGCTCTCTGAGGAGGAGGGTGCCAATGGACTGGTGGTGTGGTTCTGAGGGCCCCTGCAGCATGGGGGTTCTGGAAATGAGGATAGAGCCGGGAGCAGAATTCACTTATACGGCATGATGTGCTGTGGCTCAGGTGCAGAGTGTTATTTGTCATCTTCCCACTCTGCACGAGGAAGATTCACTTCTCTCACTTGCTCTGCCTCTCCCCGGTCGGCCTACTTCTTGCTCTTCCTTTCAACCCCTGCCCTCCACTCCACGTACAAATATAGTTGTGTCATGCTCTTGGCTTAATCCAGAATTTCGGTGTTTACATTACTCTCTGTAAACATATTCACAGCTGAGCCACATCATGGACTATGAATTACTTATGAGTGCAACATTTATACTCCCTAGAGTTAATCATTTCTTGGGTGTTTTTTGTGTGTTTGTTTGCTTTTCAGTGTGCTTTTCACTAACTCTCCGCACCCTCAGACTCTCAATAGACACACTCATTAGGCGGCGTCACTTTCTTTTCTTCCCTGACTCCCTGGGAGTCCTCCCACTCCATCTGGACTGGTTGTTCTCTCCTCTGTGGCCCCTCTGTCCTCTGAGGATCCTTTATCACCCCCTTGCCTCCTCTCAGTGTGGTCTACTTTCTTGTGAGGCCCAGGTTTTCATTCATTTTGGTTTATTCCCTCATTTTTAATGGAAGACATCCTCAAATAATTTCCTTTCTAAGGTACATGGCAGGTAAATTTTTGTGAATTTTGAGTATGTGAAAATATATTTAGTTTAAGTAATCCCTAAAATTAATTTTCAATTTGGCTAGAGTTAGACTTCAACACATCATTTTTCCTCGCAATTTTAAAAGCATTTCCATAGCCTTCCAACCTCCAGTGAGACTGTTGAATGGTACCATTTCGATTCCTGATTTTTGTTTATGACCTGCTTACCTACTTTGGAGGCTTTTGGTATCCCTAATTAACTACTAGCACTTTGAAAGTTTTTTTAAATATCTTATTTATTTATTTATTCATGAGAGACTCAGAGACTGAGGCAAAGACACAGGCAGAGGGAGAAGCAAGCTCCCTGTGGGACTCGAACCTAGGACCTCGGAGTTACAACCTGAGCCAAAGGCAGACACTCAACCACTAAGCCACCCAGGCATCCCTAGCACTTTGAAATTCTATGATGTTATGTTCAGAGATGGTCTTTTCCCCTTTATCATGTTAAGACTTCAGGAGACTTTTTAATACTGAAGTTCATGGACTTCAGTCCTGGAAATTTTCATTTTATTATTTCTCTGATAACTATAATTCTTCATTTTATTTGTCTCTACCTCCTGGAATTCCCACTATCCACAAATAGAACCTTTTAAAACAACCATGTAATTTTCTCTCATATTTTGAATCTTTCATTTTAGTTCAGTTTTTAGGAAATCTTTTCCACTTGTCTCCCAACTCTTCTGTTTCCTTCAAAACATCACCTATATTTTTAATTTCCAGGGTATTTTTTGATAGTTTTCTGAATGCCACTTTATATAACATCTTCTTTCATGGATTTTTGAATCTTTCCACAGCTCATAGTTGTATACATTATACATTTAAAATTTACTCTATTTATAAATTTATATATTTTTTCAGTTTCCTGTTTCTTCTGAGTTGCTTTTCAGTTTCGTATTTATATTATAGGTTTTTATCAAATGTCTGAGTACCTCTGGAGGTTGATTACTATTTCAGAGTGAAGCACTTAATAGTTGATTAGAAGTTCTAAAATTCCCTGAGAAGCTTCACTGGAGAGTGAACGAGTGAGACACAGCCATTTTGTTGGGAATGGGGGGAAATCTTTTTCCCTGCATCAATCTCCCACACAGGAAGGCTGGCAAGGCTCTTGGAGGCAAAGTAGGGGAACAGGGCCTCTCCCTGGAATCCATGGAGTTCCACATGGCCTCCCCACTGCTCCCTGTCTCCCTATTGCATGGCACCTAAAGTTCATGGTCCTTGTTCTACTTTCTTTATATTAAAACTCTAATTATAGAGGAATTAATATTCTTTCCTGGTTTTATCCAGCCTTTCAGACAAACTCATGTTTTTCAGTTCTATATTCTCCCATATGGCAATGCCAGGAAACTTTAATTCCTGAGACTTTCTGGGGTCCTGAGATGCAAATAATATTCCTCAATACACTATCAAGTTAATTACCACTAGTGCATCTGCTTCCCAGCTGTTAGTATTGTGTTGATACCTCTTTTCTGCTATGATTGCTGCTTCTATCGTCTTCGCCTCTTTACTCCTCTACTGTCATTATGGACACTTCAGAGGACCAGGGTTCAAATACAGTTAAAATCCACTAGATTTAGCAGAATTCCCAGTTTGGTTTATTTAATCATCATTCTTTTATTAGGTATTTCTAATATTTATTATGTTAATTTTAGAAATTAATGTTTCTCACCATATTTTCAAATGTGTGTAGCAACATGGAGATTTTCTTAAAAGTTTTATTTATTTATTTATTTATTTATTTATTTATTTATTTATTTACAAGAAAAAGAGAGCGAGGAGGAGAGAGAGAGGGACAAGCAGACTCCATGCCAAGTGTGGAGCCTGACATGCGGCTTGATCCCATGACCCAGAGAAAATGATCTGGGCCAAAATTAAGAGTCGGGCACCTAATTGTCTGAGTCACTCAGGTGCTTCCTGACATGGGAATTTTTAAAAATGGTGAATTATTAAGTCTTTTATGTATTAACAGTTTGGCCATATGTGCATAAGTTTATTTCTGGCCTTTCTGTTCTGTTTTATTGATTTACAATATGTCTGTTTTTATGCCAGTTACATACTCTTTTGATTACTGTAGTTTTGTAAATTTTCTTTTTAAGTTGGGAAGTATGAAATCTCCAACTTTGTTCTTTTTCTCAAGATTGTTTTGGCAATTTGGGGTTCTTTGTGTAATTCTAAGTTAGCTTTCATCCTTTCATGAAAACCTTCATTGGGATTGTAGTAAAGATTGCATTGAATCTGTAGGTCACTTTGAGTTACATGAACCTCTTTGTTGAGGGTCAGTGTACAGGTCTTTTGCTGCCTTGGTTAAGTTTTTTTCATTTTTTGATTCTAAATTTCTTTCTTTCTTTCTTTCTTTCTTTCTTTCTTTCTTTCTTTCTTTCTTTCTTTTTCTTTCTTCTCTCTTTCTTTCTTTCTGGTGCATTTTCTATAGGCATTTTCTCTGTGGCTACCATGGGCTTATAAAAAATATTTTATGGCAATAACAATCTATTTTAAGATAATTAAAACTTAACTTCAATCATTTACAAATACTTTACTCTTTTACTTTTCTTCCACACACACTTTATATTTTTCATCATTTTAATTATTTTATTTACTTTTTATTTACTTAATACTTTTTAAGTATTTTATTTACTTTTTAATAATTATTTTATTTACTTTTTATTTACTTTTTAAATTTAATAATTTAATAAATTATTTTATTTACTATTTTACTTTTTATATATGAAACTGCATTTTTCTTAAAAATAGTCTAAAGTTATTCGTTATTCTATTCTCCAAATGTGACAAGGAATTTAGCATATTCATTATCAATAGGACTTGTCACCTAACCTTGACAGTATTTAGACTTTTTATTTTTATTTTGAGACAAAAATACTACTTGTTTAAAATTTACTAATAGTTTTAATCAAATTGTGTCTTCATTATTTAATTTTTTTCACCTCTTCCCTTTGGAGTTACCTTATTTTTCCTAAGTGAGTAATCATATTAGTTCTTTCAGTAAAAGTATGTAAGGAATTAATTATCTGAATATCTGTAATCATGCTTATGTACTCACCAGTTTAATAGCATTTCAGATTTATGTTGAATTCCAGGTTAACAATAATTTTCCTTAGCATTTAAAAGATATTATGTACTTGCTTCTGAGATTTCCATTTCCATTATATTGTAAATAATACATATTTTCTAAAATTTGAAAGATTTTTTTCCTTGATCTTTAATGATGCAGTATCACCTAAATGTGACTGGATATGCTTTTTTCTTTTTTCCCATTAATCTTAGGATTTGAAAAGTTAGGATTAGTTTCTTCAATGATGAAAAACTTACAGCTATTATTTATTCATATTGCTTCCTTAAAAATATTCAACAATTCATTTTGGAATTAACATTGGAGGTTCTTGGTGTGCTTTTAAAACTGCTCTTTCTTATTTTTTACCTTTACCTCTCTGTGTTATGATTCAGATAAATATCTGTGTAATATTTCAATGCCCTTATTTTTTATTTGCATACAGCATAAAGCTTATAATGTCTATTGTGACAAGTTAAACATTTAAAACCATCTATACCAAAAATAAATAAATTAAATAAAACCATCTATACTATTTCCAAGTTCTCTAATTTATTCTTTTTCATATCCACCTGATTTTGTTTTATGACACCTGCTTTTGTTTGATAATTTTTGATTTATTAAAATGAAATTTATAACTTTCTTTGGTGAGCACACCCAACTCAATTTATTTACTTCAAATTCTTTTTCAGATTGCTACTTAAATTCATTAGGGACCAACTTATATAATGACAGTAGGCTATTGTGAAGGGAATATTTTTGGTTTATTTTTTCCCTTTCTCTCTCTCTCAGCTCACGTCTCTCTCACTAGTGGTCTTTGAAGTTTTTCACCTGGCCTCTCTGCCCTTAGGAGTTAACCAACATGTATAAAGCTTCTGTTCTCTTGTGGTGTTGAAGGTAGTTTGCAATACACTGGTCTGGTGAACTACTTTGTTCAATTTCTGGTCAAGAGATCCTCTTTGTTCTCTCATTTTTCAAGGCCCAGTTTGCTACAATAGAGTCCTAGGGGAATTTTACAACAGCTACTGACTCTACCAAGTGAGTTTGACTCTTGTTCTTCATCTTGTGGAGAACACTTTTAGTTTCCTTTGAACTGCACATGCCAAACTGACTTATTTTGCTTACTTCTGTGTCCATAGCCCAGAAGTCTTGTGGCTTTATGTTTTTGTTCCTTTTCTGATTCTTAGAGATGTATACCTCAGCACTACCTTTTATAAGCTCTAATTTTATAGTTTATTGTTTAGCATTATGAGGAGAGTAGAAATGTGCCTTAAAACATCACCTCCTTAGGGATCCCTGGGTGGCGCGGCGGTTTGGTGCCTGCCTTTGGCCCAGGGCACGATCCCGGAGACCCGGGATCGAATCCCACATCGGGTTCCCAGTGCATGGAGCCTGCTTCTCCCTCTGCCTGTGTCTCTGCCTCTCTCTTTCTCTGTGACTATCATAAATAAATAAATAAATAAAAATTAAAAAAAAAATAATTCCTTAAAAAAAAAAAAAAACATCACCTCCTTAGACAACATGAAGAAATACTTCTGTCTACCTCTTTGCACAACCTATCTGCAAATCCCATTGATTTACTCCATGATGAGTCATTTCACTACATGCCACTTTATCTCTAAGTACTTTATTACTAAGGCAATACTGGTAAAAACAGATGCCAGTTTTAAACACAGGCCCTTATTTTCTGAGCAGAATTTTGTTTCTTCCACCTAACTCTCTCCACCAGTCTCTGAGGTGCAGAGCTAAACACATTTCTGGAACTGGAGAAGCTTCAGGATGCAGGTAAACTTGATCAGCCTATGGAGTAAAGTAGAGTATGATTATAACAAAACCACTTACATGAGGTTCAGCTTTTATAAAATATCTGTAAAATGAAAGTTATAAAAATAGAAACTACTACTTATTATGAGCATCTTTTTAAAAATGTCTTTTATGTATAATTTATGTACAATTCATTTAATGCTTAACAACAAAGGTGTTTATGGACCCTTTTAAACACTGGAAGAAACTATGTCCAAACTTCAAACTTTTTACCAAAGGAAATTCAGGAAGCTAGTGGCTGGACTGGCATTAAAATTCAAGTTTGTATGATCCTTCAATCATGATCTTAACTCTGTGCTACCACTACATTGCTTCATGTGAAATTTTGAACTCTTTCGGTTTTGATAGAAAATACTATGTAAACTAAAAGAAAAAAAAGATGTATCAACTCGTGTAACTGGGAAATTTTGGGGTAAAACTGGAGTTAGGAGCTTTTAAACTACCTGTAGGCTCAAACAACATCACTGGGATGTGATTTCCCCGTCTCTTGGCTGGACTCATTTCCATTCATTGGCTTTATTTTCGGATCTTTGTAGTAGTAGCAGAATGGCTATGGCAGCCACAGCTCACATCCTCTCACATTTAAGTCTCAAGACAAAGACACCTTCTCTTCCCAGAAACTCTCACACTTGCCCTTATAATCACTCCGATTGGAGCAAAGTGGCTCCTGAGCCAACCTGCCCACCAATCACCGAAGACAGGAAATTGCCTGTGCTGAGTGATCTAAGCTTGGGTTATATGTTCCATCCCTATAGACAGAGGATGGAATCCAGCCAAATGATGGATTCTTGCTTCCAAATTGTCACCTTTACCAGAAGTCAACCAGAGGTTGTTAGAGAAACTAAAACACATACACGTCTATCTCAGTTGTGAACAATAGTTGAGAATATTTTACTGTTAAAACATGTTGTCCATTCGCATCAAACATCTCCTACTTCTGCAAGAAATAAGATCTGTAAATATACTTTTGAGCCGAGGAAAATTATCAGTATTGAAAATACTCTTGGGATGATGCTCTGGAAGCACAGTGTGAGGCAGTATTACTCGTCTAAATTGATGCCTGCCTTTTATTCACATGGAAGAAGAGACATGGATGCACGGCAGTTGAGGAGGTGTGAGGGATGCTTAGCTTGATTGAGAAAGGTTAATTACATGTGAAATGAGGCTGGGATT
The DNA here is from genome assembly GCF_048164855.1 of Canis lupus baileyi. Taxonomy (NCBI): domain Eukaryota; kingdom Metazoa; phylum Chordata; class Mammalia; order Carnivora; family Canidae; genus Canis; species Canis lupus. Next base: position 27,770,820 of record NC_132871.1, on the reverse strand, counting down.
CAGAGGATGTTTGCTCTAGATTTTGTGTAATGTTATATTAACACTGGGATTCTCTTTATTCTATTAACAAAATAAACTCATTTTGTTTGGTTTCATTTCACACTTGCTTTAATCCCACTGAACATTTATACTATTATTTAATTTTACTAAACATTTGTGGATAGTAAAATACCTATACAATTAAGCAACTGCAGGATATTAAAGACACCCAGTTCTTACAGAGATTTGATCTGCTAATTAGCCACACCAATTTTATGGATCATTGCATCTCACTTAAAATGTATTGTTATACGTTTATAATCTTTCCATAATGAGCTTTTATTGAGTGCACGGGCCAACTTCTGTGTGATGTACAAGAGAAACTCCCCTTCCTCCACCTAAAAAATATGTTCACAGACCTAGTAAATCACAATAACATTCCATTTAAAATGGTCCTCTTGGCATTATTAAATGGCTTATTTGGGACCATAGTGGAAAAGGTGTATACCTGAGGAGGGAAGAGTCAGAGTGTTATCCGAAGAAGTTCAATAAAAGAGAAGGATGGAGAGGAGGAGAGCCAACATTTAATAAATTGATGGGCAATATAAATTTATGGACAAAACATATGAGGGTCAGGTTTTCTTTCATTATCACAGTGATCTAATATAGTCTTTGCATTTTGGCCTTTCTGTTACTTAAATGGGCTAAACTCCCATTTTCTAGTTTCTCCATGAAAACTTTGATTTTCAGAATTAAGTATTAATTGAAAATACATTTAAAACATTTAGATTAGCTACTCCTCGTTGAAAAGTATCGTCAGGTTGAAATGCTGCTGATCAAGTTAAATAGGGATGGTCAGGAAATCACCGATATCCTTTTGTGTCCTGGGAAATGGCTCACTGTAAAGAGCCACTCTTCCTCACAGGATTTAGGTAAGACCCACGAATGACCCCCTTATATAACCCTATGACCAGGCCAGATGTAGACCGTCCAAATTTCTGTTTTCATAAATGATTAGATGAATTGTTTATTTCTACTGACCCACTTGGGGAAAATGCCTACTAACTTTCCCCGGCCTAATGTCAGTCAGGCTTCTCTCTCTTCCTCAGGCGCCCACCCTGGAGCACTGGGACAATGCAACAACCTCTCCTCAGGGCCCCTCCAGACAATCAGCTGACCTTCTAGGAAAAACATTCTCTGATCAGCTGGCTATTTATGCTCCTGGCTCATTGCACTCCTTAATACCAGGCTCTTTCTGGCCTTGTTTACTCCACCCTGCGAAAAAAAGCCATTTGCTGCCTGACCTTTGAGACACTCACAGATGTAATGATGAGAGCATTCTCCCTATGGCAATTAATAGTCCCATTTCCCCTATCACAAGTGTCTCTTTTCCCCCGTTGCAGTAATTCTTTTGAGTAATGTCTTTCCTTACCTAAGACTGGATTTTTTTCTTCAACCTAACACTACAATTATTTAAGCCAGAGTATTTATTAGGAATCATTCCTGAGAGAAAAATCTCATGTTAACATTTGTTTTCTTTTTTTATTAATAGAAACTTAGTAGCATATTTTTAGAGATGCAAACAGTACGTAGAGCTATTAATAGGAAGGCATACTCACTACACATTTAAACACTAAACAGTGCTTCATATCACAAACTAAATACCTCAAACTCATGGCCAATTGCCTTCCCGAATTATTTCTTTCCGTTTCTTTTTTCTTTCTTCCTTCCTTCCTTTGTTTTTTTCTCTCTTTTTCTGTCTCTCTCTTTCTCTCTTTCTTTCTTTGCCTTCCTGAATTTTTATCTCTATTAATAGCCAGCCTTCTCTCTGCTACCACACTGGAAATTCCAGAGCCATGTTGGATTCTTCCCTAACATATTCTCTAGAATCAGTCAGTCACCAGGTCAACTGATTTTTCTTGTACTTAGTGTCCCTCACATTTCTCCCTTCTTTCTGGTTCTGCTATCATCATGCCAATTCAAGCTGTCTTTGCTACGTCATGTTACCAGTATAGTCTCGGTTTCAGGGAGCCCCCCTCCCTCTGGTAGGATGAATGTGATTTCAAGGAAAATGGGGCTCTGGCAGATTTTTTGGGGGTACAGATTGGGTTTTGAGGTCAGAGGTTAAAACGGGAGTTACTCTTAGAGCTTCCAAGAGATTTAGGAGCAGGATTGCAAGTAGAAAAAGTTCACGACTATGTTTGAGAAACCCTATTTTAAAAATACAATGAAAAGGAAAAAGTTAAATAATAAATACAGAGGAACTAAAGGAAAAAAAGCTTCTGAAGATTGAAGTGAAAATCTGAAAGTCAAGAATTATTAGATGAACTAAGGGAAAACGGGCTGGGATTAAACACCTGTGTGTGAGGGGAAACTATGAAGAGGTACAAGACTGTTTCTATGTAATTGTCTCCAGTGAGTAAGGATTGGTCTTGGCACTTCAGCAGCAGACAGTATCACATGCATGTTCCTGAATTAAATAGTGAGGCTGAGTCAGTCTGCTGGAAGCTTAGGCTTTCTGAAATTAGGTAGAGCAGTATATCTGGAAATGTTTGGAGACTTTGTTAAGCTGGGATATTGGTTCCCATGTCTGTTCTTTATCATTATATCCTTTTTTACCGTGCCAGATACTGCAGTTAATTTGGTGTTATGATCTAGGGTTTTTGTTTGTTTGTTTGTTTTTTGTTTTGTTTTGCACTTTATTTCCTAATTATAATGATTCAGTTGGGTGATTCAGGAGGGGACCAGGCAGTGTTTTCATGGACTGGCCAAACTTTCCTCAGGCTGTTCCGTGTCCATGCAGTGGCTGCCTCAGACAGAATAAAGGCACAACTTCTCAGCCTGGCATTATTCTCCTGACTTAGTAAGGTTCCAGGATCAGAGCCCAGCTTTGATAGCTATATCTTCTCCCATGTGTTCTCCTCCCTACAGAGATTGACATCATGTTGAGAGGACCAACAAGCTCTGAGCTAAATCTCTAGTGTCATATGAGGCACCATACTTCCCAGCCCTTATTCCTTGATCACACTATTCCTTTTCTTGGATGATTATATTCCTCAAGAATATAAGCTTTACCAGATTTGAAACTACCTGTAAGCATGAAATATACATTTACAATAAAATATTTTTTATTGGAACCTACCTAATATAACAGCATCTAGTAAGGTTGGGGTGGTAGAGAAGGCCAGTTTCCTCTTTCTTTCAAAATAGATCCAACAACGTTAAATAGACGCATGGTTGTAGAGCACAAATTATATTTTCCAACCTCACTGGTTGCTAGGTATGACCATGTAACTAAGTTTTGGCCAATTGGATGTGAGTGGGAATAGGGTGGTATCCTCAAAGGGAATGAACATGCTGCACATTTCTTCTTTCTTGCTTCTGATGGCCTGGAATGCTGATGTGATGATTGGATGGCAGGAGCTGGAGCAGCCATCTTGGCTATAATAAGGAAGCTGTGTGTGTAGGAAGACAGAGCCACCATATTAGTCCTGCACTGCTTACACTCAGACTGCAAGAAGTGACAGAGGGTATTTTATTTTGTTTAAGTCACTGTTATTTTGGCATTTGCTATAGAATGTGAACTATGTGCTTTCTCTCAATAAAGCCTTACTGGGTGAAAGAATGAATAAGTACTGTGTCATTTAATTTGACCCCTTTTACTCTACCTTGGTTTAAAGACTTGACATTGTATAGCTGTGCTAGGTAGCTTAGTCAGAGATCCCAACTTGGAGGCCCTCCTCCAAGTTTGTCACACAAGCACATGTTGTTGGCCCATATAGAGTATTTAAATTAAAATGATTATCAAAATTTATATCATAGAAGGTTGCACATGAATATTCCTATTTCTGGATCCCATAAAACACCAGATGACATAGCAACCCTTGGCCCACACTTTGCCCTTGCACCAAATGACAAAAATCAGTTGTGTCTTTAGATGGTGACTGTGGTCTTATGTTTAACAGTTTGAGCCAACTTCACTCATTTATATGACTGCTCACCCGTGTGGCCAGTTGAGTTGCTGACCTGCCATGTAGTATTCTAATAAAAATGGACTTCTATTACTGATGAGCACATACCACTTCACACATGCACGCTACTGCAATGGTCAAAGTAAAGCTGTTTCACTAGAATTTTCTTCTCTTATGAGCTCTTCCAGGTCAGGAGCTAATTACCCTTTGCTCTTTGTCCTTTACATTCACTCTGGTGAAAACCACACTTCTAAGCTGTTTTATGGCCTTTAATCTAATTGAAGGCAGAACCAGGGGCATCCTGCATGGGTTTAATCTTTCAAGCAGGTTTCAGCATGAATAACCCTTCCATAAACTGGCAGGTTTCCTCTCATGGGTTCTCTTCAAGTCATTTTCCTGAGAGCCAGGTTACTTGCTTCCCTGCACAATAAATGGACCTTATTAATAATTAGAATCCTAGCCCAATCTCATAATTGGAGGAAAAAAATCTCCCTAATAACCCCCTCAGAAAATCAGTATCTTCATCTGATTTACAATTTATTTTTTGCATGGCAAACACAGATGGTCTCTGATTTATGATGGCTCAACTTTGGATTTTTCTACTTTGAGTGAAAGTAATATGCACTCAGTAGAAACCACACTTTGAATGTTGAATTTTGATCTTTTCCCAGACTAGTGATACGTGGTATGATCCTCTCTTGCGATGCTGGGCAATGAGCCACAGCTCCTGGTCAGCCACGGGATCACACAACAGATATGCCTGCCACCATCCTATACCCATCCACCCATTCTGTATTTCACTTTCAGTGCAGCATTCAATAAATTACTTGAGATATTCCACACTTTATTATAAAATAAGTTTTGTGTTAAATGATTTTTCCAGCTGTAGGCTACTGGAAGTGTCAGAAAACATTTAAGGTAGGCTAAACCATGACGTTTAGTAGGTTAGATATATTGGGTGTATTTTGCCATGATATTTTCAACTTAAGATGGGTTTATCATGGGGTAACTCCATTGTAAGACGAGGAAGAACTGTGTTGATACATGGAGCAAAAACTACTTAATGAATTGCTGGGAATTAGTTAGTAAAAACAAGTTAAAATGACTGATGCTTTTTTGACTGGAATGAATCACAGGAAAGTTTTGAGACACTTTCAATAAGAGGGATAAGATAGAAATAAGGACTGGAAGGGACTGGTTACACATTATAACTTTATAAAAATTTAAATAAATTAATATATTATATATAACATTATATTATAATTTGTACATAAAATTAAATGTACTAATATAGAGATATTTGGATGGAAAGCTTTTGACTACTTTACATTTTAAAAAGTTAAAAATAAATATACTAATAAGGAAATATAGCTAAACTATGCTATGAAATAAAGTAAGTTGCATAATACATGTGATACAATTTTTTTATTTACTAAAACCTTTTATCTCCATATGTACACATGCACATGAAAAAGTATTGAAAATGGAAGGATTGATGCCAGATTAAGTCTACCAATGAATAAAGGCAGAGAGCAGGAGACCATCATGTGCACTTTAAGCACTTCCATATTGCTTATCTGTTTCTGAATTTCACATATTGCTTGTGCAATTTTAAAAAGTATTTAAAAATGAACTGCAAGTCATAATGTTGACCCAATAATTAGGTTTCTGAGAATATATTCTAATTATTCTTAGTATACTTAAAAATAATTAGTATGTGTACAAATAACTTAGTAAAATATTTTGGCTTTGGAAAATTGGAAATCATTTAAATATCCAGTTATAAGGCACATGTTAATTATGATAAATCCACAAAATTTAAGTTTAGTCCATAAAAATCAATATTACTAGAAGTATACAATGTCATGGAAACATTTGTGATTAAATAGCAAGTGTGAAAAGAAGTAGGATGCGAAATTAAAAATTCAGTTTGGTAATAAAACAGGAAAAAATACTAGAAAAAATATATTTTATTTCACAGAGCATTATTAGGAAATACAATGGTTTGATATCTTCCAGTCATCTTGTCCACTGGGAAGCCTATCATCTGAAGAACACACAATATCATGGGGCAGAAATTTGTGCAACTATTTTTTTAATATTCAGGAAGTCAGGCTTTTATCAATTTCAACCAACTTCACATTTACCTCTAAATATACTTGTGAAGAATTTTAAAGAAACTCCAACTTAATACAGAATTTAAACGTTAGAAACAATGTGAATTTAAAAAAAGAAGAAAGAAGTAGAATTTTGAATAGTCACATGATTTCCGTATACATATTTCCACATGAATTTGCCTATAAAGAAAGACTAGCATTCCACGTAAGCAAGAGTGTAAATACACGTCATCTCTGGGAATCCTACTTGATAATAGTCAAGGGCTTTCTCTATAATCCTAAATATATTCATTAGAAAACTCCTGTCCAAGATATGCTTTTATCTCACCGAAATCAATATCTGATTGGTCTTCTCTGCCTTCCTATTTTTCTCATTCAATTGGTTAAATGTGTTTCCATTTAAAAATTTCCTTCTTTCTTCCACCTTTGCTATTTTTTGGGTACAACAGTGAGAAAGGTGTGCCTTTTAGACATTAACAATTTTCCAGAAAATTCAATCAAGATTTTTACCTTCAAGGATTTGTCCACACCGTTTCTGTCATGGAAAGATTCTACTTCTAAGTTTGCTGATTTGCCCGTTCATAACATCAAGTTACTCAGAGAGCTAAGGAAACTCCTCATGGACTCATGTGATCATCCAAGGCTTGACCAATCTCTTCTCTCGTGAGGTCTTTCCTGTCCCCACATAGTGTGAGCTACTCATACTCTCCTTCTATATTTAATGTTTGAGTAATAACGTGGTGGGATTTCAATGACATTTGAGAACATTCAATAAGCAATAAACTCTGTTACATCCTTTGTCTTCTTCCCTCGCCCTGCAGTAGCTCCCAGGTGAAGCCTGAAACCTTCTACTGGTCACTTTTCTATAGAGTTTAGTAGCCTTAGCTATTGTTTGTATATTTTTGTTGCAAATATTCCTTTTTATTTTCTTCTATTTTACATAAGCATGGATTACTTTGAATCTCTTGTAATATAAGCTAAGCTTTAAATGACAGTTTCAAATGGTAGGATTCTAGGTCTTTACCAGGAATGCAGATTTAACCTGTAGATACCTCTCTTTGTGGTCTTATGAACAAACATTGTGAATTGCCAGAGGCAATTCTTGTTCTTGTTTTTGTAGACACCTCTGCATTTCAGTTTACACCTGGATGACTAAATCACATTCTGACTTTAGAAATAAAACTTTAATACAAATTATTTTTTCAAAGTGACTGTTACGGTATTAATTTTTCTATAATCCTTACACAATTTATGGTATTAATTTCATTGCCATTTTACTTTCCTCGATTGTCAGTTTCCAATCCATTTTCAGATGCATTAAACCACACATACATTCAAATAATAGAGCCCCACTCTGGGAGACAGACAGATGATTAAATAAATAAAGTGGGCTCAGATGGTAAACTGCTGTTTATGTTGAGACCCTTTGCCAGTATTTCATTTTAGCCCACTGAGAAAACTATATTCCACAACAAAGCAAACTTTCGCAGCTTAAAGTAAGCCAAGAAAGGAAAAATCCAGGCTTGTACATTTCTCTTAGTTTTATACTAGGAAAACAGTGTTCTAGCTCAGTAAATGAGATGTGAGATGTGTGTAGTAATATATTTTTTAAAAGATTTGTATATTTATATATACAGTACTCATGCAAGATATTTAGAAAACTCAATCTTCAAAACACTTGAAATTAAAAGACTCTTGTTTTTATTAAATGCTGGGCCAGCTTAATGTTGACAATTTGATGGGGAGAAAAGACTGTGGAGGTACAGGTGCTCTCCTTAGCCTAACAATTCTTTGTTTTCCATTGCTTTCTGGTTCATTCACATTTGCATTTTGAAAGAAGAAAGAAAAAACAAACCAGGCTCTTTAGTAGATGCTTTACATATTAGTATAAATTAAGAGTAAGAGACTTCACATGGAAAAAAAATGAGTGGCAGGGGAACAAGGCTCACTCCTCTAGGGACACATTAGCGCATCTCACAAATGGTTGGTTGTGCCTTTGTCTTTACATCAAGGTCAGGTTAAAGAGTTTTTTGAGACAGAATGAAAAAATATAGGAGGAAAGCCAGCTATGGATATCTTTAAGTCTTTAAGATCTTAAGAGCATTATAAAGGCACAGTGTTAATGATTTGTCTTGCTCAAAACCATGCACTATTTATAAGCATAATGATAATAAAACCAATACAAGGTTTACATTACTGAATTCACTTCTTTGTATAGAAAAGTGTTCCATCATGCCCTATTCAGAAGTCTTTTCACATGCAAAGATGGAAAAAGGCATTTTTTTTTCTTTCAGGAAAAATCATTAATATATTCAAGGTTTAACTTTCCTTTTACAAGTGTTTCTGAGTGTACCATATGGCACCAGTTAGATTTGAAGGTTTTCATTTGCTTTTTAAAAATCTGAGTGAGGTTTCCTTTCATAAGCTCATACATGCTGGTTATTTTTTAATAAGCATAAAACTTCCATATAACACCGAATGCATGATTTAACAGGAAGGAATAAAAAATACATGGCGATATAATAATTGGCTCATTTAGTTAAGAGCCGCTTTGAAGCTTAATAGTAAAGGATAAGCAGTCATTAGCTTATTAGCTCAAGTTGGACCTGGTACTTATTTTTTAAAATAAGTGCTGGAATACATATCTGGACAAATTGTGAAATGCCTCTCCCCTTTCAGTGCCCTCTCCCCAGTTCTATACTCACAAAGAGGAGTAGGGGTGTTCTTGCCAACTGAGGCAGTTGGGATAGAAATGTTAGTATATTTGAGCAGATGTGTGTCAACATCACTCTGCAGAAAAAAAAAAAAGAAAACAAAAAAAAAAAAAAGAAAAAGAAATAAAGGTTACCTGTACGCTGCATTGGCACAGAATATCCCCCAAATAAAAACCACATTTCCTCTAAAAGTCTCCTACAAAATTATAGTTATAATACAGAAAATTCAAAGATTTCAATGTACTTGCTGAAATTGTTCACTACCAGGTCTTGCTTACTGTCCTGAAGGAAAGGAGGGCTTCAAATGAAACATTATCACACACTCTTTAGGAAACTTAAGTAGGATTACTCAGGTGGCCTTTCTTGAGCCTTATCATATTTTTGATAAAAGAGCTAGTGTGAAAAGCTACTCTAGATTAAGGTGTTTAGGTAAATTGTTTCCTTTTTAAGTTTGAAGGGCCTAATTTCTATGAGACTTTCAATTGAACTTTGATTAATTTTTAAAAAGAGTCTTCCTACCCATGGGGAATTCATGGCTGCTTTTCTCCTACACAGTTTCTCCAGTAAAATTAATGGAAGAAGATTGTATCTAAATGTAGTGGGAACATTAGAAAATGAAGACATTGAGATGTGCAAAGCAAAACAATTAATTTCTTATTGGATTCCTCATTAATAGGCACAGAACTCCCTGGGGAATTACATAATTCTAAAGCTGACATTTACAAGGATAAATGACTCCTATAATGTTCACCTGTCTTTCATAAATTTTATTTACCTGTATATTCAATAAATATTAATTGAGCACATATCATTCAGTATGCATCATTTGAAGTTTGTATGAATGATATGAAGGATGTGATATATATTTTCAAGAAACTAACAATCCATGAAAAGAGGAGACAATCACAGTTATAAAACTTATGATAGAGATACGCAATTTACAGTAGTAAATAACAGGTTATTCAGAAGATGTAACTCCAGGGGAACTTTGAAAGATTAGTAAGAGTAGTCCTGATAGAGAAGGTGGTGAGAGTACCTGTTACAAGTAAGGAAAGGTTTGCAGCTGATGTGGCTTGAGTATCAATATGATGAATTAACATGAAGGGAAGTTAGAGGGGAGTTGGAGATAATTGAAGGCTTTACATATTATCTTTGTATACTTGGTCTTTATTCAATCAACAGGGAAGCCCTAGAGGAGTTAAGTCACAGGAGTAACAAAATTAGATGGCATCACTGTAGAGGGTAGGTTAGCAAGCATGTGAGAATTTAGAGGTAGCCACTACAGTAATTTTGGAAAAAAAAATAAAGGGGGCCTGAGGTAACCAATGTCATTAGAGATACAGAGAAGATACGTAAGAGGAAGAAAGAAGAGCATATGTTGACATGGTGTCCAACAGAGAAATCTTCTAGATGCCTCCCATTCTGGTTTGGGAGATTATCTGTGTGATAGTACTAATCTCCAAATTGGGGAATATAGGAAGAGGATCAGGAGTATGGGTTATCATAGGGAGGAAACAAGGGCACCTAAACAAAGAATTTGGAGGTATTTATAGGTTGAGTTTAAGGTATTTATAGGTATTTATAGGTTGAGTTTAAGATACTTCCAGAATATATAGTGCAAATATTCAGTAGGTACTTGAGTAGATGGGTCTTCAAGAAAGAAGTCAGTCATAGGAGAATCTTTAGCATATAAATGGTAATGGGACTTCCAGAGAAGAGTGTATAACAAAACGCATAAGAAAAGTGCATGGTGAGAAGAAAGTGCAGCCAAGGATCTGCTGCTTGGAACATCAATATTTAAAGGAAAAGTAGATAAACTAAGAGCATCAAGGAACAAGAAGGCAAAGGAGCTGGAAAAGACATGGAGTGAGAGTGGCACGGTAAGAGCTAGGATGGATAGTAAGACGGGTTAATTCAAGACAGAAACACTGATTTACATAAAAATCTAGGATTAAATTTCTAGACAGAGGCTAAGTAACATAACAAATTAACTATGTCATTGGTGACTTTGGGGAGAGAGGTTTCAGCAGGGTAGGAGGAGGAAAAATCAGTCTATATTTCACTAAAGATTGAATAGAAAGTTTCAAGACGTTGGAAGATCAAAATATGTGTGTGTGTAAATTTCAATTGTAATTCCAGTATATTTAACGTACGATGTTTTAGTTTTAGGTGTACAACATAGTGATCCAATAATTCTATACATTACTTGGTGCACATCACAAATGCACTCCTTAGTCTTCATCACCTATTTCACCCATTCCCCACGCAACTCCCCTCTGATATCCCTAAGTTTATTCTCTATTGACAAGAATCCATTTTTTGGTTTGTCTCTTTTTCTATGTTCATTTGTTTCTTAAATTCCACATATGAGTGAAATAATATGGTATTTGTCTTTCTCTGATTAATAAGAGAGTATATATTGTTCAAAATAAAACCGGTTTATTGGACAATAAAATATAATTGTAAAATGTTTTTATACTTTCCCAAAAAATTCACTAGGAGAAATGAGAAGACATCAGACATTCCACAGAAATTCCCAGGCAAGATATACACACACACACATATATTTATATATATATATATTTTTTTTTTTTTGCTAAATTCATCAAAACATTTATCTGAAAATAAAAAGACAATTTATATTAATACCAAAAAAATGAGAAGTGAAAACTTGGAGAGAAAAGGAGGAGGAAGTCATAAAAAAAAAAGCAGACAAGTGGGAGTTAGGGACAGAACAAGATGCTTGCAGTTGAAGTTTCAGGCATAAACATGTTCTCTTTGAGGAAAAGGTGTAAGATGTGACTATGGACACAAGGTGCCAAAGTGAAATAAAAAAGAGAGAGAGATTAGTGTCAAAAAGGGATGGAATTGTGCCACATAATTGGTAGCCTTGATAACATTTTTGGAGTCTCCAAAAATGTTGGAAAAAGCTCAAGGGTAGGAAACCTTGGTTGTAATACCAAAGTCACCACATTTCTGGGAAGCCAACAATAAAGTAAATAAATGACATTGATAAGAAGTAGTCTTACCTGTAATCAGAGATGATAGTGAAAGCAGAGACCTAGGAAACTGTTGGCCCTATTTCCTGGCCAAGGATAAGCATGATGTGGATAGAGTAGCTTCTGTTAAGGAGACTTGAAGTGGGGGGTCATAATTTAATTTGAGAGCTACATTTTGGTAAGTTATAGAGGAAGAAGGAAGGTCCTATGATGTGCATAAGAATTTTTATTGCGGGCAGCCCGGGTGGCTTAGCAGTTTAGCGCCGCCTTCAGCCCAGGGCCTGATCCTGGAGACCCGGGATCGAGTCCCATGTCGGGATCCCTGCGTGGAGCCTGCTTCTCCCTCTGCCTGTGTCTCTGCCTCTCTCTCTCTCTCTCTCTGTCTCTCATAAATAAATAAAATCTTTAAAAAAAAAGAATTTGTATTGAAGTGGTGATCTAAGAGGATAGATATCATTTAGTGTCAAATCGAGCAAATGGTTATAATTTTTAAAGTAAATCTGTTGCTATCCAATGAAGCTATTTTGGTCATTGTTGATTATTTTCACTTCAAGAAGATTAGCATTTCTTTCATTCTACTAATATGTATTGAGAACTTACTAATCACTGTTAAGTGATTTTTAAGTAAACTGAATAGTCTAAAATTTAGCCCCTGCTATTCTTGACTCAGATTATTGACTGTCAGAGCTTGGGAGTTGGGTGGCCCTAGTTCATCCCAATATCCATTCAGAAGTCACAAGCAGGCTACCTTCCCAAGGCTCTGAGATACACTATGTAAAACAAAAAAAGCTACTGCTAGCAGTAATAACCAAATTTATTCTGAGACTCAGTAGAATTCAATTAACACTGGGTTGCATTTAGCAAATTAAAAGATTTTTTATTGAAATAATTATTAACTAATTAAAATAATTGGACTTTAACTTTTTATGTTGAGTCCTTATTGTTTAGATTAAAGCCATTGACTTTTTGTGTTCCTATAGTTGAAGGCAGGCATACCCTTCAGCTATTCAACTTCCAAACTATGCTTTGCCATCTGCTTAGTTCAAATGGTTGTGTGGATTCATCTCTCGTTAGGCTCTATTAAGCTTGCACCAACATAACATTTTAACCTCTAAACACAGGAAAGGCAACAAACAGGTGAAGATCAACAAACACTGCAGGAAGGTTTTAAGTGACTAATCAGATGGAAGAGATGTCGAAAGAGAGCAGGCAGGAAAATGCAATGCCAACTGTTGTAGCCACAAGCTTGAGAAGGTGAGAATAGATGGCTGTGTGCCAAGGAAACCTCAGGCCCTGTAAATCTATCGTGTTATTACAAATAGTAGCACTTGTACACGTGTGTGCATGCACACACACACTCATACCCACACCTATAAGAAAGCAACAGCAAATTTTAAACAGGGACCTGTGAAAACCTTCAGGTCTTTGCTGGGGAACTTCCATAGTCTAGATTTAGGTCAAAGAGAAAGTATTATAGAGAATGTTCAGTAAGGATGGATTTTAGAATCAGAAAGATTAGGGTCAAAATCCTGCTTTCCTCACTCAATGGTCAGTGGCTGGCATACGTTCTTCAACCTTTCTGAATTTGTACTTCCACAGTTTTAAAACAGAGATTAAAAACAGTATTTATGGGGGCACCTGGTTGGCTCAGTGGCTGAGCACCTGCCTTCGGCTCGGGGCATGACCCCGGGGTCCTGGGATCAAGTCCCACATTGGGCTCCCCACCGGAGCCTGCTTCTCCTTCTGCCTGTGTCTCTGCCTCTCTCTGTGCCTCTCATGAATAAATAAATGAAATCTTTCAAACAACAACAGTCCCTATGTCTAGGCTTGTTATGGAGATGGAAGATAGGAACGCTGGAATGGTCTTCAAGGCTTACATGGAACAAGCATGTCACACGTGCTGGTGGTCATTAATTAATGTGACTCCTTTGTTTCTTTGCTGTGCATTTACAGCTGTGCCCCCACTTTCCTTTAAAGTAGAAGCAATAGTCAGGTACAGTTGCCTTGCCTTTCAAATACTGCTCTAGTTTCTCCTTCCTTATAACCCGAGTCTCCATATTATTTAGATTCTTCTATTCCCAAATCAGAAGCTTTATGCCTTTTCCCTATAAAGTATATTCCTCTTTTCTTACAAATGCCTCTCTTCTCTCTGCTCACCTTGATGACTCCTTGGAATTCTTAACTAAAATCTTAACTTCTTTCACTGAACTTCTGTGTTGCTCACTTAGCCATTTTTAGAATTGTTGTAACATCTGAAAAATCATCAGAAGATACTTTATTGGCCAACAAAACATTTTTTAAAACATATACCTAAAACTATTTGTTTTTTCATTACAAGGTTTAGATAGTTTCATAATTTTAGCTTTATCATGACACAAACTCAAGGCTTTTGATAGACTATCTAGGCTCCCCCTAGTTCATTAGAGTTTTAATAAAAAATTGTTTTTAATGGGACACCACCAGCAATGTAAAATACATTTTCCTCTCATGATTTAAAATTTCTACAAGCCAAACAATGGGAAAATTTGTTTGAAAATGACTCTCCAATGATAACCTTTACACAGAAAGGCATGTTTGTAATAAATTTGTCAGTTATGCTAATGGGATCTAAAGTGAATACATTTCATCATTCAATAAATACTTTTTTAACCCTACCCTTTATCAGACACTGTTCTGGGCTCTGGAAATATCACTGTCAACCAGACAGATAAGGTCTTACAAGTAAATAAATTAATAAATGCTATATTTTAAGATAATGGTGAATGCCATAACAAAAATAAAAGAAGAAAACCAACTACAGAATTATTGAGAGGTGGGGAGGTTAAATTGAATAGTCAGGTATGTTTTATTTTATTTTTTAAAATACCTTATTTATTTATTTGAGATAGAGAGTGAGCCAGGAAGGAGTGAGAGCACAAGCAGGGGGGAGGGGAAAAGGGAGAGGTAGACTGTCCACCAAGCAAGGAGCCTGATGCAGGGCTCAATTCTAGGACCCTGGGATTGTGACTTGAGCCAAAGCGGATGCTTAACCTACTCAATTACCCAAGTGCCCTGAATAGGTAAGTTTCAAATGTGAACATAACATTTGAGTTAAACCCTGTGTAATAGAAGAGTACATTCCAGATAGAGATGTCACTAAATGCAACAAGTATGAGGCAAATTTCTGCTTGTATGATCAAGAGGGGCACTTGAGAGTAGGGTATAAGAAAAACGGAAAGATCATGTTGGACTTTGTAAGACTTTTAAAGCAATTGGAACCCATCGAAGGGTTTTAGGAAGAGAATTGACATAAAATTTTCAAAGTTCTCACTGGATGCCATACGAATAAAAATTAGAAAAGAACAAAGATAGAATTAGGATATCATTTAATAAGATATTGCCATAGTTCAGGTGATAGATTATAGACAGAAGTGAGTTGGGATTCTAACAATATAGATGCTAAAAAAATACCAGATTATTGCAAATTGTAGAGGCATAATCTGCAGCATTGCTGATGAATTGAATGTTAAGGATGAGGGAAATGCCATGAGAGCAACTGAGTAAAGGGTAAAATCAAGCAGATTGGGCAGGAAGGAGGATTTAAGAGGAAGGAGACCATTGAAAGTTCATTCTGTGATTTCAACTCCACTTTCTGCTTCATTCATGTCTAATAACCTTGTGTATTCTTTTTTTGAAATTTGTTTTTTCAATTTTTAAATTTTACCTGTACACAATTCCAATCTTCTCTTTTGTAAGCAGAGTTGTTTTATAATCTGTTTCTGAGAAGTCCGTGATCTAGAGTATTTATATTTTGTTTCTGTTGCCTACACATTTTTTTTGGTGTTTTTCCTTTATGTTGTCTTAATTCCTGTACTCCTGATTATTTTAAACTGTGGGATGAAAAACACACATTGGTAGCTATAATTTGAGGCTTATGATGAATGGAACTGCCTCTAGAGGATTGTTGTGATTTCTGATGCCAGACCTCTGCAGATAATAGCAATCCAGGATCAATTTAAACTAAGTTCAAGACCAGAACTTTCCCTTACATAGTTTAGTCAACTCAAAATTATTCTGTAATTCCATCTGAGAGCTTTTCCCCAAGGAGTCAAATTCTTTTGGGATCTCAGACCATTACTGGATATTCTCCTGTCAGACTCCCAAATTTTTATGGGTCTTAGTTTTGATGATTGTTCTGATCACCGTACAACTGCTGCCATGCTCACTCACCTCTCTCAATTTCCATTTTCTCTCCATTTTGGCCTGATGATTCCTTATTGTCTTGTCAAATTTTTGCTGATTTTCAGATGACTTTAAAATGTGTCTTCTCTATTTCTTTTAGCTATCTGGAGGTAGGGTGGGGGGACCAATTGGTCCAATTATCTAATCATTCATTATTGAGAAGCAACGTGAGATATTTCATTTTGAATATGTAAAAGATTAAGTGCCTGCTATAAACCAGGTGGAGATGTTGAGTGGGAAAGTGAATATATGAGCCTTAAGCTCTCAGGAGAGTCCAGAATTAGAGATATAATTTAGAAAGACATCAACATATGTATGTCACTTAAAGCCATGGGATCACATGGGATCACTTAAGATGTGAATGCAAATAGAGAAGAGATCAAAGGTCAAGGACCAGAGATTCCAGAAAATAGAGTTTAGAATGAGGAAGAGAAGCTGGCAGACCAAGCAGAAGTAGCTAATGGTGTCTGAGGTAAACCAGGATATCTTGGTGCAACTAAAGTTAAGAAAAGAAAGTATTTCAAAAAGGGAAGGCCACCAACTGTGTCAAATACTCCTGAGAGTGAGTACATGAGAACACAGAAGAAACCATTGATTTTGACAGTATGGAACTCATAGATAAAAACATTGTCGGGGAGCAGTTTGACTAACACTTTAATAGAGTAGTCTGAAGAGGTAATATAACAAGAAGTGGAGACATTGAATGCTGACAACCCAGTACAGTTGACCTTGAGCAACACGGGTTTGAAATACGTGGGTCCACTTTTACATGGTTGGGCTTTTATAAAAAGAACATAAATGTATTATAATATTGTAAATGTATTTTCTCTTCCTTATGATGTTCTTAATAGCACTTTCTTATCTCTAGCTTAATTTTTGTAAGACTATAGTATATAGTACATATACAAAAAATGTGTTAACTGTGTTATTGGTAAAGCTTCTGGTCAACAGTAGGCTGTGAGTAATTAAGTTTTGGGGAAATTGAAAGTTAAATGTGGATTTTCAACTCCATGGGGGGTTGATGCCCCAATCCTCATGCCTTGTTCAAGGGTCCCAGAGTACTAATTTTCTATGAAGAGGGGAGATGGGGCAGTTTTAGAGGAGAATTTATGATCAAGGTGAGATATTTTTAAATAGAAAATGACGTGAGTGCTTTTTCTGAGGAACTGATCTTATAGAGAGGGAGGAATTGCTGATGTGAAAGAGAGTAAGAATACCTTCAAGTGCAATGTGTTTGAGTGGGCAAGAGGGGAGAGAATCAAGACACTATGGGATCAGGAACATTTCTTTTATCATGATTAGGGAAGCAGAGCAAGTGGATTGACATATACATAGGCTGATGCAATCGATGGTGGGCATTTATGTTTTTACTGGTTTTGTTGGTCTTTATGGAGGATAGACTTATTTCCCAAATGTTTCTTATCTCTCACAAGAAGTTGCATGTTGGCGAAGAACAAAGAGAAACATATTCAGGAGAGAGTAACTAGGACTGTAATGAGTCTCAAAATTTCACTACTTAAGGAATGAGTACGAGTATATTTAGTCTCTTGAAAAGGCTTTGGGAAGACATGCTTCAGATAATTGAAGGTTAATCATGAAACAGAGGCAATGCCCTTTTGTGTATGTAGCTCCAGAACACAGGGCTATGACCAGTGGATAGAAGTGATAAGAGATAGATTTCAATCCATAATAAAAACACACTTTGTAATAATCAGAATTTTGCAATTGTGAGGTTGTAAAGTTTCCTTTACAGAAAATGTTCAGACAGCTAGCTGAACTTCATGAGGACACTGTAGAGATATCACTTGCCTTGAAAGGAGAAATTATGTTATGTATGCACCAGAAATGAGTTCCATGAATTATGTGACTGGTTCATCTTCTCAAATAATTTCCCTGCTATATCTTTTCTTCCTTATGCTTTGCTCTCCACTGTGGCATTGCAGCATCTCATCTGTTCCTGATGGAAACAGTTGTGGTGAAGTAGGAAGTATAGTTCAGATCGCCTCGTACGGTCACATTTTATGAGTTTTATGGACAAAATGTGTTATGATAGAATTCCTCTGCCCTAGGACTGTCAGAAAAACCGGAGGGATCACATAACCAATTTCCAGTTTCTCCTTCTCCTTTTACTGCTTTTGAACTTGAGTCTGTGCCTAAGATGCTTCAATGGGGCTATTGCTTAATTAATTAGAGACAAGAGAAGAATAAATTTTTAAAGAGAGCACTGTAGATTACAGAGTCTGCTGTTCAGCAATGGCATAGACTAATTCGACAACTGAAGGGTCAGTACCTGTAAAAGTAAGGACACTGCTTACAAGCATTAGCATCCAACCAGTAACAATGTGCACGCCAGGATAATGAACTTAAAACAATAGTAATTAGCAGGCTAAGACAAAGGATTAAAATTAAAAATGAATGGTGCAGTGCTTTCGCTTCCTTGTAGAACAGCATTAAGCCAACTTAATCCATTTTAATTCATTGTGAAACCTGCAGTGCAAATGAGGTGGATTCAAGGGTCAGGTTCAGCTCCTGAGAAAGTGCGATACATTCACCTGTGACAATTCTTTCTGGAATGATAAAGTAAGGGAAGTCTCTTAAGAACTCTGAGTGACTCCACAAGGTCCCCAGAGATCAAGTGTCAAAGTTGTCTATCAGATGCCTGAAAAGAAAAAAGGGAAGCATTACTCAATGCTATTGTGAGACAGTTGTCATTGACTGATCAGGCCTTTGAAGCACGCTTTCACAGTCAATGAAACCACCTGAATAGATGAAAGCCAGACAGCTTCTGACAAACAAGAGTCTATGGAATATTCATTGTGCATCTGGGAGGGAAAGATTAATGTATTAGAAATTAAAATGGGACCAGAATGTATGATCTTGCTCTAACACTTGGCCAGACCTGTGTCACCTACTGCTAGTGCCTGAAGTCAACAGACAATTCTGCCAAGGTAACTGAGAATCATTAAGCATCCTGCTATTGTGCATGGTGAATAATAAAACTTTCCTCCTATTCTTTGCCTGGAGCTGACAATGAATAATTCTGGAGCTATTTGCAATGTTAACAGCACCTATCTTGCCCATCCATTCCGTTACGATAAGGATGGAAATATGCATTTCAACAGTCTGTACAGATACTGATTCACAGGCATTTCAAAGGACACCTGTCACTCAAGTGAAGGACCTGTCAGTCTTCAATGTATGATGGTGCCAAGAAAATGGCCAAAAAGATTATCTGTACTTTATTTCTCCCCTTTTTCAGATTAAAACACTGTTACATTTGCCACAGACTGACAAGTGATTTACACTGGCAACTGTAACGTGTTTAAGACTAGAAAAAAAGCTATTCTCTTAGGCAGACGTATTCTTCCAAGGTTTACAACTGTATCAAATATACTATCGCAAATGTGATCTGAGCCATACAGAATGTCATTATGCTCGATATTAGAAGCATTTAATGTTTGCTGACACAAAGGTGACATTGATAGAGTTGTGTTTTTGATGTCAGCACCCAAGCAAATTTACTTTTAGGAAATTACAAGTAGACTGGAATTATAAGGAGTCCTTAGAGTATGACCGGTTTTGTATCGGAAATCTTCATTAAAATCATATGTGAGCAACTCAATATTTTGCTACATCAGTATATCAGTGAGTATATAGTTTAGAATAGCACAACTTCTTTAATCCAGAGAAATTCATGTCACTTATTAAAAAGTTAAAATCCAACTACCGAAGAGATTCAATATTTTCCTTCTCTGGACCAAAATTATGACCACTGTCTAGATTTTCATAAATACTCAAAGCTTTATTCCCCTGTATTTGTAAATACTGGGATTTGCATTAGGATCCTCATGTTTATTAGACAAATTATTCTGCCTCTTTCAATTACAGTTAATAACTAAATGAAATTTTAAATTAATAAACTTCAAAAAGGTCCACCTTCCTCACCCTTCCTGAAGGTCACAAGAACTTGCCTTTTTTAGGATGTTATGGGTCTTCTCTTTTTTCCCAAGAATAATGAGCCTATTACACTGCCTGTTGACCACAAGGCAATTCTTAGATGTTTTAATTGTACTCACAAAAAAAGAAAGCTTGCATCTGGTACGTTAAAGAACTGACTTGTGAATTTCTTCAGCTTCTGGTTAGTGAGTGATCCCTCTCTTTCTTTTTGACAAGTAGTTCTTATAAATACGAAATTTTTCTTAAAATTATGAGTCTCTGGTCTTTTTCCCATGTAAATCCATAAGATACATTTTAAATCAGGGAACTGTTCTGTCAAGAAATTGTCCAAATCTACCTAGCACCAAAGGATTCATTGAAGCAATTAAAACTAACTTTATTCCTTTGTGGTAAATAGATGATAGATAAATAGATAATAATAGATGAATTAATCTGTGAAAGTAAATAGGATATTCTAATTTGAAGCTATCAAACTCAACAACTATTGTAAAATTATTTTTAAGATTCATTAAAATCACTGATAGTGATATAATACAGTTAAATTATCATTTAAAACATTCTTTCATGAAACTCTGTTATAATGAAAATGGACAAGGCAATGAGATAAAACAGAAATTGTCTCAGGCAGAGAAAATGATTAATTATAGCTAGATTCCCAGTATTGTGGTCTGTAAACTTTTACACGAGGGTTCCATAAATCCCTAATTCTCTCCTTTCTTTATAGTGAATTTGTTGTATTCACTGACTGGGTTATAGTGAATACCTAGTCATTGCAGATAATTTTTCCAGAATTAATTTCTAAAAAAAAAAAAAAAAAAAAAGAGGTTTTTGAAACCTCGAAACATTGACTAGAAATTTTTAAAATGCTTTCTTAGGCATTGTGCCTGTAATAAATTACAAAACAAATGTATTAGGTCCCAATAACGTATCAAATTTTTCAGTGGTTTTATTGAGTGCCAAGGAGTTACACCCACACATTCTTGAGATACTCATTTTGAGTTGTTTCTCTTCTCACTGCTTTTCTACCTTTCCTAAGTATGTGTTTTAATTTAAATTTCTCAGTGTTTAAGATAGTTAGATTTCCTCTTTCCCATCCTACTAGTATCAATTTACAATGTAGTCACTTAATTTTTATAGCACTCCTTTGAGGTACTTTTACATCCCCATTTTGTGGAAACGAGTCTAACGTGTGGAAACGAGTCTAAGAAAGTGCAGTTAGGTTTAAATTCAGCCAGCTTGACTCCAGAGCCTGTGCTTAAAGAAATCCAAAAAGAAGTACTTTGTCTTAGCATGAACTCACAATCAGGGATACCTAAGGCAGCAAGATACATTAAAGTCATCATATTTTTTACTATAAACTCCTTGAGAAATGAATTTAATTGTCATACAACATTTACTCACATAACACAAACATTCTCTAGTTAATGGGTATTTAAACAATAACAAAAGTAGGTCATTTTAATAATGTTTCTTCAAGAGTTTTTTTAAAAATGATATCAGCATGGGGAAGAAAAAGCATTTATATTCTCAACCCTATGTGTTCCTACATTACATTTCTTTTGATACTCTGAATTTTCCCGAGTAAAACCTATTTCTACTAGCTTCAATGCACAAGAGATCTAAAATTCAGTACGGGGTGACATTGTATTTCCGATGTTTAACTGTTGCTACATGACACATAGTATAATTTGTGATGAATGGAATATAGAACATTCAAATATCATTTCAAGTAAGGGGAGAATAGCAATAGTGTAAAGCATTATTTTCAGATTTTCTGACTGATTGGAAGCAGAGTCTATGTGTCTAGACCAAAGCACAGTGATTTTTTTTTCCTACCAATTCACCTATCTATGAACATGTCCTTTGATGTCCATTTTATTGGTAGTCATAAATTTGTTGATTTTATCAAATGACATTAGATTGTATTTGTAAAATTATACCGAGTACTCTATTAATCCAGAAGCTAACCAGGATGTTACTTGCAATTAGCTCAACATGAGATTCTAAGCAGCTGGGTTTGGGAAAGAAAAAGATGGCACGCAAGTGAGAGAGGTTTTTGAACTGTGAGATCCCAGTTAATCTCTGGCAGAAATGAGGCCATCTAGTCTCCCATCACCACTCCTCTATGGAACCCCATGGGCAGGAATTTGTCTTCTGACTGAAAAAGACAGAAATAGTTTGAGTATGATGGAGGATGGGGACATGTTGTGTCCATTTCCCACAGATGCAGAAGTTGACTGAGTCTCCGTTAAGATAAAGATTAGCCTGAAAAGTGTAGAATTGTTTTCTTGAGAAATTTGGCGAGGCTCCTGGAACACCCGATGTGCTGTAGGTTCAGAGTAAGGGAGAGGCCTCTTCTGCAAACACATGTGATAAATACTCCAGATATTCCCAAAACAGCTTGAGAGACTGGGTTCCAGGGCATAGCTAGCAAGATGACAAAAGAGAGATATGAATGTCCACTGTTCTCATTTGTAACCATAGTCAGGCTAAACTTGGGGACACTATGGTTAAATTTAATGGAGAAATTTCATGGATGTGTTATTTGGTGATAAGAAGTAGAGATGTGCCACAAGTATAAAATTTAAACTGGATGTCAAAGACTTAATCTTTAAAAGGTAAAATATCTTATTTATAATTTTTATATTAATTATATACTTAAGTGAGAATATTTTGGATATGTTGGATTATATAAAATATGTTATCAATATTAATTTTGCTTGTTTCTTTTCACTTTTCTGAATGTGGGTATTAGCAACTTAAATTATATATATGGCTCACATTTGTGGCTTATAATGTATTTTTATTTGATAGTATTACCATCGACAGTATTTCCCATGATGTGGCAATTGGAATGGTGTCAATCTAGATTATTTTAGTTGATGATAAAGAGATTTATTTTACCTTGTTATGCATATATTTTAAGGTATTAGAAGAAAATAGCACACATATCAAATCATGGCTTTATATAGCATTGGTTTAGCATAAAGATAAAGTAGGTAGCATCATGATTATTCTGTTTCATAGATCCAGGAATTACCAATACCCAAACATTCTGTTATCAGCTGTTCAGAAATACTCATCATGCAGATGATTCCAGTTGCTAGTATCTTGAATTTCTATATTTATTCCTGCATTCTTTCAATTTATATATCATACTATAAGACATGGTTGACTATGTAGTGTGAAAGAACTTTAAGGCTTTCCAGACAAAACTTCCAACATGGAAAATCATACACTTGCTTAGAACTGACATATGAATATATCTTGTGCATGAATATGTTTATTTAAACAATAAGAATTTATACTTACAACGCTTGCTTCTTACACCAGTAAAAGATGGGAAATGAATCACGTAGATGCAAGGAGGCCAACACTGGAGCTATAAAGTGTTGAATTCTCTCAACTCTTAAGATCTGGTTAGGAAATCATATAAGTGCTCGCTGAAAGTGTACTCAGACATTCAATATATATTTATTGTGCACATATCAAAAATAAGTTTTAGGCTTACGAGATAGGGCAGTGAACACAAAAATCCCTGCTCCAGAAACTTACTTTTGATTGACAGTAAGAGGAGAGGGATAGAGGGATAAGTAAACAAGATTCTATATGGTTTTGTAGACCACGGTAAAGACTTTGGCTAAAGACTTTGGCTTCTACTATAAGTAGGCTAGAATTTTGGGCAAAGCAGTAATACAATCTACTATATTAAAAGAATAACACTGATTGCTGTAAGGAAAATAAGCAGTAGAGATCTGAAGGCAAGATTGCAAATCAGGAGACCAGTTAGGAGGTTGTGAAATAGTCCACTGGGGACATGATGGTGACTTAGAAAGGATGGTAGTGATGGATCTGATGACGCATGGTTGGATTCTGCATATAGATTCATACACATTTCTGACTGATTTGGGTAAGAGGTATGGGGCAGAGGAGAGAGGGAGAGTTAGAGAGAAAGAGAGCAAATGAGAGAGAGAGAGAGAAAGAGAGAGAGAGAGAGAGAGATGAGCATTGACTCCAAGGTTGGAAATACAGTGACTACTATGAGGATACATTTGAAATAATTGATGAAAGATGTTCATGAATATTTTTCCAAACCAGATGGTAAAAGTGAGTGGATAAGAAATGCTTGTTTGCACCAGTCTATGAATAGGACAGATTAAAAAGGAACAGGTTTGGGAAATTGCTTCATATGGTTTCTTGGAATATGATTGTATTGAAAAAGAATCACATATCAATATGGTTAGTAATTCTCAGTATCGAAACCTATCAAAGGAGTTGGATGAAATATCTTGCTCTTTCTCAGTAGATACATGTGTAAGAGGAAATTTTCATTCTTGTTTATAGCCTCAAAACAAAAAAAATGCAATCATCTTACTAATACAGAACTCATTTTTTTCTTTTACTAAGTATTATGTAGCCAAGTAATACTTTATACTATTATACAATTGACAATTTCATTGTTTTTTAAAATATTTTATTTATTTATTTATTTGAGAGAGAGGGAGAGAGCGAGAGCAGAGAGGGGTCGGGCAGAGAGAGAGAAACGAGCAGATTCCCCGCTGAGTGGGGAGCCCTATGCAGGGCTCAATCCCAGGACATTGAGATCATGCTCTGAGCTGAAGTTAGATGCTTACCCAACTGAGCCACCCAGGGAACCCAACAACTTTATTATTTTTAATGATGAGTTTACCTTTAGGTGAGAAGTAATAAGCTGATTACATTTATTACTAATTTCATTTTATATTTTAATTTTCAAATTAACCATATTGTTTTGTATTGTGTTTGTTCTCATGGTTACTTTGGTTCATAGCACATGACTGGTTATGTTGTTTTTAAGGCATTTCGATAATACAATTGAACTGATTAAAAAATTACTTCAATAGATGGCATGGGTTATGGCAGAAATCACAAAGATTTGGGTTAGATGATTAAGTTTGGAGAAATGTTAGTATTTCCTGTGAGCTGAGTCAGTCCTAGCACAGGGGAGGGGGGGGAATACATAGCCTTCTCATGCTCACCTGGCATCTTGCCGATTCTTATCAGCTGTAGAACATGTGTTTTCCATTCTAGTGTGACCCTGTTCTAGGCCGGAAGGATAATATTCTTATCTTTGAGAAATGTATAATTTTATGCAGGGATATCTAATTATTAAAGGAAAACCACCAAGGAGCATGAAAAGACAATCACATAAGCTGCAGACATTTTCGTTCTGATTTTGAGAAATTTAAATCTTTCGCTTCAAGGCAGGATTCAAAGCTTCAAAATTCACCTCCCTCATAAACTTTTGCCTCTTAACATCGCCATATTTAATTGTTCTTTGCACACATTCCTTTAATATACATGTTCATAGGCCATATTATAGACATCAAATACTGCTTTCTTGCTATTTTCTAATTAATTATGCATTTCTATGAAGCTATACGTTTTCTTACGAATTTTAATTTGTTCTATTTCCATAGCCTAGAGAAGTCACCTTACATAATAACTATTGCCAAAATTAGAGTGATATCCTTTTCTTTCTCTCTTTTTTTTTTTTGTCTTTATTATATCCTCATTTTCAAGAACTACTCTTCTTATAACCTTGTTTAATTATCCCTCACAGCTTCAAAAGTCTTTTCTTCCCAGGATCGAAAGTCCAACATCAAATCTTTGCAGTTTATTCTTTGCCCAGCATAGTACATGGGGACATCAGTCACTGTCTGTATTATCCACACACTATGCAAAGAAACTGAACAGATACAAGAAAGGATAACATCAGAAAACAGTATTTCCACTGGCTAAATGGTTAGACCTCTACCATACTCCTGGTCTTGTCTGGTATCAGGAAAATGTAGCTCAATTCAATATTATCATCCTATTAAGACAATGATAGCTTACACTAAATAAGTAGAAAAAAATAAAATGAATCTCAAAGTTAGGATCCCTTTGGGTTGTTATTTAAACAAAGGCACATTTCTCTCTAGATCCGCCTCAAAACTAGTCAGGGGCTTTGAATTTTCAAAAGTCTCATCTTTTCATTTTCAAAATTGTCTCATCTCCCATGCCTGACTCTTTGGCTCTGAAATATTAGCATCTAATCCTGTTTATCTTTGTCTTCGATGTTTTCAGCTTTAATGATTTCCAACTCATAGAACATCTTATTCACTGGAGAATCCATCCGAAGTCCCACGTTTGGCAGTAACAGGAGAACCGCAAACAGATAGACAACAAAGCCTGCTTCATTCCACGCAGCATACTTAGCTGTAGGACAGACCTTTGTCAAATAAGTTTAGGCTTTGTGGAATTTTACCCTAGCAGTTTTGGGAGGAAATAAAGTAACATGATTCTAGCAAGAGGGCTTGTGGGAATCTGCATTTTTAAAATTGCTTACCTCCCCAGGTTGTCAGTTTGCCTTCAATATCTTCTATGGATAGCAGGGATATTACATTCCTAAAAATAATGTCTCTGAAATTTCCCTTCCAAATTTTTCTTTCAAATCCTAACAAGGGAAACTTTCCCCTTGAGTCATTTCACTTAAAATATTGCAAAGTAAAATTGATTTGATGATTGAAATTTTATAAGCAAGAAATATCAAAATAAAGTTTAGAATCCAGCTAAGAGGTCATGGCATGTTTTTCCCTCTCAAAAGAAGTTGAGTGTTTAGAAACTAACTTTTTAATAGAAAATCAGTAGTAGGTTTCAATTGAAGATAAAGATAGAAAACATCCATCTAGGTAAGAGCTTTGCTATCTTGACTTGGAGACCGAAAAACATCTGTGTAATAAAAATATTGATTGTTTTGATCTAAAGGATGTAAAGATAGGCAACTTTCAACCTCACGTATGGCAAAATTTCCAAAAAGAATTGAAGTACAGTCAGGAATTTAGCAGCAAGACCAACAATGTCTTTATAGGCAATATGTACAAACAGTGAGCACCCTATTTATATGATTCTACACCATGTAGCCATGACTACCATAGCTCGAACGTATCTTTATTTCTTGCCAAATTGTGAGCCCTGTGACTTGTCCATCGGTGTTTATTAGTACCCAGTGATATACCTGGAACATGGTAAATGTTCAAAAGGTATGAATGAATGAATAAGTGAATAAGTAAGTGTGTTTAGTGAAACAGGATAGTAAATAAATACTTTTTTGTTGCTCAGTTTTATAGTGTCATTTTCCCTAAAACTTTCCTGGCCACAGGAATAGTGTGTTATAAATGCAAGTTCGTGGCCCCCATCACAGACTTAATGAATCAGAGTCTTCAGAAATTTAGTATTTCAGACAGGGAACCTCTATTTTCAATTAACCAGGTGATTCTCATTGAGTTTAGAAAAATTTCACGTACTTCATTTGGCTGCTCTTTCTTAGAATTTCTTTTAATCTCAAATATATGATTTATTATTCAATTCTCAGGAGGTCTGCTCTTCCTTGAGAGGCTCAAGGGTGAGCCTGGGTGACTCAATTGGTCGAGTGTCTAACTCTTGGTTTTGGCTCAGGTTGTGATCTTGTGGTCCTGGGATCAAGCCCCCTTTGGGCTTTATGCTTGGCAAGGAGTCTACTTGAGATTCTCTCCCTCTCTCTGTCTCTGTCCCTCCTCTTGCTTGCACACACACTCTTTCCCTCTTTTCCCTCTCTCAAATAAATAATGAATTTTTAAAAAGAGGAAGAAAAATAAGTATAGTATCTAACATGGGCCTAAAGAGACTGTTTAGCAGGGAAACTTTGGGCATTGAATGTTGATCACATTGCTTAAAGGGATTTTTATGCTAATTTTTAAATTTTACCTCTATTTTGAAGCAAACAAAGCAAAAAATGCTCTGGATGGCAACACCGTATATTCTTTTTCCTTCTTTCTTTCTTTTTTTTTTTTTAATTAAGATTTTGGGCAGCCTGGGTGGCTCACTTTAGCGCTGGCTTCAGCCCGGGGCGTGATCCTCAAGGCCCATGATCGAGTCCCGTGTTGAGCTCCCTGCATGGAGCCTGCATGGAGACTGCTTCTCTCTCTTTCAATCTCTGTTTTTTTTTTTTTTTTTCTCTCTCTGTTTTTAAAATGAAACCTTTTTTTAAAAAGATTTTATTCATTTATTCATGAGAGGCACACACAGAGAGGCAGAGACACAGGCAGAGGGAGAAGCAGGCTCCCCACAGGGAGCCCGATGCAAGATTTGATCCCAGGACCCCGTGGTCATGACCTGAACCAAAGGCAGACGCTCAACCAGGTGCCCCTCAATACAGTATATTCTTGTCAACTATGCCATAGGAGACTTCTCTCCACTCTTACCTTGAAGTCTAAGACTGCTGGTGAATTTGTAAAATGGGAGTTTTCTGCTAATGTTACAGACCTTATGTCACTTATCTCCACTTTGAAAGTTTGTACCATAGGTGAACTAGTACATGCCACATTATATGAGAAGTTGTTAATGAAAACTTACTGAGATGATTCTTAAGAAATCAAATTTAAAGGAACCATTTTCCATGGTCAGTGAAAAAAAGTATGCTTCAGAATATCTGCTCAATATCACTATGTTACAGAGTCTTGCTCAGGTTATAGACAGGACACAAAAGAGAAAGAAAGTAGCTCATAAGCAAGAAGAAATTCTGTATTGAGAAGCTATAATTATCTAAAACATATTAGAACTAAGCTGATATATGATTGTGGGAGCTCACAACATCTAACATAAAATGATTTTGAATATGCAATCCGCAGTAGCACTAACAGAATGTACTCTATTGAGAAATTATATGTGAGACTTTGTAACATTTACAGTGGTGTTCATAAATGACATATAATTGAGTTATTCTCCAATAACATAATATGAATAACTGGCAGTAATGTTTCATTATTATTATTATTATTATTTTGGTCTAAGTTACAAAACGGTTGAAGTCACCAGCCTCTCTTCAAGACCTTGGTAATCATACAGTTGATGTTCATAAAAACTGTAAGTGAATCTGGAGCATGGGGTCATGAGAGTATGGAAAACTTTCCACACTACCCAGCCACTCAAATCTTATAAAATATTTCCATAAGCTCCATAATGACTAAGAAATAAAAAATAGGACTTAAAATGATTTGGAAATAATTTGGAAAGGTTATTTGATGTGAGAAAACTAAATCTGGAAAAAAATAAAAAGGGTTTACCCTTACATGCTTTCATTTTAAAATAAGAATTAATGAAAAGAAGTACAGTCATACCTCATTTGATTGAGCTCCACTCTATCGTGTTTCAAAGATAACTGTGTTTTTCACAAATTATACGTTTGTGGCAGCCCTGCAGGGAGTTAATCTATTAGTGTCATTTTTTCCAGCAACATTTGCTTACTTCATGTCTCTGGGTCACATCTTGGTAATTTTTACAATATTTCAAACTTTTTTATTATCAGTATATTTGTTATGGTGGTTGGTGATCAGTGATTACAACCTATTAAAAGTTCAGATGATAGTTTGTATTTTTTAGCAAAAAGTATTTTTTAATTAAGGTATGCACATTGTTTTTTAGACATAATGCTATGGTATAAACATACATTTTATATGTATTAGGAAACCAAAAAATTCATTTGACATAATTTATTGCAGTAGTCTGTGCCAAATGTGCAATAATCTCTAGGATATGTCTGAAATCTAATGAAGAACTCACAAAACAACAACATAAACAGCAGTAAAACAGGAGCAAGAAAATATATTCTTTGATTTTATTATTTTAAAATTATTTTTTATCTTCAAGAGCTGTGTTCGTGACAAGGACACTTATAAAACAGATGGATCTCTAAAGTCCAACTTAAAAAGGGAAAAAATACAAACCTCAAAACAGGAATAATAAAGGGACTTAAACTCAAATATGGAGGAGACATAGAAATCATAAAGAAGTTATGAGAACAAATCACAGATTAATGGACTTTAACTGGATCCTTATTAAAATTAATAAACAATAAAGTGGCAGTGGGGAAAATTTGAATATATACTGGATAAGAGATGATATTTTTTAAACTATTGTTCATTGTATCAGGTGTGATAATGACATGGTGGGAAGCTAAAAAAAACCAGATAAACATGTATTTATAGATGAAATAGTCTCTGAGATTTGTGAAATATTTTGGTGGAGGAAAAGAAGTGCTGTGAAATGTACTTGCAAAATGTTGATAATTGTTAAAACTGAATAATGGGCACATGAGGTACATTGAATTTCACTCTAATGTATTTATGTGAGATTGCAGTCTACATTTGCTTTAAAAATTACAGCAGAATTTATTCTTTGGTAATGAATTTGGAAATTTTCATGGATTGTACTACTTTTGAAGAAATGAAAATTATTGGGATCCCTGGGTGGCGCAGCGGTTTAGCGCCTGCCTTTGGCCCAGGGTGCGATCCTGGAGACCTGGGATCGAATCCCACGTCAGGCTCCTGGTGCATGGAGCCTGCTTCTCTCTCTCTCTCTGTGTGACTATCATAAATAAATTAAAAAAAATTTAAAAAAAAGAAATGAAAATTATTGAACTTGACACACAAAGGAATATTTTTAAAAATGATTATTCTAGAGGCAAAAGGGCAAATAGGCAGAAAAATTGAATATATAGTTTTTTTAAAGATTTATTTATTTATTTGAGAGAGAGAAAGAGGAGAGTGGTGGTGGTTGGCAGAGAGGGAGAACAATCTCAGGAGACTCCCTGTTGAGTGTGGAGCCCAACGTCAGGCTCAATCTCATTATCCTGAAATTATGATTTGAGCTGAAACCAAAAGCCGAATGCCCCACCAACTGAGCCACCCAGACACCCTGAATATATGATTTTCAAACAAATGCAATTGGCAATATATACATATTTATTATATCATTTCATAGTTGATGTGTAAACAAATATTAACTATAGCTTTTATTGAAGTATAACGGACGTTCAATGTTAGTTTCAAGTGTACAGCACATTGACTTGACAATTCTCTACATGACTCATTCACCATGCAATTTTAGTCAGGCCTATCAACTATTAAGTCTGCCATTTAAAGAGAAATAGATAATTTCAACTTTTATAGTGTTTATCTTTGCTTTGACTTCAGCCTCAGAATCCTGTGATGCCCCAACTAGGATTTTTGGATTTGAGGAAATATTACGAAAGTAAATGGTAATTTTAAGATTTTTTTTCTTGGAAACTACTGTAGAGGTGAGAATCCAGTGACTTTGGGGTGACTGCTTAGTGGAATCTAGTAGCAAAGTGACTTACTCCTTAAGTAAAGTTTACTGATGACAGACTCTGCTGGAGTCCTAAGCTGGATCATGCCTAAGGTAGAATTTGGATCATACCTGGTTTCTTGTGGTTTCCGTACAACTCAGATTCTTGATCTTTCCTACTGATTCTGTGAATTACCTTGGCCAAATTCTACACATTAATTTACTGCCTAACTTAGGTAGAATCGACTTAGGTTGTTTATAATCCAGAACTTTCTCCTAAAAAATGGACAGAGACTGAAGAATAAGTTAAGAGTACCCATTACTAGAAGAGATACAATTTTATTTTTTTTAATTAAAAAAAACAGGTTTAGAAGTTTTTATTTTAACTCCAGTTAGTTAGCATGCAGTGTTATTTAGCTTCGGCTGTACAATATAGTGATTCAACACTTCCGTACATTCATACACTTCCATACGTCAATCTGTGCAGATGAGATACGGTTTTAAAAAGCATTTTCTGGGATGCCTGGCTGGCTCAGTCGGTGGAGTGTGACTCTTGAACTCAGGGAGGTGAGTTAGAGTCCCATACTGGGCATAAGTCTTTTTTAGAAAAGGACATTTAGGGGCCCCTGGGTGGCTCAGTTGGTTAAGTATCTGTCTTTGGCCCAGGTCATGATCCCAGGATCCTGGGATCCAGCCCCGCATTGGGCTCCCTGCTCAGTGGGGAGTTGGCTTCTCCCTCTTCCTCCGCCCCTCCCCTCTACTCATGTAAATAAATAGAATCTTTTTTTAAAAAGTGCTTTCCAATGCAGTTCAAGTTAAGTGTAACATTTTTTGACACCTATTTTGTGATATGTACCAAATGCCTTGCAATATGCATATCTGATGGCATTTTCCTTTTGCAAATATATCCTAAAGAGAAAGAAATCATGAAAAATTACAGATAGTAATTTTTGCGTTTTTTTGAATTTTGAAAATTAGAAATGACTCAAATGTCCATCATTCAATTGCAGATTATGGTGCCATTTACTTTTGGCATAGAACAAGTTCTTAAGATAATTCAAAGTACAAAATAGTAGATCATAAAACTTTTTGAAAATGTGATACTAAGTATATTGTGGTAGCAAGTGACCAAAATGCTCCCAAGATCCTTATGTCCCAGTATTTCAAACCTTGTATGGTCCTCTTCCACAATGAATCATGATTTATGTGACCAATGGAATAGTACAGAAGTGACAATATTTGACTTCTGAAGCTAGTTCCTCAAAGACGCTGCACTTTCCTGCCATGGTGTCTTGGATCGCTCTCTGTGGGGAAAGGTAGATACTGGGAGGGGCACATGTAGAGAACTGAGGCCTTCTGTCAACAACCAGCACCAACTTACCAGCCTTATGTGTGAGCCACCATATGAATAAATTCTCCAACAATAGTCAAGACTTCAGATATCTACAGTCCTAGCTGGTATTTGATTACAATATCCTAAGACAGAAATGCTTAATTAAGGCATTCTGCAATTCTTAACTGATAGAAATTATAAGGGTTTATTAGTTATTATAGTTATAAGCCATTAAGTTTTAGGGTAACATGTTGCATAGCATTGGATTAATGCAGAGTTGCAAATAATGTTTGCATCAATATGCGTACATGCTTAAAAACATACCTATAAAGATATAAATTGGAAGGCTGACCATGACATCTTTTTTACTTTAATTTTGTGGATTTCCTTTATGCATTTCTTTATATTTTTTAGCAACTGATAAGCATTAAATAATTGTATCACTTATCATAATACAATAGCTTTAAAATCAGTGATAAACAATTATAAATGAAGTTAGAATAGACAAGTCAAAAAACACAAAGGGAAGAACTCGAGCAGACATTTATTGGGAATTATGCAAGTAAAGCAATTGTGGAGCAAGATCTTTAGAATACTGAGAGAAAAAACTGTAATTCAAGACTTAGTATAAATATATTTAAAATAAAAGTGAAGTAAACACTTTTGCATACATACAAATTTGGAAGCATCATAGACTTCTATTAACAGAACATGCTTTAGAAAAGAAAATTATACCAGTTGTAGATATAAATATATAAAGGAATAAAGAGCAGAGAAACCAACAACTATGTGGATAAATACATATTTATCTGATGATTGAAATTTTTTAAAAAAGTAACTGACTTTAAACAAAAACTATGTCTGCTGGAGTTTCTAACGTGTAGAAGTAAATGTATGGTATCATTACCACAAAAGCTAGGAATTGAAAAATGGAAGACTATTGTGGTTAAGTTTCTTATAACTGTAAGTGAAAGGACATAATAGCACTGGAAGGTAACCTTTAATAAATTAAAGGTGTATAATATAAATCCTAAAACAACCACTAAAATAACAAAATAAAACTATAGGTACAGGACAAAAGGAGATAATAGGGAATTATAAAAAATACCAATAATTGTACTTTAAAATAATTTATTTTAATTATTATAAAATATAACAGAAGGCAGAAAAGAGGAAAATGAATGAATAGCTTATGTGCTTGCCAGCTATTATCCTAGGTAACCGATTTACTTAACCTTCTGTGAGTTAGGCTTATAGCCAATGGAGAAAAGGAGAACAAATAGCAAGGTGACAGATTTAATCCAATTATATCAATATTCTATGGACCCTAATTAAAAGGTAAAGAGTATTATGCTGGATGCAAAAGTAAGGCATCACATTATATGATACCTAGAAGAAATGCACATCAAAAATAATGACAGAAATGAATGAAAAGTAAAAGGATGATGTGTGGAGCGTCTGGGTGCCTGACTTTTGATTTAGGCTTGGGGTGGTGATCTCAAGGTCATGGGATGGAGCCCTGTGTCAGGCTCCACACTCCGAGGGGAGTCTGGTTGGGACTCTCTCTCTCTCTCTCTCTGCCCCTTTCCCCACTTGTGCATGTGCGCTCTCTTTCGCTCTAAAATGGATAGATTAATCTTTAAAAAATAAAAATAAAAAATAACAGTAAAAGGATGAAAACAATTCTAACATGATAACAATCACGAGAACATTGGAGGGATATATTACATCAGATAAAGTAGATTTCAGAGCAAAGGTTATCACGAAGGATTAAAGAGGGTTATTTAATAGTAATAAAGTGATTAATTCACCAAGAAGATACAATAAGCTTATATTTTCAGATCTATTTTGTCCATGGTCACAAATACAGCCAGTATTCCTGACTAAATTATACAACCTTAGCTGCCTCGTGGGGGAAACACTTGAAAGAATGAAAGAGAAAAAAGCAAACAAAACAAACAAAAAACAGATGTTACCTGTAGTAGACAGAGTACCGGCCACTCTCTAATCACCGGAAACTGAATGTGTACCTTACACGGCAAATATGACTTTTCAGATATGATTAAGGGTAAGGATCTTGATTTGGGAAGTTTGTTCTGGATTATATGGGTGGGTCCAATCTAATAATTTAATTCCTTAAAAGTGAGAATCTTTCCCAGCTGAGTCAGGGAGTCATGTGATGACAGATGAGTCAGAGCTTTAAAGATGACGTTGTTAGCTTTAAAAACGCAGGAAGAGGATCACAATGGGAATGCAGGTAACCTCTAGAAGGTAGAAAAGCCCAGAAAACAGATTCTCCCCTAGAGCCTCCAGAAAGGAACACAGCTCTTCCAACACTTTGATGTTAGCCCAGGAAATCTGTATTGGACTTCTGACCTAAAGAAATGTAAAATAAAATAACAAATGTGTATTTTTGTCTCCTCTAAGTTTGTGATAATTTTCTATGCAAGAAATATGAAACTAGTACAGTACCAATTACTAGGAATAATCTGATAAGGAGCTTTGGAGTATACTGAACAGGTACTGGCATTCTCTCCTGTTCAACTGCAATACCTTGCATTCACAACTTTTTAGTTTGGTGGTTATTGTATTTCCAAATAGTGACATCTCAAGGCAATTGTCACTATCCAAATATCTGAAATACCTTTAAGACAATATGGGTAGACTCTTGATGCTTCTTTACCCACCCCAATTATTTGAACTTATTATTTTGTCCTACTATCAGAATACATCTTTAGATGGGGGATTTGGCTCCTTGCTGCTGTAATGAAGTCATAGTGCAAACAGATTGGAATTGCATCCACACGGGGATCAACTGTATATAAAGCATTTCTCTGAAGAAAGAAAGCATAACGTTTAGGGAAGGTCCGCTTTTTATTTTCAACTGTCTCTTCTGAGACGAATTGGGCCACAAAGTTAAGGAGTCCGTCGTTCATCTTTGTTCCCTGAAACTGCTTGTTTCTACACACTTCGTTTTTCCGAGGTATGTTAGTCTGCCCAAGTTGCCATAACAGAGCCCCACTCGAAGGCTGTGTACGAGGCTGGATGGTTTATGGACAGCAGAAATCAATTGCTCACAATTCTTAGAAGTTCAACCTCAAGGTACCAGCAGATTTGGTGTCTGGTGGGATCTGTTTAATAATGAATAGATGGCCCCCATTTTACCATCTCCTCATATAGTGGAAGGGATGAGGGAACTCTATGGGGTCACTTTTGTAAGGGCACTAATCTCATTCAGTAGGGATCTATGCTCATGACCTAATCACCTCCCAATGGTCCTACCTCCAGATCATCACACTGGATGTTAGAATTTAATATACACATTGGCGGGATGGGGGTGGGGTGGGTGGGGAGAGGACACACACAAATATGCAATCGATAGCCATAGTATACTATAACTCAGTAACATATTTGCAAAAATGTCATGATGGGAGGGGTTTTTTTATGGATGTCAAGTGATATTATTGTTTATTGTGATTGTTATATTCCTTTTAGTCTCTTCTAGCCATAGACTGAATTAATTTTAGCTAGAATTTGCTCTCAGGTTGTTTTTGTGTTTGTTTCGCCACAATGAAGGATTGTTCTGCAGACCTGCTCATTTATGGCTTATTTTATGTCCGCTTAACAGAATGTACAGTGATAAAAAAGGAAAAATGTTTGTTTTGTTTTCAAATGTATTTGTATATAAGATGATTCTGGTATTCT
This sequence comes from Canis lupus baileyi, assembly GCF_048164855.1. Classification (NCBI taxonomy): domain Eukaryota; kingdom Metazoa; phylum Chordata; class Mammalia; order Carnivora; family Canidae; genus Canis; species Canis lupus. Next base: position 27,734,679 of record NC_132871.1, on the reverse strand, counting down.
ATTCAGTGTTATAGCTTCATAAAGAACCAAATGATGATTGCTACTTTAGACTATGAGGTGTTGAATTCTTACGTAGTCAGAATTAATTTCTACCTACTTTCCTGAGTTTAATTTGAGAAGATAGGCATATCAGAGAGATTGAAGAATGGCTACACTTTCCCATCTTCTCATTCCTACTATCTCACCCACACCTTTCTGCTTGATAGTTCTCCTGACCTCTGGAGGGCCAGTATGGATGCAGTCTATTATTGCTGCAAGAGACTCACCCATCCTCCCTATCATTTTTTTTTAAACCAAAGATCTTCTAGTCTTTTCCTTTTCCTTGATCTTTCCATCTATGCCTGAGCTTAAGATAAATCCAGGTTTCTTTGAAAACCCTTTACAAATGATATCTACTGACCTGTTCTCCCATTCTACATACATATTTACCACAAAAAAAAATCCTCAATTATAGTCTGGGCAGTAAATTTCATGAGTGAAAAATGGCAAGGAATTCTACTACTCTAGGATGACCTCCTCTTAACTAGATATATCTACAATGACCCTATTTCCAAATAAGGTCACATTCTGAGGAACTTGGGATCAGTACTTCAACATATTTTGGGGGGGGGTCATAATTCATCCCATAACACCAACTTTTGGCTTTGTTGTTTTTCTCTACTATATTTTTAATTTCTAACTCATTAGTTTCCAAGTGTAACTTTTTAATTGTTTCCTATCTACTACTTTCTTTAGGCTTTATTCGAAGATCTTTTTCTAACTTCTTAAGATTTGTATTTAGAGCATTGAGTTTGAGTTTCAACCTCTCCTCATGTGTAAATTATGATTAAAGGTTATTACTATTTCTCTAACCACAGCATCTTACAAATGTTTATGTCATATTTTCGCTATTACTCAATTGAACACATATTCTAATTACTATTGAAATTTATTTTACCTATGTGTTGTTTTAACCTGGTGATTTTTTATATTCAGTTTAGTTTCATTTTTTTCTTGATTTTAAATGCCCACATTATCAATCAGACCTGCTCAAAGCATAAATCTCATCCACTTTACTAATAATTAACAGAAGATTTAAAATAGTCACAGAAATAGCCACATTAAACACTACTTCTTCAGACACCTCTTTCAAATCAGAATGTCATTTAGATTCAGAATGACAAGCACTAACCTTGTGTGCTCACTAAATTAGTTGGGTCTGTTTAGTATTGGGATCTCTCAGCTTTTATAAGTTACTAGTCACATAGCCAGAAGGAGTAGGTGAGAAACTTCCATTTTTCAGGATATCAGTGCCTCATATATCAAAAAACTGCAGGTTTATTTACATACCAGGTATTTTTCTGATGCAAACATTTATCAGATTAATAATCACACTTAAAAACATCTCTGAAAAAATCTCATTTGTAATCTAGACTGTAAGTTACAAAGGAAAAAATTATAAGTAATTTGGTTAGGGTCAAAATCAGCCTCCAGTTTCCTGCCAAGAAAGAAACTATTTACAGACCCACTCTTACCCCTTTTCTACTCCATTCCACTGTGGTCAGAGTTCATATTCCAGGTTTGGCCAACCCTTATTTGAAAGTTGTTAAAAATATGACTTTATGGCCTAGGACATGGTTAATTATGGTAAATTTTCCCTGTGCTCTTGAAATGAATGAATATTCTTCCACTGTTGGGGGAGAGCTACATTCATATAATTAAGTCAGGTATTTTAGAGATGTTGTTTGACTTTTCTATATCTCTACTAACTCTGTGTCCGTTTGCTCTATTTGGTAGTAGGAGAGATGTGGTGACAATTTTCCTCTGTGGTTGTGGATTTATCAACTTTTCCTACTCTATCATTTTTGCCCTCTCTACTTTGAAGCTTATTAAAGTATAGAAATATAGAATTGTTTGACTTTACTGGATGACTTCCTTTTTATCATTTTATTTTATTTTATTTTTAAATTTTTATTTATTTATGATAGTCACACACACAGAGAGAGAGAGAGAGGCAGAGACATAGGCAGAGGGAGAAGCAGGCTCCATGCACAGGGAACCCGACGTGGGATTCGATCCCGGGTCTCCAGGATCGCGCCCTGGGTGAGGCAGGCGCTAAACCACTGCACCACCCAGGGATCCCTCTTTTTATCATTTTAAAAGCCTGTGCTTATTTTTATTTCTGTCTTAATGTCTACACTTACCTGTCTGTGTCTTCATATTTAAAGTATGTGAGTTGTTAATAGTGCATAATTAGGCTTTCTTTTGTTTTAACCTATCCTGAAATTTTTTCTTTTTAATATTTAGGCCAGTTATGTTTAATATAATTATTGAGCAGTTTGAGCTTATATTTACCCTTTTACCTTTTGTTTTCTTTGAACCATTAGTCTTTCAGTTCTCCAAAAAGAGTCCTTTGTTCAAGTAGGTCCTTCTATCTGAGATTCCCTTTCTCCTTTGCATACATTCACTTAGTTATCTCTTACCAAGACTTTAGTCATTTTCTCACAAGAGACCATCTAGCCCCATGTCTAGCAGTAGTTCCTTTTGGCAATTAGTCTCATAGTATCTTATTCTTTCTCCTCAGTGCACATAACTCAGTTATTTTGTGTATTTGATCAATGTGTGTTTGTTCTTCTATACCATAGATTGATGATGTCAGGACTAATTTTTTCTACTATAAACAAATAATTACAACACCAATAAATTAACATGTAGATTCTAAAACCAGTTTTACCTTTCTTCACAAAGATTAAATAAGTGCAAACAGAACTTTCAGAAATAAACTACACATTTACCTCATATAGAACCATCCCATCTCACTGGGGCACCACTGTTATATCAAATCTAACTGGTCCTGCCGTAGATCTTGTCAGGCACCTTTTTCAGAGACTAGGGGATGCTTTGTAGTCTCCTGTGGGCTCATTCTTACATAAGAAAAAAAGATTTCCTGAGAATTCTATTTCTTTCACACCCACATGGAGGGGGAACAGGACTGACCAAGTGCTGGTTTATTTCAAATATTTTCCAGATTATTTGGTGCAAATTCTTTTCTACAATATCCCATTGTCATTTTTAAGTGAACTCGGCAAAGCTAAGGGCTCTGACTCATGAATGTTCACTTTCTTCCTGGATTAAGTAGGCAGTCACAGGCAAAAATGTCTGATGACTCAAAGTTTCTCTGAGCGTGTTCAAGCTTTTTCCCTTTTGGAAATCACTCTGAGTACAAGTGGAAGAAATAATGATGTGCTATGTGTCCTTTCTGTCATTCCTCTGCAAATAGTACACATTTTAGGACTTTTATCCTTTCAGAAATATTCCAGCTTATCAGGTTCCTCTTATCCATTTGTTATTAAAGGAAGAGATTATTTCTTCCTGTATATTTAGTTTAGAAAGTTTATAAAAAATAATTTAAATTAAGCAGAATAAATATCTTGGAAATTAGAGAATATTAGGTAAATAAACCCATTGCAAGTTACCTGGAGCCCTGAACTGTCCCTGGGATGATGTGCCTTGTACTAGGATAAATACAATCTGACGGATTTTAATAAAAATTCAGGAAATGGTGGAGCTTTGTCATCAATAGATGTATTACTCTTCTTTACTAGAGTAAACAGAGTAAAAGAATATATCTCACTTTCTCTTCTTGGCATTAAGGGCTTAAATTTTGTCAAATAAATATTAGGAAAAGAAAATTTTAATATCCAACTCCTCAAAGAAAGCCTTTTTGCCTCTGCTTCCTTAGAAATAGACTACTACCTTTGAACCGCATAACCTCTACAAAAATGGATTTTTTTTTCACCTGCAGATGTCCAACAATTCAGACTGGTTGAAATTTCAACTGCACACAGTGTTAGATATTATATTTCTAGACCAGAAAGGTGTGATTGTGCCCACTACTTTCATGGTATAATTACTTGGATTTTCATATAGACTGTCACACACAAAATTTGAATCACAAAATGCAGAATATAAGGGTTGCCCCAAAGTACAATAACTCAAGTATTTATTAGATCAAAACATAAAAGAAGATACTATGAAAAAATTTAGTCTATTTAAGAAAACTAATCATAAGTAAAACTTAATTCCATAAAAGAAGACAACTCTGCCATAAATTTGTCTTAGCAATAATAAAAATACCCTCCTTGTTTTAAGGAAATCCAGTATTTTCAGATTTTTAGAATTTCCAATGTCTATGTATTCATACTTGTTGGAGAACTATGTCTGGAAATAACACATTTCATTTTATATATATATATATATGCTCTATATATAGAGAGAGCAGCAAATGCTCTAGACTTTGGGGACAAATGTCCAATTAATAACCCAATAAATACTGTCCCTTCCCTCTTACTTCCCATGAATATAAGAAACCCATGTTTTAGGCTTTCCTCCCCTAACAAGCCTAACATTTCCTGTGGGTGCTTATAATATTTACCAATTCAGCCTCTTTGTCTTTATATTTTTGACCAGCCATTCTTCTCTAATCCTTTGCTCTTTTTTTTTTTAGGTGGCATATGACTACTGCAAACCATCTTTTCCTCATTGCAACTGAAATTCTGGTCTCTTCATCACAACCTGAGCATAAAGCATAAGTCATCAGAAAGCAGGTAAAAACAGATTGATATTTAAAAATCTCTCTCTCTCTAGGATAGATAAATTAGATAGATAGATAGATAGATAGATAGATATTACATAGGTTCAGGGACCAGAAATGAATGGAAATGTAGGGGAGGAAAGCTTCAGCTAGGTACTAGGCATCATAGCTTCTGGACTCTATAGATTTGTGCATGCCAAGAATAGCTATGGCCTACTTTTCCTCCATAGGAGGAAACTACTGTTGCCATATTTTTGTATACCAGGCTTCACAGAGTTTTCAACTCTCTCTGGGGCCCATAAAGAGGCAAATCGATAGTACACCGCTCACCCATTATCTCAGCCAACCTTTGATTGTACTTCTTAACTATATAATAGCCATATAATAACAACTTTGCCCCTGGGGTAACACATTTTGACATTAACACCAAACAGCTTATTCTTCTTTATAACAAATTACTTCATTCCACAACAAACTGGGGGTTTGATTTCCATAAACATAGCATGTTGGCTCACTGAAAAGAGATAGAGAAAGATGTGTGTGAGAGAGAGAGAGAGAGAGAGAGAGAGAGAGATTTTCCCTTCTAAAGAGAACTCAATTCTCCAAAATATAAACTAGGGAATCCCATTTCTGACTATGACAGGATAACTGTGACTCAATTTGCCCTCCCATATTAAACAACTAGAAAAATAAATAAAACATATGAAAACATTTGTTTGCAGAGATTGGATAATAGGCAGTGAAGTAATATGATTTTGAGATAAGGGAAACAAATAAGATGAGTCCTAATGCATAATTGGAATTGGAGGTTGCTGACATTTCCTCCACTGCTAATTCGGCTCACATTCCGGAAAGAATTTTCAAAACTGTTAAAGAGTTTTTTTCATAATAGAGACACAATAGGAATGATAAGTGAGGGAAATAACGTGTATTAGTCACTATTTAGGAAAAGAGCAATTACTCTAGAAATTTTAAGGGTAAGGAATTCGTTACAGGGATTTAGAACTTCTATGACTGTTGGAAGGACTATGGAAGTGTTCAAGGAAAGCCACTGCTGGATTTTAGGATATTAGAAAGTGAAGGAGCTGCAGGCATCCACTATGGATGGTCATGGCTATCTATAGCGCCAAACTAGATGATTTTCGATAGGATGTTCAGAAGCTTTCACACATATCCTTTGCTGCCACAAGAGCAATAGCGGCTCCTTCTTGGCTTCTTTTTTCAAGTATTGAGCAGGTAATTTTCATTGGTGGAGTCTAACCAAGATTCGGGTGGTGGTAGGGATTCTTGGAAATGCACTCCAAGCTTCTACTGTTGGAAATATAGGAGAGTAGACACAACATGACACAGTAAGACCTGCAAATTGTAGGCATTTTTTCATACAACAAATACTTGTGTGTACCTACTCACAGTATGTGAGGCATTGCACAGGCTGTGAGAAGAGGCATGGGGAAATTAATACCTGTTCTCAGTCCTCAAAAAATTGCAGTGTAGAGGCCAAGATCAGACTTGTCGTGACTACGACAGGTGAGAGAAGTATATGGTTAGTGCCAAGTCTGTAATGTAAATAAAATGATTAGAAAATAGGAAAAAGGGGATCCCTGGGTGGCTCAGTGGTTTAGCACCGCCTTCAGCCCAGGTCCTGATCCTGGAGTCCCACGTCGGGCTCCCTGAGTAGAGCCTGCTTCTCCCTCTGCCTGTGTCTCTGCCTCTCATTCTCTCTTTGTCTCTCATGGATGGATAGATAAAATCTTTTAAAAAAAGAAAATAGAAAAAATATTTATGGAGACCCAAATGTTATATGTTCAATTAATGGCTTAGTGTTTTATTTATTTATTTATTTATTTATTTATTTATTTATTTATTCATTCATTCATTCATTCATTCTTTGAGAGGGAGAGCATGCATGCAAGCAAGTGGAGAGGCAGAGGGAAAAGGAGAGAGAATCGCAAGTAGGTTCCATGCTGAGATTGGAGCCTGATGTTGGGCTGGATCCCAGGACCCTGAGATGATGACCTGAGCCAAAATCAAGAGTTGGACGCTTAATTGACTAAGCCACCCAGGCGCCCCAGTTGCCTAGTATTTAAACTAATAATCCTTTCAGACACTCTGCACTGCAAAAATTATTTGTTGTGTTTCACTAAATGCGATCCACTGCAGGTGAAATATTTTCTTTAAGATGGTTGAGCTGGCCATCGCATTTGTAAATGACTATAACTTCCTGGAGCTTCCCTACTCCAGAATCTATTCCTCGGTTATGCACTGAAGAGGAACTTTGATAATTCACTCAGGGAATAGTATGTCCCAGGGACTCATACTAAGGAATACATAACAAGCAAATGTAGAAATCAGAAGGCCAATGTTTTTATTTACCATGAGAGACTCATTTAATCAGATCACTAAGATGACTTTACAAATAGGGAATAGCTTTTTAATAGGAAGGATGAATGCCCAAGAGTCATTTTGGAACTGCTTACTCCTTGGATCTAGTTGTACGCTTGCTAAAGCAGTGGATCTCTTTGTGGACAACAAATCCACTGAGTGAAGAGAGAAAAAGGCCCCAAGTCTTTGCCATAGAGCCAGACAAATTCTTATTTCAGAAATGTGCTTTCTACATGTATACATCACACTGTATTTGCGTTTATGATTGCCATAAGCACGTGATAATTCCTGGAGTTTCAGGTATTGTACATCAGTTTTATTTTTGGTTGGCATGTGACTGGTGATTTTTGGTGACACCCTGGACTTATTTACAAAACATCTCCTACTGTGGTTAACTCTGTTCGTAGCTTTTTTTTTTTTTTTTTTTTTGAGAGACTGAGAGAGAGAGAGAGCCGGATTAAGGGAGAGGAGCAGAGAGAGAGGGAGAGAGAATCTTAAGCAAGTTCTGCAGAGGGTGATATTTCCAGCTGATCTCCAAATGTTAGGGGTGTGCCTCATTCACCATTTAGAGATAGCTGTACACTGACTATAGCTAATATAGACAGTTAATATTGGTAATTATAACTATAAATAGCTTCCAAATATTTAAGGATTATTTTTAATAAAGGTCATGAAACATTTCAAAGCTACTTTGTCTCATTTTAACAAATGAAACACACACTGCTTTTTAACAGTTGTGCAGATGTCAAAAATTGCTCTCATTACTCAGAGAAAAGTTAACACCATATTGTAAAACACTATTTTTATCTCAGCAAAGGTTTAAAAACAATTTCATTCTGATCCCCAGCCTCTTATTCTACTCAAACTCTCCTTTCATATGTAGTGATATAGATTTCTATTTTAAGTTACTAACAGTTTGTGATTTTTGTCCCTTTCTCTATTTGCAATGATAATTGGCTAATTAGAGAGTTGATCATTCACAAAAAAACACAGCACTGTTGAGAAGCTGGCTTTGGATATGCAAATGTTCTTATGTATCAAAAGGGATTATTTTTAATGCTCCCCCCCTCCCCAAACTCAAGTGTTATTGCTTTACTTGTCTTCACTTCTGAAAGGTCATCAATGACATTTTTCTAAACACACCAAAAAAAATAATAATAATAAACTGTGATTAATTTGTTTTATGAACTTTGTACTTTTATGTTTATATACATTTTTAAAACGTGCCACTATCATTTATTTATGCATAAAATCTTGGCTCAACCTAGTATGGCATTAACATTCAGTTTCATCTTTACATGTGGTCATTAACACGTTAAGTTTTTAAGAATTATAAAGCCTCTTCTAAAAATGTTTATGAGAAAGGTATATTTACTCAAAGAATATATATTTAGAATATCTGTTTTTCAAACTAAATAGGGCATTAATAGAACCACATCTTTCTCTTTGCCTCACAGTTCTGGGATTATACAGTTTTCTTTCTTATAAGGTAAAAAAATACAACAAATCCAAAGTTTTTGAAATCAATCGTTCTGCAATTAATTTCTTCTGCTTTTTGTTGTTGTTGTTGTTAATTTCCTCCAAGTAACTTTTGTTCATAAGCATCTATTAATCTTAGGGCAATATTAGTTTATTTTTAAAACTAATCTATCATTTGCTATGTGCTTACTCTGTGTAGTTTACAGATATTATTTCATTTGCCCCTTATCTAAACTCCATTAAATACTACCAGCAATTTTATAGATGAGGAAAAGAAGACACAGAATATCTGAGTGGCTTGCTAAAGTCAAATAGATAACAAGCAGCCAATCTAAGAATTGAGCCTATGGCTGCCAGATCCAAAGTCTGTTTCTTAATCTCTTTGCCATCATCTGGTGCTACCATGGATCGGTTATTGCAATGGAAGACAAAAAGGAATGTACACAATTCCTAGCTTAAAGGAATGTGCTCTCATTTTGGAAAGGATAATACTTCTCAGATTTCAGCTTTTCTTTGAGCAGGTCAAGATCAATACTGCACTGATTTCAATGCTTGAAACTATAACATCTAGTAGCTTCCCTTGTTGTCCTTATTGAGCCGCTTCTAAGATTTTTTGTATACAGAAAGTCAAGTCACATGATTCAACCATGTTGGCAATGGCTTTTTGGATCATGCTTGAGCTGGTTTTGGATCATGGTAAGCACCTGAACCATGGTATCCTACATAAAGGCTGGATTATGGTCTAGACAAAGTCTAGCCCAAAGCCTTGTTCCATAAAGATGATGACTTGGGCCAATCATACAGTCTCATTTAGAGAGTTTGGCGAAGTGTAGAGAGATATTTTTAGTGGTCTGAGCAGGAATATCTAGTTACATACAGAGGCAGAATGTAAAAGCAACTAGAGAAAAGCTGAAGTAGAGAGTATCTAGGCCAAACATCATAGTGAATCTACGGAGGCATCAATAAATTTCTGCAGCTGAGGGTTCTCTAATAAAATCTGGTAGCTAGAGCTGCCTAAAGAGGCAAGAACTACAGAAAAGAGAGGGGAAAACCAAAGCAACTAACAAGAAAGCAAGTTCAAGAGCTCTTGCCTCCCATTTGCCCCTTTAATTCTCGTGATCAATGTTCTTTTCTTTTCTGTCCAGGATACTGGCCTCAATCCTCAGCTGTTTTATTCGTTTTGTATCTTAACCCAATCTCCCACCCTCTTAGACAATTTACCCATCTATTAAATGGACAGGATGGATATTATGATAGTTCTTGGCAAATGGTAGGCCCTCTAGCAACATTACATTGATTTACATGTAAACCAGTCAATTTTGCTTTGAGGCTGCCGTTCCAGGTCAGCCTTTGTTCCCACTTACTCCATCTTGTTTTCTCCTCTCACCCATCTCCCCTCATTTCTTCTTGGGATGAGAATAGAGGGGAGCTCAGTCAGATTCCTCAGTCAGTTACTTCCTGAACTTTCCTGCTAGGTTCTACATTTACATTCTATTTAAGACTAGACTCTAAATAGGAGGATGCCAGTGGACCTAACACACCCCCACATCGGTTTTTGTTTTGTTCTGTTTTGTTTATCAAATTCCCAGTCATCCTTTAAATCCATTTCCTAGAAGTTTGGTCTGGTTTCTCCCACCAGGTTTATTGTCCCTTATGTCGTAATTCCTGGTGAGACTGCCTTGTTGAAATGGCGGTCTCTGAGGGCAGAAACAATGTATGACTCATTTTTCATCTCTAGAAGAATGTAACACAGCGCCTGGCACATAGAAGTTATTCAATAAATATTTGAACTGAAATGCAATATGCTAAGCCATGGGGCCTGCTGCCTGAACAGAAGCAATTACCAAATCAAAAGGGCAGGGGAATGCTTGAGCTGGTTTTGCTGATTTCAGGCCGTCTGTCCTTCCTAGATGTGGGAGATTCACCCTTATTGTGCATGGGTGGCTGCTTTACCACAACCCAGAAGTGCAGGTGCGGATATTAGCATTGAGCAGATTTGCACAAATAAGAACTCTTCAATTTGTCATGAAAAGCTAGGATTCCAAGAAAGAAGGTGATAAGTTGAAAAATTAGGGGAAAATATGTTGTAAGAAGAATCTGGCACACCCCTTCCCCACCTCCATATTAATGAAATGAAAAGGGTGGGGGAAGGAAATGTTATGCTATACATTGGCAGGAAAATTGCGCGTGTCCTGTGAGCAGATGAACATGGGACTGTGAACAGGAAGCTGATTATTCCAACACATTATATTTCTCACTGGAAATATCATCCTGAAGGAAAAGTCCAATATCTCTACTTTTGGATCACCTACTGCTCTAACTTTCTCTATTTTCTTGGACTGGAGATAAGAAGACATGTAATTATCTTAGAGGCAGGGCATTTAACAATGTAGGTAGACATGTTATTACACATGTGTATTCAGTCCAGTACTGACCTCCACTTACCCCCACCACCATTTTGTGGGAATTACCTCTTTTTTTTCTCCAATCATTTAGAGTAACGTATTTGTCTATACTCTCCGACCAATGCAGAGCACTATCTAGTCACGTTGGACTGTCCCAGGAGTAGTAACTGAAGCAATCGAGACAAGTCAGAACATCTTTCTAAAACTGATGCTGAGATGGGAGAGGATTCAGTCTATACTGTAAGAATTAAGAATGTAAGCCAGATTTTCTACTCCTTGGACCAGAGAAATAGAGAAAGCTAAAATGGGATTGAAGTAATAATGAATAAAAATGAAATACCTATAAAGAAAGGAGAAAGGGGCATCTGGGTGGTTCAGTTAGTTAAGCATCCAACTCTTGGATTCGGCTCAGGTCATGATCTCGGGGTCTCGAGACTGATCCCCTAGTTAGGCTCTGCTCTCAGCAGGGAGTCTGCTGGAGGTTCTCTCTCTCTCTCTTTCTCTCTCTCTCTCTCCCTCTCTCTTTCAACTAAATAAATAAAATCTTAAAAAAAAATAAATAAAGGAGAAAGATGGAAAGAGACAATATTTGAATTATAGGTTCCAAATCATCACTGAGGATCATTTGTTTTCTATTCCTTGTCTTGTGAGACCCTCCCATATACTTAAAAATGACACCCCCTCCCCCAAAAAAGACTTAGAATTGTTTTCCACTAAATACAGTCAAATGAGTCTTAAATATTTCAATTTCAGATCACATCAATATCAGTCTGAGAAAGGCCCAAACAGCTCCCCTCTCATCTTTAAAATGGAACCGTTCCATGTCTACCCAAGACTAAAAACATAACCACAGTTAGCATTGAATGAGACTTTCTAAAGACTATTAAAGCTGAGCCATTAAAAAATAAAAGTCAAAGGTAAGAGTTGCAAAGGTTTTTCAAACAAGAAATAATGTTTAATAAATCATAGAAGCAAAAAAAAAATCATGCAGTAAGTAAAAGCAGCCACCTTCATCAATCAATAAAACAAGTTTTGTGGAGTTTTTTTTGTTAAATTCCACAACAGGAGCTTAAAAAAAAAAAAAAAAGATTTGTGTTTAAAGCTCTGCTGTGCAGTGGTCTCCCTTGTCCCCCCATGGAGGGTGGTATTTTGAAGTAGGTAAGACACAGGTGTGCATCATTTGAAATGGAATTCATTAACAGGCTGTATTATTTTACTCAGCCTCCATAGAACATCACAATGAGCTGATAAGCTGCCACACTTCAGGCAGAGGGAGGCACATAAACAAAAGTTTTCAAATGAAAAAGCTGTGGGGTTAGGAACATACACAATATGCCCCATGCCAGCTGATTTATCCAGTAAGACAGGGAAAAAGATGATCTTTTCTTAATTTCAGTGCGTTTTCAGTGTGATAGAGTACCAAATCCAGTTACTAACCCCACTAAATTACTTGGCAAAGGCTGGACCCTATTTTTCTTTGAAACAAAAAAAAAAGTAACAGTGCAATAAGATAATTTGTAGTTCTGGGTTTCTAATATACAATAATTCTGACCATTTAAAACAGTTTTTGTAGGAAATATTTTATAGTTAGAGAAATAGTTTTTGACATTTTGGGGGGAAAAGAACAATGGGCCGTTTACAGGTCTACACAGCAGATTAATGAATCTAATTGAGTCTGTAGGGAAATGTTTCAGTTTAACTACTGGAACTAATTTATACATTCACTACATCGTAATAAGTCAATTTAAGTTTCTGGAAATAAAACTGGATATCCTGGGTATAGATTTGAACTATAAATTTCTGCAAGAAAGGAGTCTGTGTGTTCATTATACATTGTAAAATTACCATATGGACCTGTCAACACTTCTTAGCACAGCTTTGTAATAATGTCATTTAGTTGAACATTGTAATGTGCCAACTGAATTAATGTGTATGACACAAAGCATGCCTCCCTCCCAACCTCTGCTTCTGGGGAGCTGTGCAACTTTTAAAGATTTTTCTCAAGGCAAGAGCCTCCTGCATATACATAGAGAACTTCAATACAAAGATTGAGTGTAATCACATTTCCTAGGAACTGCTGGAAAACAAGCTACAGGGCTCTGACAGCTAAACTTTCCAGAAATATGCCATCTAAAGATGGGAATAAATCTTTACCTGCGAAACCTTACTTTACAACCAACACTAATCTACATCTAGATAGCAATAGCTTTCTTCATTAATTTCTTCTTTAACTGTATAAAATTCTTTCAAGAAGGAAAATTGAGGAAATAGTCTACACATAGTGGCACTTGGTGTCACTCTATTATCCAGACATTCTCCTCCATCTGGATATTTATAATATGAATATAAAAGCATCTTCTATCCAGATATCATTAGACCATGACATAATATAACCCTGTGGAAAAATAGTCAAGCAGGGAATGAGAAACAGGGAAAAGACAACCACTAACATTTGCCACGTATGAAGCCATGTACATGTATAATCTGACTTAATTCTAATAAACCATTTTCTAGATGAGAAAACTGAGATGCAGAGGGATTGGGTCATTTCTTCAAGGTTTGTACCTAGAACAACATGATTTGAACACAAATAGGTCTAATGCCAGAGCCAGAGGCCTTAAACAATACCATACTCTCTATCCAGAATAGTAATTACTAACTTTTACTTAAAATAGTGCTGGTACTATTCCAGGGATTAAATCAATGGACTCATTTTATCCTCATTACAATCATGAAACTATTATTATTATACCAATTTTATGGATGAAGAAACTGAGACATAGACTATATAACTGGCTCAAAGTTACATTGTTAGAAAGTGACATAGCAGGAATTTGAGTCAAGGCAAAGTGACTTTAGGATTTGATTTTCTTCACAACCACGACATAGATGCAATTGCCCTTTGAATAAAATAGGGGGTGGGGTGCCAACCTCCATGCACTGTTGAAAATCTGCATATAACTTCTGACTCCCCCTAAACTTAACTACTGATAGCCTTATGTTTGACTGGAAGCCCTACCAATAGCATAAACCATCAATTAGCACAGATTTTGACTGTTTGTTATAAGCCATGTTCTTATAATAAGTGAGCTAACGAAAAGAAAATATTACTACAAAGATCATAAAGAATAGAAAGTACATTTACAATATTGCACTATATTTATTTATCTATTTTTAACGTCCATGTATAAATGGACCCATGCAGTTCAAATCTCTGTTGTTCAGGGATCAACTGTATATGGTTCACTTCAGGGTGTGTCTTAGTAGAAAAGTGGATTTCATCTCTTTCATTAAATCATCAGAGCTTCACAATTCTGTACAAAAATTGGCCTAATCATTCTTTGGGTTAAGGCATTGCCTTTAAAAACATTTCTTTTCCTTCAGAAGAGCAAGGCACTATCCTATAAGCCTTTGTGGTCCCACCAGGGTAGATGAGTTGATCCGATAAGCAAGCTGCCATTATGCAAAGAGTTAAATTTCAAGTGGAGGAACCTGGGTTAAGTCTCTGATAAAGATAAAGCTTTCAGAAAAGGCCCGATTGCTCCCTGAAAAAGCCATGCCAGGTAGGGAGTAAAACTATAGAAAGTCCTAAATAAATAGGCCACCACTTTGGACCACAGAGAGAAGGGACACACTCCTATTTGCCTCAGACTTGGAACTTTAAGCCAGCCTGACCCACCCGAACACTGAAATGAGATAAGCAAGGAAAATTAACTTCTTCACAGAAAGCTTCTTGCTTGGTTTCCAGACTAAACTTTCATTCAGCATGTTCTCTCTTGCTACTCTGTTCCTACGATTTACACTAGACATTTGAACTTTGATTTTTTTTTTCCACTATTGATCCCTGATGCTCTGAAACTGGGCTTCTATCTGCTTTGATGGTTTATACCCTAGTTCTAGTTCCCATGATCTAAATCATGCTGTAATTGATAACCAGTACCTTGGAAAGGAGTAGGCCAAGCCCTGTAATGAAAGTTCAGAGTCTCTGAAGTCAGATGTGTACTTTGCTGTCTTGAAGTCTTGGTTGGCATGGTCAACTATGACGACAGTGGAAGTTGTGGGAAGAACAACAGCAACAGTGCTCTTCCTATCACCACCACCTTCACCATCAATACTGTCCTCAGCTATTTTGATTTGTTCTCTAAACCACTCTCCTGAGAGACCCTTTGTCAAATTTTATGGGATCCCCTGCCACTCATTCAGTATTGATGAATATCTGGTTTCTTACAGCAAATGGGATAGACATATTGTAACTTAAGCAAGCCACATCAAAATCTGAGCATGCTTCCCTGAAAACAACTTATATTTACAAAAATATTGTATATAGGGTGTGTCTCTTTGTCCAGAAATCACGCTTTATTGCTGTTTTTTGTTTTAGTGAAAGATTATAAAGAAACCCAACCTTCAGTGTCTCAGATGAGGTAGGAAAATTGGATATCATTTAATCTACCTCAAGTGAAGTAGAGAGAAGTACATCTCAAATACCGTCATTTATGCCCACAGAAGATGTAAAAGGGAATGTAACAGCCCCTACTGGTAAAAGGGAATGTAACAGCCCCTACTTTCCTAGCAGCCACTCGGGAAAATCCACAGTAGTTGACACTGAGTGAGGCCTAACCCCTCAACCTCCTGGGTCAGGCCTGTTTCTCAGGTGTTCACAAGGAGAAAAAAAAAAAAAAGAAACAAAAAACTCACAGCAGAGGTAATCTGAAAACACTGGAAATGATACCTGAAGAGTGAAACAGTGCAATAGTAATGCTTTCTGATTGGCTTCTGTTTTTCGTGTTCTGTAATATCTGTCTCATTGGCTTTAAAAAGAGGAGAAGTGAGGAAAGATTCCAAAATAACTACCTTTGCCAAACTGAAACAAATACAGACATACCTTGTTTTATTGTGCTTTACTTTATTGCATTTGACAGAAATTGTTTTTGTTTTTTTTTTTTTCCAATTGAAGGTTTGTGGCAACCCTGTTTGGAGCAAGTCTATCAGTGCCATTTTTTTCCAACAGCATTTGTTCACTTCATATGTCAAATTCTGGTAATTCTCACAATATTTCAAACTTTTTCATTATTAGTATATTTGTATGGTGATTTGTGATCAGCAATTATGACTTGCTGAAAACTCAGATGGTAACATTTTTTAGCAATAAAGTATACTTTAATTAAAGGATGTACATTGGTTTTTTAGACATAATGCTAGTGCACCCTTTATAGACTACAGTATGTGTAAACGTAACTTGTATATGCACTGGGAAATCGAAAACTCATTTGACTTGCTTTGTTGTGATATTTGCTTTATTACAGGAGTCTGGAACCGAATGCCGTGCAAATTTCTGTACAAGTTCTGTAGTGTCTTCAAGGTATGCCTGTATAATTCCTAGAAGAGTTGAATTTCAGTATGACTCATTAAAAATCACAAACCTAAGTGCGGGTCTGATAAATTGGCTGAGTACTTTAGATGAGAAATCACTAGAACAGAACACTCATATTAGGACATAAGTGTTCTGGCTTGGCTTCCACCTTGATTAGTGTGGGGCATTGGGTTTCATTCTCCTTTCCTTTGCTCTTCCCAAGCATTAGTGTAGTCTCAGGCTTTGAAACCCATGGTAAAGGAAGGGGTTAATAATTATCTCATGAATTCAGGCAACTGATCTAGATCTATATCATGTAGATTCCAAATTTATGTTTTGGCCTTGGAGTTAATTTCCAAGAACATTATAAAATCAGCTCCTTTATTAAGAAGCCCTGACTTCATTCTATTAACAATTTCCTAAGTGTGAGAAAAATTGTAATATTTTAATAAATTTGTATTGTCTTTTCAGCAGTTTTATAGGAATGCACACATCTCTTGTTTTATGATAATGGTAAATGGTAGAGAAATGTAAGGGATCATTCATCTCTTGATTATATTTGCACTTTTCCATCAAATTCCTCCTACTTTCACCTACCCCCCTGCCTTCGATATATGCCTAGCTTTTCCATTTAGATGAAACATAATTTGTTCAAATTGTCCTTTCCAAACTTTAAAAAATCCAATCTAGCATATGAGGCAACACATGGCTTTAAAATACTTAGCATTTGTATGACGCTGCTCATCTTTAATGCACTTTAGAAGTATTAGCTAATTAATTAATTAGTTCCTGATTACAAGGGGGTAGAAGTTCAAGGAGAAAATTGACAACATTTCTCCACCTTTATAAAAAAATTGCTTATTTTAGAGAACATTATTTCTCCTTTCGAGTAATCTGCACTATCATAAAAAGTGCTGTGGATGCCCTTTGCTGGGACTGGGTACAATAATCATTAAAAATGAAGAATAGTACTAATAATACTAATACAAATACAGCAATATTTTGTAAGGTGGATACACATTTGTTAGATTCTGTGCTCTTTAAGAGTGGGGACTATATCTTTTTTTTCTTTTTTTTTTGTATTCTGACACCAAACCCAGTGTCTGGCACAGAAAATATTAATACATTAATTTATAGGTAACAAAGTCTAATTTATAGTTTATTTCACACAGTGATAAATAAGATAAGAGTCAATACAGAACAGAATTATTTCATGTAAAAAGGAAAGTAAGAAATAAACAGTGTGTTAATTTTCTGATCACAAAGTTATGTCTATATTCTATTACATCTCAGGAAGGAAAGTAAAAGAAAAAGAAAAAACCTACTAAATATGAGCATGTTCTGTATGTAGACAATAGATTTAGCTTTTGATGCCTTTTCATATGAAGAGCAATATAATTCATCCAAACATAGTCTCAAATATATTTTCTTAGAATAGTTACCCTGATATTATAACAGTTGAATTGGTTGAGAGTATAATCTCTCCTCATCTATCTCACGTCAAACAGCTAGATATTTCAAAATGACCTTTTAGTTTTACACATGAGCTCCTGATATAAGATAGACACAAAACTAGGCTGTCCACACACATAAATGCTACATTATTTTGCTACCCAAATTACAAATTTAACTAAAGGGATAAAATGACTGATACATATTTTTTTTAATTTAGAAATAACTTCATAATTTTCTCCACCAAATCATGATCTAAGATTTAAATTTCCTTTATGGACAGAAAAGCTTCTGCTTATTCTCTATTATTGAGCAGAACAAACCACCAACTAATAATTTATTCTGATATATAATAGCCATGAAATGTAACCAAAGTGCTTACAAAGGTAGTCTAAAGATTTAGGTTTGTGTGTATTGCTCAAGATACATAAAAGAAAAATAGATGTTAAATTTAGCAGAGCAGCCATGATTTTTTTGAGATTTTTTTTTTATCTGACCCTTTTGAAAAACTGATGAAAATTCTAAAAGGTTTTCTCGGAATAAAGAAATATAAAAGTAATATAAACATAATATTTTACACTTTTTTTTAATACTTTACACTTTATATCAAGAAAGCTACATACCTTAAGAACGCCATGCATGGTCCTTGGAACCCAGGCCCCTTGGAAAATGGTACAAGTGACAGACTTGGAGACATGCAGAGGGAAAGGTTTAGGAGACTACATTAATTCATATTTTGATGTGTTGAAAGTGCCAGGGATTAGTAAACATAAAGCAAAATTGTTCAGCATGTAACTGGAAAACCAGAAGCTGGAAAGACAGAGATTGGGACTAAAATAATAAATTTTTGGTCATACATGGAGGTGATCACAAAATCATGAGAGTGAATAAAATCAGCAAGGGAGAAAAATAGAGAAATAGAAAAGAAAAGATGATTGAAAAGATGGTAGGATGCTTACTTGTAAGCAGTGTGAGAAAAAGCAAAGGAAAGGCAAGTAGAAAATGAGAAACCAAACATGCAGAAGAAAAGTCAGGAAGATCACTGTCTTTTTGAGAGATTCAAGCCGTAGGTAGTCAATTGTGTCAGAAGCTTAAGGAAAATACAGAGAGAACTAAGTAATGACCAATTAGTTTGGCACCCGGGTGGCTCAGCGGTTGAGCATCTGCCTTTGGCTCAGGACCTGATCCTGGGGTTCCGGGATCGAATCCCGCATCAAGCTCCTCACAGAGAGCCTGCTTCTCCCTCTGCCTGTGTCTCTGCCTCACTCTCCATATCTCTCATGAATAAATAAATAAAATCTAAAAAAAAAAAGACCATTTAGTTTGGTAAATAGGAGATCTGTATTAAACCAGAATGGATCAGTAACTAGATATTAAGAGGTTAAAAAGAGAAGAAGAGAAAGAATGATGAAGAAGAGAAGCTACCATGTTACTGAGAAACTCTGTAGTCAAGTCAAAGGAGAATGGAAGGTAGGCAATGCTCAGACAAAATTAAATTCACCATTTTAGGACTGAATTCAGAGAAAACTAGGGAGCAGCAAAATAGTGAGCATTCCACTTTCCCCCAAACTTCCTTTACCTTTCTGATTGTTGTCTCTCCTGCATTGTCCTTTTCCTGAGCTGGGTAGAGTGAATGATTTGGTGAAGCCAGTCCCTCCTGTTGTAGAGAGAGACACACATGATTAATACATTCGTTATATCAGGACTGTGAGTTCCTTGGGGGAGAAAAAAAACAACTACCAAAACATAAAAAATAAAATAAAAATAAAAAAAGGATCCCTGAGCCTTTCTGCCTGAAATAGGACTTCTATAGTCATAGAGAAGTTGTCACCCGCCAAAGAATGAGTCTGAATGATGTGGCTTGACTGGTAATGTTCAGAAGCCAGTGAAATGCTGGGAGATTTCCCTGTGGATAGAGTCTTGAGCAAAGGACTAGTGAATTTACTACAATCCTAACCTCACTGAATTAGATGAACAGACTAATCCTCACGAATGGGTAGGATTTAAGATATGATTGTAAGATTTTTATCCAATTGCATAAATCTACGTATAGATGTAGGTTCAGATTTGTAGACATTAAATATAACAGAAAAAGAAATGGACATTTTCATCTAGCAACTTTTATGTACATTTTAAATCGTTTAGTATGTATTTCTCTCAATAAAAGTAACATGCTGATATGGAGGAATTTGTTGCAATAAAATATAAAACCAAGCTATTATGTTACTAGCTCAAGAGCACAATGCCTTAGATATTTAAATTTGTGCAGAGGGAGTTACATATAAAATTCTCTTGCGGAAGTCACCATGTATGAAGTCGGAAAGACAACATCTATCTATGGCTGAATAAAAAAGTTTGGAATATTACTTTAAAAAAATTACCTCTTTACCCGAGAATCACTAACATGTATGTCTTCTTTTTATTTAAGTAAAGGGTGCAAAAGATATGCTGGTAAGTATGCATGAATTCACCCTTAAAACAAAATTTCAAATAGATAGTCTTTAGAAAAAATCTTTTGCCTACCTATTTTATTACTCCATCTGAGTTTTTATTTTCTATCTCTTTATAAACTTGCTTTCTATTTAATACACACACACACACAAAAATTACACAATTTACAATACATACATGCACACAGACACCTGGGTCATAGAGTCAGAGCATAAGAAGTGTAGGAAATTTTAAGACCGAAGTCTAACTGCAGCCAGAGTTAGCAGATAGGAAACAGCTCACAGAAGATGAATCCTTGTCCCCAGGCCACTGCGTGAAAAGCCTGATGAGGACTTGGTGTTCAGTCTCATGGTCAACTACCTTTCCCTCACATCACCCTCCTTCATCATTTCACAAATACCCTCTGTAAATGCTTCACTTTTTTGGTATCGTATGACAACATGTATTCCCTTCTTTTGTGCCTTAAGGGTCATGGTGATTTCCTGTATTCCTTCAGACACAGAAAATTGGCTAAATATACATGAATCCAACCTCATTGTAGTAACCTAAGCCTTTTTTTTTTTTCCTGAGATGATTTTTTTCCCAGATAGAGATGGATTATTGGTTTCAAAATCAATATTGTAAAGATAAGAATGGACTTGCTGTAATATCTCTGTCCTGGCCCCATTTTTCTGTTGGATCCATAAAGCAAGACAACATTAAATGGCTTTATACACACTCATCTTTGAATTTTGTGCAAAGTTTCTAGCCTGAAACATTACCATTCACATTGTCATGGCCACACACAGCTTCTGGAAGAATAAGAATATATATCCAGCAGGTCATTCTAGAAGTCGTGGTGTCTCTTGCAGTCATCCTTTTGGTAGTCCGCGGTGTTATTGCAGAGCTGGAGTGAAGAAGGACTCTCTCTCTACCTCACCATTCACACTTGGTCTAAATGAAGAGTCTTAGAGAAGATGGCTCCATCCTTGATTTAGTCCCAAGTAAATATTCAAATAAACCTTTCTATTTCAAGGCCTTGTCTCTCTTTTCCTAAGAAAGGAAGAAGAATCTGGTGCTGTAAGAGTGGCTGGGATCTTCACTTGAGATAAACCACATACTATATTAGGCTAACAGTTCCAAATTTAAAACACATCACACCATTTAGATTTACCGAAGTGTTTTACCCACGTGTTCCTATTTAGAAATTGCGAAAAGTAAGGCTTACGGAGACTTTTCAAGGTCATGAATCTAACAAATGTTTTCTTTGTTTTTATTCTTAACTGTTACTTTCAGTTTTAAAGCTCCAAGTACTATGGAGTGCTGACAGTTTTCAGCCTGCCTGTAGAATACAGTGTCCATGATTCAGGACTATTATGGCCCAATGGAAAACGTAGGTTAAAAAAACAAATGGTAAGAGAATCATAAGCTCAGGTGAGCGCTTTGTCACCAGTATGCCACCACCATGTACAGTGGATTTATTTTTTCCTAGTCATCCTCTAAGGTATTGAATATTTAACTCTTTTCCCCAGTTACCATAATCTCAAGATCCCTCTATCAGATGACTTATAAGCAAACCTTAATAAGAATATCTTGTCATATTGGAAGAAAGTTATATTTTGTCTTCCTCTTTTACTTATGGGCCTCTCTGATAGAAACGTCTCTAACCCATGTCATCCGGATCAGCTAAAGCGAAACATTTGACAAGTCCATCTGTGTCCACAGTCACCCACAGACACGGGAAACTGTCACCCATCTGCCTCCCTATGCTCTCACTTTGTTCCTGTCCTGGATATTTTGTTTTCTTGTAGCCACAGGGCATATTAATACCCTCCTTCCTCGAAGAAATGTGAAGAGAATGGTTTCTATGCTAACTGTGCACCTGAGAAGGATGTTATAGATATGGCATATGTCATTGTACTGTTATCCACATATGCTCCACAAACTCTCTAGCAACATCCGCACATTTTAATGAGCATATTGCTTAACTTCCTGACCTGCACTCACTGTTAATCATTTCAATGTTTAACTATAACTCATCAATTATTCCATACTTTTCCCAAGTTGTTGGTTTTCTCTTAATGTCAAAAATGTTCTAAGTTTGGGGAACCTTTGTAGATTCTATTGCTTTCTGTTCTATTGTCTGAATTATATGTTGTCATAACATTATTTGTTAGACTTGAATACTTGTGTTAGTCCTTTTCTTATTTTGGAAGGAAACATTTTACTTTTTTGGTAAAACAATGCCAGGGCAATTTTAAAGCAGGGATAGGGTAAGTAGAAACTTAAGGATGTGAAACAAATGAATTTTTTTCATCACACGCTTGTGGCATTCTGCATAATGAAATTCCAATAGTAAACAATGAATCTAAAAATAAATTATGATTCAAATAATTCTGTACATAAGAATTCAGAATAGCTGTCAAAATTCAAAACAAAATAATTATGTCTGTTGATTCCAAAAAGGACTACTTGAATCAATTTTAACCATTTTTAAAATAAGTCATGTTATTTGAAACAAATATGCACAGATTATAGCTGAGTGTTCAAATTTGCAACCATATCATGTGAATTCAAAATCTTGAGTTTGTATTTTAAAAACCTGCAGCTTTCCCTTAAAAATTTGTTGTTGTTGTTGTTGTTATGAGGTATTTCTTGATGCTTGAACAAATTTAAAGGATTTTAAATCTCTAAGTGTATTTTGAACCAACAATTAATTTAATGTCTAGCACTAATGCAAAGTTCACTTTGTTCAAATGAAAGTTACTGTAAATATTATCTGAGATGACTTGATTTTTTTTCATTCTTTTATTAGGTAACTGATCTTTAGAAAAATTTTAAAAAGCCAGGTTTGTTAAACCGAGATAAATTTCAGTTAATCTTTTAGGAGACAAATTATTATTATGGTTACTGATTGTTTCTTAGTTCTATGTGGAAACGAATTAGAGATACTCAATTTCAAGAGAATGTGTTTTTTATTTCAAAAGAATGTGTCCATAATTAAGTATATTTCTGTGTAAATGCAATAGCACCCTCTGGAGGTCTGGAACACTTTGCATAACTTTCATAAATCAGTGTCTTCTTTCATTAACCCTACATATTTTTGTTGACTTCGACATTTAATATTTTATATTCTGATAATTGTATTTGTCTCTTAAAATGATTAAATATGTTTAATCTGTTACTACTTTCTAGCATGCATTCATCGTGACTTGTGTGTCATCTCATTTGTAATGCTGCATGCAATAACAAAACATACAATTCTGCTGATCTTGGTGATGTATCTATAACTTTTCTATTTTTTATCATGTGAAAATATTTTCCAAACAAGAAATGACAACTTTCATTTCTGAAATCCTTTAATATCTGGTTATATACAGACAACAGGGAACTCATTTCACCTCCTTTGAAGATTCCTCATGGAAACAGTTACTTTCATTCTTCGAGTCCCTGATCAACAAACACAGCTGTGGTTTTTCTGTGGTTTTGAAGCTAATTTATTGGAGATGGGAGAATATGGAAAGGAGCAGAGGTCAAAAAACATCGGAAAAATATCATGAGTCACTGGAACACATTCAAGAACCAAAGTGACTTCTATTGTGTCATAATAATATAAATAAATGATCCCATAATCATTGGCCTCTCTGTAACAGCTCTACACACAAAGATCTTTTTGAAGTTCAGGGAGATGCAAACAGAGTTGTTCACTTCGTATAAAAAAAAGGGGATGAGCATATGACTAATACAGGGTGAGAGGAAATAATGTCATGCAACTCTGAATGAAGCAGGGCTGGCCTCTCCCGGAAGGTTTTCAAGAGGCCACATGTCAGCTAGTTGGGGGTGGATATTGGAGTGGCCCCCATTTGAGTTGGTCTCAGGGGAGGTTGATCTTTCTTGGCTCTAGTAAAGGGAGTCAGAGGACCCACCTAGTACTGACCCCTGAAGGCAGAGGAATGACAGCAAGCACGTCACATGGAGTCTTCTGATTACATATAAAGATAACAAACAGACACAAAGACAAATGGAATTATAATTCTAGCCCCAAGCACTTAAATACAGTCAAATATGGGTGTACAAAGATATATAAAATCATAACTTTAAAGCAACTACAATTCATAGGAAAATTTAATACTGGAATGATTATATACCTAGTAGTGAATAGGAAAAAAGAAGATTGGAAGAGCTAAAACTGCCTCCATCATTCTGTCCCTGAGACTCTGCTCCTCCCTCCTCCTTTCCTCTCCTCCTTTAATGATATCATCTAGAAGACTCAGGTCACATGTCTGTCAGCAAAACTGGGAATTTGAACCATATTAATCATAAAAGAAGTTAAAGATATCGTAGCTGTGTTGTTTGGATTTTGTCACAGACTTTCTTGAGTTTATCCAGAGTAAGTTTCATAAGTAAGCTCTCTGTGCTTTGGTTTACATAAAGCAGTGAGGAGAGTTAAATGATGAGGTGCTTGCAAAGCATGAGATGGTGTCTAAGACATAGAAAGAAAGGCTGCGTTTCATAGAGTCTTAATCATTTCACAGACACTTAACACCTGTATGGACTAGCTCTGGTTTAAAATACTTTATAGGTATGAACCAATTGACTCTTCCTAGTAACTGTATGAGACAGCTAATGTATCATTATCACCACCATGAACTTGAGTGGTAAATCTGAGACATGGATTAAGCAATCTTCCCAGTCACACAAACTAACAAATTCTGGAGCCAACATTCAATCCTGGGCAATCTGGCTACTCTCTGCTCTCAGCTACAAGGTGATTTTGCAGTTCTGGCACTGCAGTCCTCATGATCATTGTCGGACAAGACCATCCTGTAACTTTCTGTTGCCAAATTTGTCGAATAAACCTGTATCACAAGATAGTGGGGACAACTTTCTCTGTGAATGTAAATACAGCGGCAGGATTAAGATATCAGCATAAGAAATGGAATTTGTCTGAGAAATAATGATGTGTTTCTTAAATTGGCCTTAATATTTACTTCTCGATGTTTGTTCTTCCCTTGGTGGCCATAAGTTCCAATGATCATCCATCTAAAGTCCAGATGGACTTAAAGTAGAAAGTGGAAATCAAATGAGAAAAGGAAACACACACACACACACAAAAAAAAAAAAAAAAAAAAAAAGAAAAGAAAAGGAAACACAACTGCAAAGGGCCCTCTTGTACCCTTCGCACCCAGGCTTTGGGTTGTGCACATGCCCTGGCAGCTCACCATCACAGTGCTATGATTTTTCCATCAGAATCATCCCACAATGATTCTCACAGGTAGACTGGCACTGTAGAGGGACTCACACCTTCCTAGAAAATAGTGGGCTTATGTCTGGTGACATTTGTGCTTTTGAGTCATAAAAGAGCAACAGCAAGTGCCCCGAATAAGCCTAAGAGTTTTGATGTCATGTTTTTGGCTCTCGGTAGCTTTGACCGAGCTCTTTTTTAATTAAAGGACCCATTGCTTAGCTTATTGCTAACACTGGTAAAGGACATCTCTGCACATTCCTCTTAATCATCAGAACTCAGACTCAAGTGTGAATCAGAATTTTCCCAAAGATCTTGATTCAATATGCTTAAAATTGAGTCCAGAAAACCATGAATTTTCAAGTGATTCTGATGCAGGAGATTCAAGGACTGCACTTAGAGAAACAGATCAGGCCCGTTGGTCTGGAAACCAGGGGGAGGGGTGATCTCCTGGGGAGCTATTTCAAATCCATGTGTCTGGATGCCAACTAGACCCCAAGAATCAGAATCTCGGGAAAGATGGAGCACTGAGTGTGTGTTTTTAGAATGAACTACTGGAGTTTTCTGCAATGTCCCCAGAACTTGCTCTGTTCTGGGATTGTAGTTTGAAGACTGTGTTGAGTGGAGCCCTAGGAATTTAGGAAGTGCTTCAAAGCCTTTTCTGTGGCCAAATAGGCACAGGCTTCTTACCAAAGGTCTGCTTATGTTGCTTTTTAAAAATACTGGGATTCCACACAGTGTTCTCTTTTTTGGAGAGGGGAGGATTTCTGGGGGAAAAGAAAGAAAAATATATATTTCAAAACCATACCTCTAAAATTAATAACAAGAATTTCATTGAGGACATATAGTTAACTCTGGTTACTTTGAACTAGCTTTGTATCCAATTCCATTGTTCATTTCCCAACAGACAAAAGAGGTGGTATTGAGAAAGTGTCTCATATCATGGAAATCTCTGAATCACAAGTGATACTAAAAACCTGTTGATTTTATTTTAAGCTCATGGCCTAAAACACACAAATACTTTCATTATTATCTAAAGATAATTCTATGGAAATAATCACAAAAATCAATAAATTGACATCTGAATCCATGTTAGTCATAACTAATTTTTCATAAGCTTTCCACTTCTACTCAGCTATTAGCATCAAGAAAAAGGCTGATTTATTCTCTCTAAGCTTCAAAATGAGCAACATGGACTGAACTGAATGTTCTATTTACTCCTGGTTACAAACTGACAAGGTTGCCACTGGACCAAGAAAAATGTTTCTACTGTGATTATTAATATTTGTTGAGAACCCAGGGTCTGGATTGTGACCATAAAATTTATAATACAAAATTTATAGTCTGTCAAATGCTAAAAGTCAAAAACTAAAAACAGGAAACAAACTAGGTGTAAAAATATAGGTGAACTAAAAACCAGAGTTAATTACTTTCTTCACAGATATTATTATTTTATTTTTGAAGATATCATGGTATGAATAGGATCGTATTGAGGCACAAGATCAACTAACCAATTAAAATAGGCAGAAAATACTTATACTTACAAGTTCTGATTTTGCTGCCCATGGAAAAGAATGATAATCAGTGAAATGGGCTAAGTTTAAAACATTTTGACCCTAGTTTTACCCCTCTGCTTGTTACCTTCATCCCTCTACCAGAGCCTCCAAGTAGCAAATAGGAGCCATGTACACTTTTTATTCTCTTCTTTGTCCTCAAATACAAAAAAACAAAACAAAACAAAACAACAACAACAACAAAAAACAAAGACAAAGAAAAATACTTAACATAGCTCAAATTTAGCCTCATGACAGAGAAGAAATGTAGTAAAATGTTTTATGGCTAAAAAAATTTTTTTAACATTTTCAGAAATATCATCTTCGGATAGCCATCCATTTAACAAATATTTATTGTGTTCCTACCACATGCTTGGCGTGGGGGAAGCAAAATGGAATAAGGGGCAATTCTTTGTTGTTTGGAAAGAGTTTTTCAAATTGGGAGCTGTGGCTCATTATTGGGTTGTGAAATCAATATAATAGATTGTGACCAATAATTTAAAAAAACTGTAAAAGGACATTGCCCATTGTAAGGGAATATATTATTTTATGGAGGTTCTGTTTCAGTCCGTGTCTGTGTGTGCTCTGGATCACAACATAAAAATGTATTTCTAATGGTGTGGTTGCATTTAAAAAGTTTGAAAGCCACTGTTAAAGAGTCTACCTCGAGAGGCAGACAATTAAACAGATAATTAAAACAAAATATCACAAGTGCTCTTTCACTGGGGTGAAAAAGTAAGTCTGAAATCTAAAGAGAAAGAGTAGCTCTCTCTGCCAGGAGACTTGTAAATGACTATTGAAGAAGAGTGTTGATATTTGAAATGGGTCCAAAAGGATGAAATTGAAGGTAGAGAGGGTGACCCTAAAAGGAAATTCCAGGAAGAAGGAACCAACTGTGTGAGGAGTTCTGAAAGGGAGCACTGTGTTTAGAGTGGTGGGAATGTGTCTGTGGGGGAACATAGGGTTCATGGGGGTGAGGGAAGAGGAATGGCATGTGATAAAAATGGAGAAGTGCATATGAAACAGGCCAACCATTGAAGAAAGAAATGACAGATCCACTTTGCTGTGCTTTGTTTGTCTGTTTGTTTTTCAGAAGGAACACTGCCACCAAGATGGACTGGGAAAGAAAGACAAGTGAAGAGATCATGGTAATCATTCTGAATATAGTCAGGGTGGAAAGGAAAAGTACCACATTTGAGAAGATACTAACATAGAATATCTATATGAGTTCATCACTAATTATGCATGTGTGTTGTGACAATAGATGATTCAAGAATGATCCTATTATAATAGAACTACAGAGACAAAAGCATCAGAACATAAGAGAAACACATATTTCTTCTCTTTTTAAATTCACTTTATTTTCAGTGGTGGACCATTATGTAATTTTTTGAGCCTCCATTTTTTAGTCTGCTAAATGGAAATGTATGTAATATAAATTAGAAGTCTTTAATAAGAGGTTTCTAACTTTGTACCCTTTTGAACAGACTATGGTGTGCTATTATAATGGCGTAATTCTGTAATGTAAAACACATGTTTGCTAGTGTCATCCTCACTATGATTCAAATATCTCACTTCTCAAATCAAAGGTGGTATTATTAGCTTAAAGAAATCAGAGAAAGAAGCTATTTTCCTTTTACTTAAAAATAAGCCTAAGAAAACAAATTCAGTTAAGATTCTACATGACACAAACTTGTTTAGGTAAGACCGAAAATAAATAAATTGGTCATATTATCAAAATATTAGAAAAGCTGTTTTTCTTCCTTGCCTTGTTCACATCAAGGACACATGAGCCTCTAAGCATTATCTTCCTATCCTGCCATAATGAGAAAGAATCTTTGTGATCTTTGTGTTTGCTAATTGACACACTTCAAGCCTTCCATCTGGGCATCACAGAGTCATTTGCTCCCCAAAGGAAGATATCCAATTCACAGGAGAATGCAACCAAAAGCAAGCCAACCCACACTCTGGGGATTCTTTAGAGTATAAGATGTGTGGCCCAAAAATCTGCCTTAAACAAGATTCCACCATTTCCTGTCCATGTACAAATATTGATAACCACCCTCAGCAATATTTTTCTAGAATTGTAGAATTGAATATTGATTAAGTTCTTAGTTATTAAGAAGAGTTGAATATACTAATGGCTGAATCATGCTTCGCATGTTGGACTGTGTAATGCCCAGTAAAAGTAACCACACGTGGATTCCTTATTGCCTTGTATGAGGACCTTAGAATGTATTTCCAGATATTATGGACTCAAGGAATGTGGTTTGGAGAAATCCAAGAGCCTTGCCTGAGAATTTAGAGACTTGGATTCTAGGTTTCACTCTTTCTCCAGCTGACCAACGTCAAACCTTCTTTTCCTTAAAGTTTCCTTACCCAGGGGTGCCTGAGTGGCTCCATCAGTTAAGCATCCAATTCTTGGTTTCGGCTCAGGTCATTTCAGGGTCTGGGATCCAGCCCTGTGTCAGGCTCCCTGCTCAGTAGGAAGTCTGCCTCTCCCTCTCCCTCTGCCCCACCCCTCTTTTCTCTCTCTCTCTCTCAAATAAATAATCTTTTTTTTTTTTTAAAGTTTGCTTACCCAGAAAAGAAGGGGATGAAATTAGAGAGATGGTAAAAATCTTTCTAGCTCTAATGGTGTCCAATTTTGTAAAAAGCTTAGAAAATAAGAGAGAAGGTAAAGTGCCTTCAGCCTGCCCTTCTGGTAGTTGTTAAGATAAATCTGAATTGGAAATAAAACAGAAAAAGTCATGAAGAACTTTCATTTGGGCACCATTCAGAGTTCCCAGGTGGAGAGGAGGGGCAACAACAGTTATTGGACTCTCCAGCTTGAAAACAATGTATTTGTAAATGCCTCTAAGAATGGTGGATTGTGTCCTCTTCTCTGTAAAATGCCTTCTCTTGTTCACCATAAAGTGCAGATTTTATAGTTTCACATGACCAGCCTAAGAATTATTAATAATACTTATTTGTTCACTATTCTGCACGTAGGTGGGGAGTAAAGAGCAAATAAAGACTCGCTCTCTCATATTTTCCATATCTAGGATTTCTTAAACTTTGGAAAACCATTAGTTTATGTAAAGGCACATTGTCTTTGAGGAAGTTTATGGCCTTGTCTTTATAAGAGAAATTAAAACTACACATCTGGTAATAAAATATGATTGTGGGTATTTACCAAGATTCTCCCAGAGAGCAAATCCACTCTCACTGTAATGTATGACTGAGTTCATCTGTTGAAACACTTTGAATCTCTGGAAAATGTATCCTTCTCCTAGATTTTCAGTTCTGGAAAATCTATGCAAAATAGAAATTAGCAGATGGACTGAGAAAGCATCAGAATAATGTTTTTGGTGACAAATTCTCAGCAAGTGCCCTGTGAACGTGTTCCCATCTGAAAAGGACTGCAGCTGTCTTTCCACGTTAATGCAATGAGTAATTAATAGGCCCTCGTCAACTCTTGGATAGGAAACCAACTCCTATCATCAAGGTAAAATCAAAGTGCTATTTTTTTTTTATTCTTCTATCCTGGCTTAATTTAGGCATATTATACCATTTTGAGTTTAAAGTGGCCCTGGCCATTTTACATTTTGCTGTTTAATGAGAGAGGTTTGAGAACACCTACCAAAAGGTGGATGGATGAACTCACCTTAAATGTGTGCTCTCCTTTGGTGGACCTTTGTGTTCATGTGGTGCTCAAGATCGATGATTTTCCAGTTAAATGGGAAAGCCTGGCAACAACACATACTCATTCAGTACATACTAATGTTATGTATTTATATGTCAATGAGGAGAAATAGTTGCTCAATATGCAATGCTTCCCCCACCACCATATACCACCTGGCGTGTGTTTCATGTTTACAACATGCTAACGGTTTTAGTTCTGGGGGATTTGCTCCTTTAGCTTAGTTCTGCCTCTATCAGCACAAAGTAACCACACATGGCTAGTGGCTACCTTATCTCAGACAGTGTAGATTTATACTTTGACTGTCAAAGCATCCCAGATTTTGGGCAATGGCCACCCAGATCCTGAAATCCAAAATTGTTCCTGACTATCTGCCATCCATGGGCGGCTGCAAGTGCCGTTTTTGTCTTATGAGGTATAACTCAATGTCAAAGGGGTTTATGTAATATTTAGACTTGTATTACATGAAATTAATCTTAACATGAAAAATCTTTTGATTACAGAGTAAGCTTTGTCAGTGATTGATTAACTAACTCATTTATTCATATAATAATGCCCCCATTTACTTTTATTTATATTCTTGAGCTATAACAGAAAGTTTCTATTTGTGCTATACTAGAAGGCAGGTTACATGGTTATCATAATATTTCCACCTGTTTTAGTAGGCTTTCTAGAAATAACCTTTTATTTTCTTTGATAATGACTGTCCTACAAAGTCACTTTATACATACAGAACCAAGATTTGGGGACAATGATGTTTATCATCTATAGAGATTCCTACTCTTTCCTCACCTTTACCTCTGTCTTCACTTCACTGGTGTGGAAAGAATAAAATCTTTATTTTCATATTTTTCATAGTTATACTTGGAAGTGAAATGACATACATATTTCCTAATGTACATTCTGACCCGTGGTTATACTGTATGTTTTCTTCATGCCTTTCCTGTCTCTCCATGTGTAAAATGAATTGAGGACATTAACAATGATCTTCTAATTTACTATTTTCTACCTTAACAGAATAAATGATAGGTATGAAATAAATTAATAAAATCCCATACATTGATTTCTTTGTTGACAAAGCCCTCAATAGTGAAAGAAGCCAAGAACAAGCTCATTTATAAACCAACTAATCAACATTTATTTATGGTCTACTATGAACTCTGAATTAAGTGATATATAAATAAGTACATGATAAGGTTCTAGCTCTCAGAAAACTTTCTATAGTTTAAAAAACCAAGATGAATGCTCTAGAAGCTATTGTTGAATGAAACAATATGGAATTAATTGCTCCACTTATGTAGAAAATCCATAAGCATTTTATACTTTAATGCTGTAGGACTTTAGGAATTCATGGACAAGATGGGTACTTCGGTTGTGCCTTTATCAGCAAGTAAAATTTGATGAGACCCCTAAGAAGATAGATAATATTCTAGGGAGAGAGTAACTCAGATATAAGTTGGAAAGGCCCTAGAGAAAGACAGTGGTGTTAGAATGGAGAAGTTGACACAGGTAAAAGAGAATCTTGAAAGAAGAAATGGAGAGTAAGCTCTAGATCTAAGTACAGCAGCACATCCGCAATAGAAGATCTTTGTCCTTCATTCAATGACAACATATTTTAACAAGAATTACTATATCCTAAGATTTTCTTGTGATTCACAGATCTTCATAAAGATTCCAGATGGCAGTGGGAGCTTCTCCTCCTCCTTCTTGTTATCCTTTCCTTTTTGATTCTTGTATTATTATTTTCTAAACACCATGAACCCACTCAATATCAGAGAATAGTTTCAATCACATTGATATAGTCCTCTTCTCACAAGGGTGATCAAAGAACAAGTGGATGACAAGGAAGGAGAAGCAGCAGGATTTAAGGAGGAAAGGAAGTTTCTGAAACTGGGTTCTGGGTACTTAGTATTCCTTCATGCATTTTCTCACACTCTCCAAAAGAAATATTTCACTGGACTGGTACCAAAATGGCATCTGAGGAATCCAAAATGCAAATACTACCCAAATTATATTTATTTTCAATATAAATTTATACCTAACTTTTCTCCTTGTGCCTTTTATGTATGTTATAGGGTAGTCCTTCGCCATTACTATGCTACATCAATACAAGTAAGTCACTTTAAAAAAAAAAAAAAAAAACAAGTAAGTCACTTTAAAGATGCAGTTTGCCATCCTAGGTAATTGAATACTATTGGAGAACCAGGGAGCTTAAGGAGGAACAGCATAAGAGTTGAGCAGCATTTTTATCTTGCTCTTTGTACAAGGGAGATGCCAATTCAGTTCATTCTGATGTTTCAGCAAGATTTTGTTGATCTTGTTTCAGATTAGAAAAAATAAAATCTAAAGCCCTTGCCACAAACATAGTGTTCATATACAAATATATATGACAGGCGTATGTAGAATATAGGATAAATATATGCCCAGAAGCCAATGATATGCAAATTTTGCTGTAAATTGTCTATTACTGTCACCACTTGTCAGCATGTCACCAAAACAGTAGCTATCTTAGACCATAACTCTCTCTAATGAGTAAATTAAAGGATTGTGAAATCAGAAGAATGCATATTTTCAATGCTAACAATCATAATAATATTATGATGAAAAATCATAATAATATGGAGTACTTGCATCCTGCTACAAGAAAAACTGCAAAAAAAACCCCACTAAAAATGGGCTAGGTTAAAAAAATTATTAATAATATAAAAGTCGCCTCATGGTAAACTAAAAAACTTAAAGAAGGTAAATGGATTTTTCCTTTCCAATGCATTTCATAGATGTTGGGGTTGAAAGAGTGGTAGAAAAATATAGGGGAGGCATACTCATAGATAAAGTGAGTTACAGCGTCCAGGCTTATCTTCTTGGCTAATCTTTTATTTCATTTTGGACCTCTCTTTTCTCTGTTTATCCATATTGTATAATCAGCCCAGACTAAAATTTATTTCATTTATATAAGCATTATCCCACGAGGACACAGCAGATTCCAAGAGATAGGCCCCAGTGTAGACAATTCCAGTACATGGCAGCTTAGGTGTGTTATGAGTGTTAAAGAATGTAATTGTCTTCCCTTGTTATAATGAATAATGTTGTAGAAGTCTATGAAGATTCATCCTTCCTAACAGACCTTTTACAAGTTTCCTGTCAGTGTCTAAGTCAGCCTGGGGCTAAGAAATGAAAATGGGATGTATGTCAATTTAGTAAATAATTTTCAGCCTCTACCTACAGTCAAGAGACTCTTGGTATTAAGATTTAAAAATTGCTGCTCTCTCAATTAACAATACTACACTTAAGATCTTTGACTATTATCTTGGTTAACTAGCCCTTTTGCCAGGAAAGGTCCAGGTCAATGAGGTAGATTTAGAAGCAACTCTGCAAAAGGTAATATTAGTAAAAATGAAATTCTAAGAAAATCTTAGTCATATATAATGTTGCATGTTGCAAAAAACATTTATTGATGAAGTTTGAATATCAGCGATTATATTATGGTATAAAAATATTAGAAATATCTCAGGAAAAATATCCAGGAAAAGAGAGAAGATAAAGAAAACAAGTTAATTTGAACAAGATATATTCTGGCACCAATATTAATATGATTGAGCCCTGACCTTTGGAATATTACATGCATTATTAATCCATTGAAGACAGTAGGTAATATGACTTTATATGCTTTTCAGGTTATAATTTGCATAACTGAGGATGTAGTTTATTTTTTCGGTGCCTCACATGCTGTGAGTGCTCAATAAATACTAAACAACAATAATATGGTGTATAGAGTATTCCTAAGCCTTCATTTGCATGGCCATCTGGGAAACTCTTGTGTTGTAAACACTAGTTTTATTTTGAGTAAGAATGAAATTCTGCAGAAGTTGTTTAGCATTCTTGGTTCAAATTTTTCCCTGTTTTTCACCCTTTCATTTGGTAGAAAATGTGAAATAATCCAACGAGTTTGAGGTTTTTCAATGTAAGAAGTGGAAGATTTAGATAGATTATATTTACATGATAGCATGCATTTTATTAGATTAGCTTTCCATAACTCTTTTGGAAATCCATATCTTTCTTGTTTTTAGAAATCCTTTTCGCTTTCATAAATCTTCATCTTCTCCAGTTATATGTGTAAGAAGGTAATTATCAGATGAGGCCTAATTTTTCTATTCATCCATTTATCTATTTTTGTGATTGAGATATAATCCACATACCATAAAATTCACTCTTTTAAAGCGTGTAAGTCAATGTTTCTTTAGTAGATTTGCAGAGCTGTGCAATCATCACCACCATTGATTTTAAAATATTTTCATCATGGTAAAAAGAAACATGGTATCCATTAGCAGTGACTACTCATTTTCCTCTAACCCTTCCCTCCGGCCCTAGACAACCATTAATCTATCATGTTTCTACAGTTTTGTCTGTTCTTAATATTTCATATAAATAGAGTCACACAAATGTGGACTTTGTGAACTGACCTCTTTCACTTAGAGTACTGTTTTCAAGGTTCATTTTTGCTTTAGCATGTATCAATAATTTGTTTCTTTTTATAACAAATAATATTCTATTGTATGAATAGACCACATATTGGTTCACCAGTTGATGGACATTTAGGTAGTTTCCACTCTTGGCTATTATAAGCAATGCTGATGGGAACATGTGTATATAAATTTCAGGATGCGAGTTTTCATTTCCCTTGAGTATACCCATAGAAGTGGAATTGCTGGGTCTTATGGTAAAACTATATTTAACCCTTTGAGAAACTGTAGACTTTTCCAAAGTGACTATACTACTTTACATTCTCCCCAGTAGTGCATAAGATTCCAATTTCTCCACTTCCTTGCCAATATCTTTTATTATCTGTCTTATTGATTACAGTTATCCTATGGGTGTAAAGTGGTATTTCACTCTGGTTTTGATTTGCATTTCCCTGATACCTATTTATTTTTATTCTGCTAAATAATTGGCATAGACTAAAAATTATCGGAAGGGGTAGGCTAATTTGTATAAGAAGTATAGGGGTCATTTGAAAGGTAAAGAAGAGAGTCAAATTCCATCCCCCAAAGCATTTGAACTATATTCAAAATTATCTAAAAGTTTCAGGGTGGCCTACAAAACCCAGGATCAAAGTAGAGGGGAAACCCAATAAAGTCCTGAGATAAACTCCCATGAAAGCAAAAAATTATTAGTGGACTGGTCCTTACATTGGAGTTGTTGTTATAATAGAAGACAGAGTGTCTCTGAATAAGTGTTTAGACATTGAGCAGTCAAGATCACAGAAGGAAACAAATGTCATATTCAATGGAGGCAATTAAAAAGCTTTTAATAAATGAACTACTTATTTGGAGTTGTGGACGTGGTTAGGGCAATGAACAAGCAATGGTGGAGCACCCAGAAATGAGCAATACTGCCAAGCCATTATCATCCTTAGGCCTGAAGGGTCAAAGGTAGGACACAGTATTCCCTCAAACCATTGCAAGTTATAATTACGGGAGAGAAGCCAAAAGAATCATGATCTTATGTAGAAGAATGCAGCCAAGACTAAAGCTACGTCCCAGATTGATTCTATATTTGGTTTTGGTGATGGCAATGATGCTTCAGTATAATAATTTAAATTTTGTTCTCTCTCACCTTTGGTTTAATTAAGAGGTATATTTTCACATTAAAAATAAACTTCAAAACATAAGGTCTATTGTTGTAATGCATTTTCAACCAGAATCAGAGTATTACTGCAAAGATATTCCAGAAAACTGAGGAGTTAGAACAAAGAGAAAAGTTTTCAGTAAAGAGTTAAGTTTTAAGTTTGATGGCCTATAGGATAAGAGAGGGGTGGTTCCAGATAGATAAGGAACACACAAGAGTGACTTCAGGAAAAAGTTGAAGGAATGTTCAGCTTTAAAAACGAAATAGAACAAAACTAGTACATGTTCTTTCATTTATCTTTACAGAATAAATACTTATTCTCAGTGAGAAGCTCCTCATCAAGTAGTTGATTTGAGTTGAGAATCTGAATTCTCAAAATACGAGTTCATACCGGCCATATTACCTGTGATGGAGACTTAATGTTCAATAAAACACTGTTGTTCTTGGGGTATCTTACGCCTCTGTGAGGAGTTTGCTCCTAATCTTCCCTCCCTCCTTTCATTGTAAGAACAAAAGATCAAATGGCAAGCAGCATTTTGTATCTAATATCTAAGTGACTGGCATAGTACAGTGTTCTACTTCTTCAGAGGATAAATATGCCAGGAAATCAAATCATTCTAACATACCCCCAGCCTAGCAACACATTTCTTAATTGTTGGCAAATGTGTGTGTGTTTATAACACCTCACATGGTTTCATTTAGAAAAACTGTATTGTGTGGGAATTTTTTTTGCATATATATAGGTGATCTTGTTAATCAACACTTTACATAAGTGTGTGTACTGTTCCTTCATTTTTAAAAAAGATTTTATTTATTTATTCATGAGAGACACAGAGAAAGAGAGAGAGGCAGAGACACAGGCAGAGGGAGAAGCAGGCTCCATGCGGGGAGCCTGACGTGGGACTCGATCCCAGGTCTCCAGGATCACACCCTGGGCTGAAGGCGGCGCTAAACCACTGAGCCACCCAGGCTGCCCTGTTCCTTCATTTTTATGCAAATCCTTTCTGCAACCAGACAGGTGCATTTTCTGCTTTCTATTCATCATCAAGAAATCCAATAACTTGGCTGTGTACCTACATCTGGTTAGGGTTTGACCCAATATGTACTTGAATGTGGATTTCAAACACACGCAGGTGTTGAGCCCATCAGAACTACTAGCAATTGGAATCTCATTCACCCCTGCAAAGGCAACCAGTGACTTCAAAAAAAAAATCATAATTTGGACTGATACCCTCTTTTGGTTGAGGGGGGATGAGGAAGGGAATTTGTTTATTTAATTACTGAAGCACCACTGAGAACTAGGTTCTCTAGGATTCTGTTATGCAATGAAATGTGGCTTCATATAATTTTTGAGAACTGACACATACGATGAAAAAATTGAATGAAATTTCAAAATCAAAGGAAAACATACAGCCTATGTTTGGTAGTGTATTTTTCACAGTGTTTGCCTACAGAAGTGACCTTCTG
The DNA here is from genome assembly GCF_048164855.1 of Canis lupus baileyi. Taxonomy (NCBI): domain Eukaryota; kingdom Metazoa; phylum Chordata; class Mammalia; order Carnivora; family Canidae; genus Canis; species Canis lupus. The sequence goes on along the minus strand of NC_132871.1, from coordinate 27,697,036 downwards.
GATGGAGCACAGAAGTCAGAAAAGAGCTGGACTCTGGAGACAAGATAACAAGCCATCCATAACAAATGGTAACATTGCAGCTCTGCTTCTCCTTTGCCAGCACCCCTCCCCGACCCCCAGTGTGCTCGAAGGAGGACACGGATGCCACTACATATAGGCAGCTATTAATCAAAGAGCCCCTTTTGGATACTCACATGTTGAGAAGATTAAGGCCTATTTTTAGTTTTCAGGGAACAGAACTGCTAACACATAAGGTCACAATCAGCTGCTCTATAGCAACGAAGATTTACATGCCCACAAGAGAGAGGAAGTAAAAAACAAGAAAGGCCAAGATAGCTTTGAAAACTGTCTGTTGTCTCATGGCCATGCAAACAGCTTAAAAGCCTGGGAGAAAGGAGGGCAAAAAAATGGACCACTCATATATCAATGACCAATTTATAATCTTGTAAATGTGCCCTTAATTTCTAAGGCAAATTTTGTTGGCAGCATAAGGATGTGGAAGGAAGAAAATCACTTTGTACCTACAGCAGACAGAGAAAAAGGGGTGAAAGGGAGAAGGAAGTTCTAAAGGGAACGTTGACAAGGCATGGACTTAAAAATGACCGAGAAAGATGTCATGAGCTCATACTGAGCACAAGAAAGAATAAAAGAAGGGAATACAACAAAGGGGAGAAACAGATTTAGCATATACTTTATATGAAGGGGAAAAGGGAGGGATGATCTGTCACTAGAGAACATCCTTCTGGCATCCTAGACAGAGTATGTTGCTTCTGGAATCGAGACAGAAGCCCACTCCTTCCCCCCGTGGCTGAATGGCACAGAGCTGACCTCTCTCTCTCTGAGGCCAAGGGAACATGGCAAGGCATCATGAACCTAGGTGAGTGAAGAGCTTCTTTAACAGGGAAAGCTTTCTAAATGATGAACAAAGTCCATCGAGAAACTCTCAGGGTAAAAAGGACCTCTCAAACAATTGTCAGGAATTACAGAATGAGAGACCTGGACTAAGGAGAGATGAGGATCCACTGAATTTGATGGATATTGAATTTGCTTCATTGAATGCCTTATCTTGAGAGCTGTAGGAATGCATGAGTTTAAACCCAGGAATCTGTTGCAAGAGAATCTGCTCCGGTGGCGCCCACTATGAAGATTTCAAACCCATGAGTGGAATAAGGAAGGAAGAAGTTCAATCCAGTGGCCAGGGGTGACTAATTCCACCCAAAAATACACCAAGATCCCACAGGTCCGAAAAGCACCTGACTCACTCCATTTTACTCTTTGTCAGCAGCGGTTTGGCCCATGGTTATCAAACCTGTTTCTCCGCTAGGCATTTTTGTCAGCCATCTCGAAATTTCTAAATGTTCTTTCCAACAATAGTTGGCCTGAGGGTATTGAAACACTTTTCCGAGTTGTCTAAATGGAACCTAGAGGGGCTCTGGTTTGAGGAGAGTTGACTCTCCAAGTGGTATTCAGGACCCTTTCAAATTATTGTATGTCTTGTTCTATGGACCATCATGATTTGATGTGTCCTTGACACTCAACAACCAAAAAAAAATTATGAAAAACTTACTATTTTAACTTTTTTCCCAGATGTTGGGAAAGAGCAATGCAGTGATGAATAAGAAGTGATTTCTGTCCATGAAGAGCTTGGAACAGGCAGTTAAACAGTATCAGCTCCTCATTTAATGGTTAATAGTGTTTGAATTTAAAAAAAAAAATCTCTCAGCATTATTTCTTTTCTTAACTTATCCTAGGGGTGAACTAAATATTTAAGTGCATTATAAAAGATCATATTCTCTTTACTATTTTTTTTCTTTCACCTGAGAATTCCCATCAGCATTGAAACTGGAAACATACTTTGTGGTTTCTCAAAATTTCACTGACTTCAGCATGTTAAAAAGAATACCCAAAAGGCAGATATTTTTTTTTTTTTCTATGCTCCTTCTCAACTCTTTCTTCCCCTCCTCCTGTGCAGGAAAAAAAAAAAATCTTATAACTCTAAACTGGTCTCCTGCTTGGATTAATTTTCTTCACCAAAACAGTGACCATTGTCAAATGCCCTGCATCTCCATGGAAACTGTTTCCTTGGCCATAGACAAAGGTCTGCCTATAATACAATGCCATGAGAGTGTCTGAGGTTGTAGACCTCATGTTTAAAATCACAGTGCAAGGGTAGAGTGTAGATTTTATATTATTTCTGCCTGTCTGCTGCAGCTGGTAGGCCTTCATTCCAAAATAATATTTTTTCAAATGAAGTAGCAGAAAACAGCTTTACATTTTTGTTATCCCTTCCAGCACAAAATAAAAAATGCCTGTGCTGCCACTACCTGATTCAATCAAGTGGAGTACATTCGATACCCACGGGCTACAAGTGCTGGAAAAGCTGACTTGTATTTTAATTAATAATGTGCTACACTTTTTCAACAGCTAGGCCTTTGGCAATCTGATTTGCTTTGTTCATTATTTGCTGTAAACAGTTTTCAAACAACATGTAGGCAACTCTATTTCTGAATATCTCCTGCTAATTCATAACATTAACAAAAACGTAGAGGAGATTTTTTTCTTACCTATAAAAAAAACCTAATTAAACTTTATCATAACCAGTAGAGAGACTTTGAGATGGCAATAATGCCCAAGAGATAAAATTAAATAGAAAAATAAAACAAATCTTATATATGTATATATCCTGCCACTTCACTAAAATACAGCATGAACCAGGACAAAGCAGAGGCATCAATTAAAAATCTGGTGACACAAAATGGGAAAATTCCATAGTTGTCATCTGGTGGTGTTATGGCTGAATCATGTCCCTCCTAAATTTAGATGTTAGAGTCCCAAGCCCCAGTGTGACAGTATTTGAGGTACCACCTTCACAGAAGTAATTAAAGTTAAATGAGGTCATAAAGGTAGGGACCTGACCCAAGAGAATTAGTACTTGGGATACTTGAGAAAACTCATTCTATCCATGCCATGTGAGGACACGGCACGAAGGCAGTTGTCTGCAAGCCAGGACAGCTCTCACCAGAAACCAAATTACCGGCATCTTAATCTTGAAATTCTCAGCTTTTAGAACCGTGAGAAATAAATTTCTATTATTTAAGCCATCTAGTTTATGACATTTTGTTATGGCAGTTGGAGCTGACCAATACATGTGGAAAAGAAGAAATCGAAAGTGCTAAATCACTGTCTTTATATTAAATGGAATATATGCCCCCTTCCCAAATGGAAGTAAATGGTTCATCTTCATTTTCACAGGACAAGACCTCTGACTTCTGAGAATAGTATTAAGGTTTAGGAAAGAGGACTTGGTTTAGACATAAAAAAGTAACTTTAGAATAAGGGACATATGTGGATGGAATAATACTTTCTTTCCTTTGCATGGCCCTTTATGGATAGCAAACCACCTTCCGACAGATTGGCTTTACATAATCCCTATAAAGTCAATAAGAATTAGTATCTATATTTTTTAAATAAGAAACTGATCAAGGTTACACAGCTTATAACTGACAGCACAAGGAACAAGTGATAAAGCATATACCTGCAGAAAGAGGGGTAAGATCCTTCTGACCTTGAATGCAGCCCATAATGAGAGGTATCAAAGAACAGTTTTGAAATCCACTTTCTAAGCATGAATAGCTTAAAAGGAAATTTTGTTTTTAATTTAATTTTCTCCTCTTTGAAGTTAAATTAATAGTATATTTCAAAATAAATTACCATTCTCATCATACTAACATTATCTACTGATTAAAAACTTCCATAGGACACCAGTGACTATAACTATAGCTTATACTGTAATATACTTGGGTTGATAACTTCGAACAAGAGAGGAACTTGGTTTGATGTCTTCAAGCTAAATCCATTAGTACTCTTATTAATCTATACATCATTTAACTGAGATTTTAAAAGCACCTATTTTGTTTCAGACGCTATGTTTAGTGCTGAGTATATAATGGTGAAGAAAATAATCATGGTCCTTGCCCTCCAGGACCTTATTCGTTCCTGTGAGCCAACACACGCTGAGAGGGAGCAACCACTAGATATACAAGAAAATAAATATGCGGAAGTAAGATTCAATGATTGTAAAGAATTTATCATGAATAGAGAATTTTAATGCAGTATAATTACAATCATGTAGATGTATGTGCTAGATACGATGGTTTCATAGTCAGAGACAATCAACGCCTCTTATGAGGGGGAATCAAAAAACCTTTCATTTGAATGTTGTAGAATGAAAGGAAAAATGCAAATGCAAATGGTGCAAATGGTGAGGAAAGCAGTTCCTTCAGGTGTACTAGCTAGTATAAATAGACACAGGTTAAAATACAGAGTAGGGCCAGAGCAAAATCTTTCAATTTCACATATTTTCATCTGTTTACTGGATGGGTAAGGTGTAACTATGGATATATTCTGAAAGACAAAGAGAGATGAGGCTGAAGATATAAATGGAACCAAATCATTAAGAGCTTTAAATGCCACGAGATGAATTTGCTTCATTTTATGGGAAATTGGAAACCATTGGGGAGTTGTAGACAGAGCAGTAAAATGATCAGATCTGTGTTTTCAGGAAATCTCTAACAGGAACATGGAAGGCAGGGTGGAGAAATGTGAGACCAGAAACGAGGTGGTAATTGGAATGGTCAAGTTGAAGTTAACAAGGACCTGAACCAAGGCACTGGCAGTGAAAATCAAACTCCTTTACTGATACAGTTAATTGAAAAGATCATCCGGCTCAGTTTCTTATTGTATGAACAAGATCTTCGAAGTTGAAGAGAACAAATGACTTACCGTGGCACACAGTAGAGCTCAGATCCCCTTATTTCCTTTCCACCCCACCTGCCACAACAAGGGAAGGCCTCACTTTCATCTTTATCCTATTTCACGTAATGCTAAGACTGTAAAGCACCTAACTTTTCAGGTCATCCTGCTCTTGATCTTTTCATAGACTTCCACTCGAGCCTGATGAATTATTGATCACATATTTAATACACAATGTAGGTGGAGAATTAGAGGGTGTCCTAAAAATTAGAGGGTGCTGAAAGCTGCTTATTTCTGAGGGCTTTCAGTCTTAAAATAACTCATCAGTTACTAAGTGCAGGCATCTAAGGTTGTCCTATACCTAGCCAGTCACACAATGTCACACCAGTTTAGCCCCATCCAGAACAGAGTCTGAAGAGGAATATTTCCTCAGGATATCAATAGTGTAGTCCCAAGAAGCACTTGGTATAACTGGAGCCTTTTCTTTTTCTTTTCTCTTTCTTTCTTTCTTTCTTTCTTTCTTTCTTTCTTTCTTTCTTTCTTTCTTTCTTTCTCTTCTTTCTTTCTTTCTTTCTTTCTTTCTTTCTTTCTTTCTTTCTTTCTTTCTTTCTTTCTTTCTTTCTTCTTTTTTTAGAGAGAGAGAGAGAGAGGAATAAAACTTGCAGGGGTTGCGACGTATGGAAAGGAGCAGAGGGAGAAGGAATCTTAAGCAGGTTCCATGCCCAGCACGGAGCCTCGGGTGGAGCTGATCTCATGATCCTGTGATCATGACCTGAGCGGAAATGAAGAGTTGGTTGCTCAACCGACTTAGTCACCTAGATGCTCCAATTTTAACCTCTTTTAAGTCAAGGAGTATACTTGATGGCAACTCACATCAGCCTTAGAAAACAACCTGCTTCGAATAATATTCAAATATTCAAAGTTATTGCCTGGGGTTATAATCTATCCCCCTATGTCTGAGATTCCTAACACATGCCTTGGTAGTTTAGCCTTAGACCCTTCATCTAAATTTGTATCTGATCCTCACAGAGCAGAATAATACTTCGATTCCCAAATATTTGTTTCACTATAATTGAAAGTATTATTTTGCATTGAACCCAGTTATTAACATTAGGATTCTCAAACCACATCCCGGAGGTCCAATTGCTCAATCCATCTGCTGAGTTTAAAGGTACTCCCTCACTTCACCTAACTGTGGCAATAGAATAGTATTTCCAAATTCCTAATAAACACTAATCTTTGGGATTTGTGAATGAAAACCTGGAATCTTTGCAATGTCTTAAGAATTCTCAAAATTCTAAGTTACTACTACTATATTTTCATAAGACTTTCTTAATGTAATAGTAATGAGTGGCCATAATAATAAACATGAATCATTCACTGATAGGGTGACATTAAAAGTTTCAGAACTTTTCTGTTAAAAAATAGATATAATAATACATTAGTGTTTTATTCTGATTTAGAACATATATGATGATAAGTTAGCTTATTTTCTTTATATTTCTTAAGATACTTTCAACATGGGTGCCTGGGTGGCTCAGTCGGTTAAGTGACTGCCTTTGGCTCTGGTCATGATTCCGGAGTCCTGGAATGGAGCCTCATGTCTGGCTCCCTGGTCATCCCTGGCTTTCCTCTCCCTCTGCTGCTCCCCCTGATTGTGCTCTCTCTCTCTCTCATAAATAGGTTTTATTTTCCATACTTTTTACTTGATATTATGGATATCATAAATCATTTAATAAATAAAAATTATTAAGTTTAATATTATTTACAAAGATCTGTAACCTATAGAATATATTCAAACACTGGAAAATGCCAGTGATATTATTGGGTGGTATCTGAACACAAGAACATTCTAATCTCCTATCAAGGTTAAAGGCACTATGCAGAATAAAATGTCGAAATTACCAATTTAAGGATTTCTTTTGCTCCCCAAACTTGTTTATTCTTGGAGCATCACTCACAGGATTTATATAAAGTATAGTATATATATAAACTTATTAATACTTAATTTGTAAGAGTGATGAACATAGCTAAGACAGGATCACAAACCCATTTATAGCTACCCTACAACTAAGCAAGCCTGACTCATTAGAATTGTGACTACTTCTTTCCTTGCTCTTGCCATGGTTCCAGGAAACAACATTTTTCTTGGACTCCACATATCAGCACTTCCTACTCTTGCTTTCGACTTGAAGTAGCTCCGGTGATGTTTTTATGTTGATTGTCTAACCATCTTCAGTCCTATAGAATTACAATACTTTTCCCCGTTTTCTGATTTCTAAACCGATTTTTCTAAGGATTTGGAGTTCAGAAAAACATATAATTCTCCCAAGAAATACCAGGAAATTTTTTTCGCACGGTAGCACTGAACCCAATCATTTCTTGGCAACCTGAAGTCACAACAGACACCAGCCATCACAGCAGGTGATCCAGGACTTTGAGAATATGGATAAAATTGATGTCCACAGAGTATTTCCATGTTCAGAAGTCAGTGATTTAGACTCAGATAACAAACTCTCAGTTTCAATGAAAAAAAAAAAACTTTTATTTCAATATTACATTAGCCCAATGACTACAGGAGCAATTGCTTTTTAAATTTCAGTCATTGCTTGTTATTTTGGAATGAGAAACCAATAGATATTCATAGTACTTATTTGCCCTGACATCTGGAAGGATAAGATGAGTTTTGCAAGTTTTTCACTAAATTTATCTCATTATAACAAATACAAATTGTATTGCTCAGCTACTCCGAGAAAATTCATAACCTTCTGTAATAGGTGAAATACTGAGATACATAGCAATTATTATGGGATTCCCATTGCTCCAAAGAAAAGCATTTGGCCTTTTCTAGTTTACAAAACCAGCATAGGCTCTGTAATTTCAACAATACCTTTCTGGTCATTGTTTAAATAATCCTTGCATCCTTTTCACGGACTTTACCTGGGTGCTGAATACGAGAAACAGACCAAGGACCTAGCACAAGCCAGACACAGCGCTGTGGCATCTCATTCACAGGAGAAAAGAGAAAAATATCCGAGAGGATCTCTGCTCTCTGATTAATGAGGATGCATTCATTACAACTTGGGAACAGACAGCACCTTCATAGACCAGGAACTTAATTTATTAGTTTAAGGGGCAGAGGTTAAAGAACATGAAAAAGGGAAAGGAAAGGGAAAAAAAAAGAAAAGGACAAGAAAACAGCTGGAGCAAAACAGAGATGGGGAGCTGTAAAGGTACCAGTCGCAATGATAGTAATAACAACTCCTTGGATTACGCGTGCATTTTAAATACATATAAAACCCTTTAATTGATTCAATTAAATAAAAGATTCTAAATATTCATGATTCGGCTGGATGTGTTATTTTAAATGTACCCATGCCACTGTCATTTATCTAGATACAAAACTGATTATATTATGTTGAAAGAACAAAAGAAAATGGGAGCAGCTACCAAAAAATAGAATTTTTTGCAAGTCTTTACCACCTACCACTCCCTACATAGCTGATGTCTCAGTCGCCACGTCTTCTCAGATAGGATGACTTGCTTCCGAGCATGACCATTCCTTGGGCCTGGATGGAAACCAGGACTGTCTGAGGCTAGAGACTCACCGTGAGGCTAACAATAGAGCTGACTGCGGTTTCCATCACCTCCCTCCACCGATGCAGCAATTCTGCAAGAGGGCGGGGACTTCAGCAGCATCTCCTTCCAGAAGGGTAGGCATCACTTCAGACAGTTCAAACTGCAATTATTCAAAATCTCTTACTCCGAAAGAAATGCATGCATCTCTTTGGGGCACTGCTGTATAAGCTATTACATCAACCATGCAGTTTATCATCCCCGCAATGGTGAAATGATGTCATCTCAAAGTACCGTAGCTCTGCCAGGCGCTGGCTTAGCTTCACCGAACCTATTTCTTCTTTCTTCTTTCTTCTTTCTTCTTTCTTCTTCTTCTTCTTCTTCTTCTTCTTCTTCTTCTTCTTCTCCTTCTCCTTCTCCTTCCCCTCCTCCTCCTCCTCCTTCTTCTTCTTCTTCTTCTTCTTCTTCTTCTTCTTCTTCTTCTTCTTTTTCTTCTTCTTTCTCCTTCTCCTTCTCCTCCTCCTCCTCCTCCTCCTGCTTCTTCTTCTTCTTCTTCTTCTTCTTCTTCTTCTTCTTCTTCTTCCTTCTTCTTTCTTTTCTCCTTCTCCTTCTCCTTCTCCTTCTCCTTCTCCTTCTCCTTCTTCTTCTTCCCCAGAACGCACAAGTTCTTGCAGTTGGATGTGGCCACTAAACTAAATTCTAGTCAATGATCCATAAAAGCCACACAGGTCCTTGATGCTTTTTCTCTTTCTGCCAGGCCAGGAAGGGGATCTCAGCGATGTTCCGGTGCCACGCTTGAAGAAGATAAAACCACAGATGAAAGGAGTGTGGCTTCTCAAGCAACCGCTTAGAGGAAAGGCATCTACCAATCCAGAGCACCCGTTTTGGGTTACGTGAGACCAAAATATAAATTTCTATTGCATTTGTGTCATTATGTATTTGTCACTGTTATTAAAAGTAGCTAATGTCACCTTCATTATTACAATAGTCACCCTTATGTAACACCATGCTGAATCACACGGTGTTCTCAGACTCCTAGCATCCCTAAGGCCAAGGTGAATTTTCACTGAAACAGAAACATGCCACTCAGGCACCGTCAAATAATCCCTTCTAAGAATTAACTTCGAAAAATGGAATTTATTATTGCTCACCACTGGATTTCAAGGATCCTTTTTTGCTGGTTAAGTTATAGGTCTCAGGTTTATTTTTTGATCTTTCACAAAAAGTGTGTGAGCCATAGTCCATGGCTATGGATAGCAGTAGAAAGAAGTGGATTGAAATCCTGAGTATTATTTAGAGTGCAGTGATGTCATAAGTCAATTCAATCCTAAATAAGCATAGTATGGCTACTTATTTCCTCAGAATCAGACAAAAAAACCTTGGTTTAAAGGCAAATGGCCTAGGAATAGCTGGAAGGTTTTTAAGGCATCACCATTTTAAATTATAGCCAATACAGGGGAAGACAGCTAAGGTCAGTTGGTAACACTGAGGCAGCTCACTCTTTACAAGGAAAATGTACAGTTTCAAAGTGATCACCCCAAGCTGCCAAGTAGCAGGGCCTAAGTGACTAATCTTGATTATTTATTCTGTCGTCTTCTTTCCCTCATTAAGTGTCTTGTTTCAGAAGAAAGAGAAATGCTGTGGACCCGGCTTCCCTCTGTTCGGAATGGCCGTCAAGTCACATGCGCCCTAATACGTCGGCTTTCCTGAACAAACAGGACGCAGACAAATTAAAAATGATGATGTACGCCCTGGAGGCTGTGGTACCCTGAGGCGCCAGCCAGGGCCGCCGCGCCCCCCGACCACCCGGACCTGCACGCGGGGTGCGGCCCCGGGGGGGGGGGCCCTGGGGGGCGGATCGCGGACCGCGGGAACGCCCTGGGGGACCCCACAGCCACGGGCATTTCGCGCAATTCAAAGCCCCCGGACCCAAAATAGGCCTGGCCCAGCTGCGGGAGGGGGGCGGGGTGCGCGGGGGTGCCGGGAAGCCGCACTCTGCCCGCAGCCCCTCGGTGGGGGGGACCCGCACTCTGCCCGCAGCCCCCGCGGGGTGAGGACCCGCACTCTGCCCGCAGCCCCTCGGTGGGGGGGGACCCGCACTCTGCCCGCAGCCCCCGCGGGGGAGGGACCCGCACTCTGCCCGCAGCCCCTCGGTGGGGGGGGGACCCGCACTCTGCCCGCAGCCCCTCGGTGGGGGGGGGACCCGCACTCTGCCCGCAGCCCCCGCGGGGGAGGGACCCGCACTCTGCCCGCAGCCCCTCGGTGGGGGGGGACCCGCACTCTGCCCGCAGCCCCCGCGGGGGAGGGACCCGCACTCTGCCCGCAGCCCCTCGGTGGGGGGGGACCCGCACTCTGCCCGCAGCCCCTCGGTGGGGGGGACCCGCACTCTGCCCGCAGCCCCCGCGGGGGAGGGACCCGCACTCTGCCCGCAGCCCCTCGGTGGGGGAGGGACCCGCACTCTGCCCGCAGCCCCCGCGGGGGAGGGACCCGCACTCTGCCCGCAGCCCCTCGGTGGGGGGGGACCCGCACTCTGCCCGCAGCCCCCGCGGGAGAGGGACCCGCACTCTGCCTGCAGCCCCTCGGTGGGGGAGGGACCCGCACTCTGCCCGCAGCCCCTCGGTGGGGGGGACCCGCACTCTGCCCGCAGCCCCCGCGGGGTGAGGACCCGCACTCTGCCCGCAGCCCCTCGGTGGGGGAGGGACCCGCACTCTGCCCGCAGCCCCCGCGGGGTGAGGACCCGCACTCTGCCCGCAGCCCCTCGGTGGGGGGGGGACCCGCACTCTGCCCGCAGCCCCTCGGTGGGGGGGACCCGCACTCTGCCCGCAGCCCCCGCGGGGTGAGGACCCGCACTCTGCCCGCAGCCCCTCAGTGGGGGGGGGACCCGCACTCTGCCCGCAGCCCCTCGGTGGGGGAGGGACCCGCACTCTGCCCGCAGCACCCCCCACATCTGCAGGCCCCCCTGTCTTCTGTATCATCGGAAACTTTATTGCAGGGGATGTAACTCCGGCCTCTTTGGGGAGGAATTTTGACGCATGGTGCACAGGAACCTCTTAGCGGCGAGGACGCCGCGCTCCTCCTCGGAGCGACGCCTGAACCCGAGGCCTTCGCCTGACCTACCTGGACGGCTGCGTCCCCTTGGTTGCCCGCCGTGCCCGTGCGGTAGAGCTGCTGGACCACCGCGGGGGGTCACCCGGCCTGCAGGGAGCTCGCTCCCAGGGTCACCGAGGCCAGGCGGAGACTGTGCCCGAGAACCTGCTGCCTCTCAGGCTGCACAGGAAAGCCCTAGAGAGCCTAGGGCTGAAGGAATGACTGGCCTCTGGAGGAAAGGATCGTAGGAGCTAAGAAAGGACTCTCAGCTTGTCACTTGGAAACATTTTTTTTTTTTTAAGATTTTATTTATTTATTCATGAGAGACACAGAGATAGAGAGAGAGAGGCAGATGCACAGGCAGAGGGAGAAGCAGGCCCGGTGCGGGGAGCCCGACGCGGGACTCGATCCCCGGACCCCAGGGTCACGCCCTGCACTGAAGGCGGCGCTAAACCGCTGGGCCACCCGGGCTGCCCGCAAACACGCCTTAAAGAAGAAGAAGAACCACTTTCCTTTAGTGTATAAGAAAAATGAAAGCGATCGGGGGTTCCTCTGCTTAGAAGGCCGCCTTTGCCCCGTACCCAGGGCTACAGAAGCAGCTCCCTACTATTTCCTAGGCGGCCGGCGGGACCCTGGCTCCTTTAGCTCATGTCTTCGGCGGGGTTGCACGTGGCCTGTGAAGCCGTCCTTCCACCCCTAAAATGAGGAGGGCTGCCATTCTGCACAATACGCCGACACCCCAGACCTGGCTACCGCGTCCGAGTGGAATGCCATGAATCAGCTTCACCTATGAGGCCCCTGGGCAGGAAATCACGACCAGTAGTCACTGGTCCAACCGTTTGTTCATTTCACAAACATTTCCAGGGCTCGGTGCCATATGTGGTAGGAAGGTGGCTCTAGGGAAAAAGAGCCAGCCAGGTGTGTAGGTGGGTTGCCAGGGCAGGAGGTGTTGCACGTGCTAAGGAAAGATTCACCCTGGGGTTATCTGTCACGGGTATTTGATTCTTTTTTGCTATTTCATATTTTTCATAATTTATTTCATCCATCGAAGGATTTAATCTTAATAAAGAGAGGGAGAGACAAACAAAATAAAACAAAACACAAAAAAGCTTAGCACCATGAAATGTGATGTCTCCCTCCTATTTTTTCCATTGCTCAACACCAAGAAAATGAAACCTTTCTCTTACCATGTGTTGTGTTTTAATAAACTGTACATTAGTTTCATTCAACTGCTCCAGCCCCTGGCTATCCACTTTTCTGTGTATTAGTTTTAAATACACATTGCTTGCAATAACACTGTAGCGGGAGCTGTGCCTCAAGTGAAGAAATGGTTAGGATTGCTTTACATTTGCAGTCCCATTGAAAACATTTATTCAATCAAAGGGAAAAATAAATGTGGTCCCTCAGCTCTGTCAAGTATAAACTGTTATTGATCCCCTAAATGAAATTTGTTCATGCTGATCGATCAAACACATTATCTTTTTTTCCAGTCTATTACCAGCAATTGGAAACTCTCAAGCGTCAATAGTTGTTTGACCACATACAGCTGTAAATTTAGACGATTGCTTTCAAACCTGAATTATGTCTCCCCATCCATCTCTCCCAAAAAGTGATGTCGACATTGAGATAATTTCTCTCAGAGTTGATGGTTAAAAAAGTAATTGAATAACATGTTGACAGTAATTGGTGTCTCTCCCACTAAGCTACACGACAGGGAAGAGTTGAGGCTATAAAACATACTTTAGTGACAGCAGACTCAAAAGTCCCTTTTCCATCTCCTTACACTGGGGGCCATCTCACCTTCCTTATACATCGTTAACCACATTTGACACAGAATCATTCATTATTGAACTTTCCTCCTTACAGGTTCTGTTAGCATAGGTTGGCTTCTGACTTCTTACACTACTCAGGTTTCATTGCACCTTACACAACAAACTAATCCATTAGGAGCACAAGCTTTCCATAGAATCCCCAATGTGCCTATCGTAGATGGACTTTAGGGTAGTGTCAAGTTCTGCTAGGTCTCAAAAAGCCAGTCTGGCTTGATAAAGGCAATGGATTCCATTTATTCATTCATTTATTCATCCACCAAGCCTGCCGGCCACTTACTCATTCATTCTAGTCTCATGGTTCTGCCTTCTATTTCTTAGGCATCACTACCAAATGGCCTATTGTATCGTAACATTATTGCACGGAGAGTCAAACTGTATTTTTTACACACTTAGTGAACTGAAGTACAGTAAGTTGATTACATGGTTGTTGAACCTGGCCAAATCAACACTGTGTATTTGGTTCTATAGTCATAACACAAATCTGACATATCCCGGATTAAGTCCAAATTGTCTAACTGTAAATATAAATCTTTACAGATAATCAGAGAAACATAAGCATTTGTTTGAAATAAGACAATGATCTCACCCCCATTTCAGTGCATAGGGAGATTGCTGTTGCCCTTGTATGTCTCCCAATAATGATGGATTTTTTTTTAAATCATTGCTAATGAAAATTCTACCAGTGATTGGATACACGGGGTGGGTACATTTAAGTACATTTTCTCCATTTCAATTTTACTATTCATCAAAGCAAATCTTCTCCTTCTAGGTTAGACTATAAAATCAGTTTCTTACTACTAGTTTCAGTTGTCAACTTTTTAGGATTCAAGTTATATCTTCAAAAAATGTAATTTAGGATTGATAATTTAAAAAAATAGTAACTTTCAGGGGCACCTTGATGACTCAGTCAGTTAAACACCTGACTTTGGCCCAGGTCATGATTCCAAAGTCCTGGGATCAAGCCCTACATCAGGGTTCCTGCTCAGCAGAGAGCCTACTTCTCCCTCTCCCTCTGCCCCTCCACTGGTTCATGCTCTCTCTTTCTCACTCTCACTCACTCAATTTCTCTCTTAAATAAATAAATAAATAAAATCTTTTTTAAAAAGTAGCTTTCACCTCTTAATTGCCATCCTTAAGGATCTACTTTCTACTGCTGTCAATATCATATATGTTTGTCTTCTATCTTGTTGATAGGTAATAATTTCCCAAGTAAGCTTAGGGAGCAGTGATTCTTTATTAAAACCAATAAAAAAAGGAAATCACAGGTTTTTAAAAATTATTCTGGAAATTACTACTGACAAGTCCGTCTTGAATTCCTAAGCAGAAAAGAAACAGTGAGGAGTTAACATGACTTGTCACCACAGCAAGCTAGTGGCTTTTCTGCCTTGCACTTCCACTTATGCCTTGTACAAGTAAGTTTTAGCAGGTGCCATTCTACTATTGTCTAACATGCCATTTTCATTATGAAAATGATAAAGGTTACGATCTTTTGAAGTAGGAGAAAATATAAAATGCATCAACTTATAAAACCATATTTCAATGATGTTTACTAATTATAAATCTTACTACTTCTGATAATGTGGTAAGCAGTAAGTAATAGATCAAAGGACTCAAACAAGAAAGAAATCAATCTATAAGAAAAAGCATTATTGAATGATAAAGACCAGTAAAAGAGTGTTCGAATTGGATTCATAACCCACAGTGACACTAGAAATAACTGTAAGCATTAGAGAACCAGATTCTTTTTTCATCAACTCAATTCATCTTTGTGTTTTTTGTTCTGTCTTCCATTTTGGGCAGTCTCAACTGGTGGACAAGACATAGTTGCTGGAGAGAGGTATTTAAGACATATTTAACATCTGTCAAAATCTCCAAATCAGCAATGACTGGTCAAGAAATATTTTTGGAGTGAATTCCCTCAACATAATGAATGATATAAAGCCTCATGATTCCTGCTAATTATAATAGAAGCATTTGACGTGATATTATAGTTTACTTTCAGAAATGGCACTGTTCATAATACAGTGGGAATAGGACACTTTAAAATTAATGTTGACAAATAATACTGAGGGTTCTATAATACTAAAAAAACACACATTTCAGAAAGTCAAACATAATTCTCATATTC
This sequence comes from Canis lupus baileyi, assembly GCF_048164855.1. NCBI lineage: Eukaryota > Metazoa > Chordata > Mammalia > Carnivora > Canidae > Canis > Canis lupus. The sequence goes on along the minus strand of NC_132871.1, from coordinate 27,681,661 downwards.
TTCTCATAGGAGAATCAATGCAATTGAAAGTCCAAATTAGTTGGCGGTAATTTTCATGCTGTATTACTGGATGCAGAGGAAAAAATTCTTAATTTATTCAACTTTCTCCCTATGTACTTAATATAACCATTTAATTCTGGTTTATGGTTATATGGGTGGCAATCCTAAAAACAATGACCAAAAACAAGAAAAATATTCAGGAAATGCTAGATACCCGTATCCACAAAAACCTTTATTTGAGCAATGACCTATTTTAACTTGAACCATAGCTGTACAGAACTTAATTAGTAATAATTTATCATCTAACTATATATAAGAAACTGCTGTTGAGTCCTTATTTGTTCTGTCTAAATGGTTTTGTCAGGGATGCAAAAGAATGTGAGTATAGAATATATTAGAATATCTAAGTCATGCCTTTGCATGGTAGCACAGAATGAAGGATTGGATTCCCATTAATATAGGAAGCCCCTTTCATATTTGTTGAAGCAATAAGCAATATTTCCTTTAAAATTAAGGAAAAAAGGCTGTACAGATAAATATTAGAATTGAAAGTACTTTGCATTATTTTGTGTCTAAGTCACCATCAGCTTATCCACTTTGGATTCATCAGATTTTTTATTCCAAGCCAAACTGTATCCAGCTTTATTAAAGATACTTTTCATAAACAGTCATGGTATTTCAGGCAGGACATGAGCACCCGATCGTTAACAGTATACAACAACTTTCAAACTCCCTTTTTCAATGGACTACCAAAATCAGAAAGCCACTATAAAACCCAACGAAGTCTTCATGTGATGCTCTGAAGAGGGAAAGTTTAGAGCGAGGGTTGACAGTACACATGCAGCATGTTGTTTAACAACTTTTCATAAGCTGACCCTGACTTTCAGGAAATGAAATGAAAATGGCAGATTTATCAATCTGAAAATCCACAAGCTAAAAAAAGGAACTCTTTTGAGAGATGCTATCTGAGTGGTGACCCTGTAAAGTGCAGATTGCCTGACATACTGGGAGCCGTTTCATGGGGTCAGGTTCCAACAGGTCTCTGGGTTTAAGGGAATCAAGTCTATGTTGAAGGCAGAGAGGGAGAAGAGGACCTAAAAAAATGAATTTTAGTTTTTCCATACCACCAAGGTGGCTCCTGTGTGTCAACATCAAGGAATTACTCCTCCTGGGAGCCAAGAGGAAGTTTCTCAAAACTAGAAGGCAAAGATGTTTTTCCCCTTGTTACCAACCTCGCTTCTGAGATATTCTATTGGTGACATGTGCCCTTCCCTCCAAAACAACAATGAAGTGTTCTGTGTGCTAACAACATAGCTTAAAAAAAAAAAGTAAAACAAAATTCTGCATTTTTATAAAACTTGATAAAAAATAGTATTTCAAACTTACAGTCACCAGAAGTACACAGTTATCAAAAATGCATGCACTTCACTTGGCATCTCCTGCGCCTTCAGCTTTCTGTGCCTGGTCTGTTTTGGCATCTCCATTTTCTGCAGGGTTATTTCCATCCTTGCCAGCATCAGCTTTCCCCTTTTTCCCTTTGGGTACCTTCTTTCCTTTCTTTGCAGGGGCCTTTTTAGGCTTGGGCTCTGGCTTTGGAGGAGCAGGTTTAGCAGATAACCTTGCAGCTCTTCTCTGTGGCTCATCCTTCACCTTGGCTTTATCTCCTTTAGCATCCCCTTCAGCCTTTCTCTTGGGCATGGTGGTGACGGCATTGGGACATAAGCGCTGGACGCGGGGATGCAGTGGCTTTGGCCAGTCCGGGGTTCGTTCTCGCCTCTTCTTCTTCACACTGCTCTCATCAGATTTTTTTAATGCTCAACAATAATTATAAATAATGCTTATTGTGGCACAATTTTAAGTGTTTTCTATGTATTATTGCCATCATCATAACAATCCTATATGGCATTAACTCATCTGGAGTCATATGGCTTCTTAATGGTAAAGTCAAGATTTGGATTCAAAGAGACTTGTTTCAGAAGCCACTTCCTCTACCTTATTTTGCTTCTCAAATAAAACAACAGTAAGAAATCTTAGATGTCAGGGCTTATCAAAGGAGGAATTAGAAAAATATCTTCAGCAAATAAAAGGAAAACTATAATTCTTATTTTGTCACTTTGAGAAAACTAATTACCTCTTTAAACAATTGTACTTATCTTTCTAAGTAAGCTGATATGACATCTTCTAAGAACATGGCAGATGTATTCTCTCACATTTAGATCATCTAATTTTATTCTGAGAGTAAATTCAATGACACAAATTCGGTAATAGAAGCATCCTTAGGGCCAAACGGGCCATCCAGGGATCCTGACATCTACTTGTTGCTCAGAGAATGCCTTCTGACACTGTCTGATGGGTTAAGCAATATTTCTAAGATGGTGAGTAGCTGGAGAGCATGGATAGAATCATGCTCATTTATGTATCTACAGGGACAAGTCCAGTGCTTGGGTCAATGTCTTTGATGCCATGTGGTAGACACTGTAGTGTTTTGGAGGTTAATCTCGAGGATTTGATGTAATAACAATGGTATTAAGCTAAGGACCTTAAAATTCCTAAATTCCGTAGAGTTCTTCACAAAGAACAACAATAGCCAAATCAGAACAAAATAGTACTGTATTCAGGGCCTTGCACACCCCTAATAATTTTTCATGAAGGAGCTATTGATTATTGCCAAATTGTAAAACAAAAACCTTCTGCTTCCCTTTCCTATGTACACATATAATTAGGACTTCTTCTCCCTTGATTCCTCCTCTCTAGAATTTTCCCCTCACTTCCCAGCAACTGGCTGCCCCTAATTCTATCCTGTGGCTCTTTTAGCAGGAAAATTGAGTTTTTTAATTAAAGTTTTGGCTCTTCCAAATAGTGCCAACATTAGCCTGTTCCTCAGCCTGAAGTCTGTAAAAAAGGGAAATTTACCCCATGCTGCCCTTCCTTATATGATTGTTCACCCTCCTTCAAAATCTGATTGTTTCTGCTCATTTTCAAATCTCTGCAGTTCATTGTGTGTATGTGTGTGTGTGTGCATTGCATGTTTTTCAGAGTTAACAACTTCATCTATAGGTATATTAGGTTCAGGAGGAGCCTACTCAACCATAGCATGATTGGAAGTCCTAATTAAATTACAAATAATGAAAATAAATAAAAAGTACATAAATAAATAACAAATAATGCCTGCTAGATCTTCTCTATGTACACAAATGATAACCAACACTACCAGGAAATGCATATTTTTTTAATCAAAGGCATAAGCAATCATTCCTAATGGAGCTCAAATGAAGATAAACTCATTTTAGTGCTTTGATCAACAAAATCTATGTAATTTCTTTTTTTTAAGACTTTATTTACCTATTAGAGAGAGAGAGCACACAAGTGGGGGAGGGTGGGGACAGAGGGAGAGGGAGAAGCAGACTCCCTGAGACTCCTCACTGGGCAGGGAGCCTGACAGGGGGCTGGATCCTGGACCCTGAGATCATGACTTGAGCTGAGGGCAGATGCATAACCAACTGAGTCACTCAGGGATCCCCTATATAATTTCTTAATTTCCTATAAATATTGGTAGACTGATCACCTGTAAATTTCTTGACAAGAGGTACATTTCTATTTTCCACTGTCTACCATATCTATCATAATGCCAGGTACATAACTGCTATTTAATAAATACTTGTTGTATAAGAGAAGAAAATGATTAATAAATATTATAAAAGATCTGAACAAGGTAATAAAGAAAATCTGAGACATATCTCATTATTAAATCTCAATTGAGTGCACATCAGTAAATCATACAATAACATTCATACTTCATTCTGGATCTCTATAAAAAAAAAAAGAAAATTTACCAACCCAGTCAGGGAAAGTTGAAAAAGCAGAAGCCTACAGGATAACCCCGGTGAATATAAGATGAAGATAGCAGTAGGATTTCTCAAAGAAGTTGAATTAAAAAAACAAAGACCTATACCCTCCTGAGAAAAGGAAAAGAGAAATTAATTGGCTGGTAATTTGAAGATATCTAACTTGGTGGAGAATGAAAGAAAAGGGCAGCAGAAACCTGCAGAGCTCTCTTCTTGACCCTCGGCACTTTTAATTTCCTAGAGAGGGCTCCCCACTCCCACACTGTTGTTTTGGATAATAAAAGGCCTCTATGTGGTGGATATGAGTCATACCTCTTAGAGGAAGTGAAGTTTCAGGCAGCAATCAGGCTTCAGTGGGCCCAGCAAGCTTTCCAGGCCACATGTGCAAGAATTTGGAGAAAAGTTATCCAGTTCCTGTCCAGAATAAAAGCACTAGCTTCTCTCACTTTTTAAGTCATGTCAAAGTAACAAGGCAGCTGCAGTGTCCATCTGCATTTTGGGTTCTAAAACCAAAGTCAGTTACCAGAAAGGGAGGGCAATGTTTCTGCAGCAGCAAGCAGGACTCAGTGGTGATTGTGCCCTAACTGGTTGCAGAGGTGGAAGAAGGTTGTAATCCTCACAAGCAAATTTTGAAACCCTTGGCACAATGACCAAAATGGAAAGCTTAGCAGAAACACCCCAAAGAGAAACTATAGTCCTCTCACATGAAAGTCAAGAAAAAAATCCCAAACTTACTAGAGCCAGGATGTTAGCATTTAAGTGCTGCTGACATAGAGGCACTATCTTCCCAGAAGGATAACTGGACGATTACTACAGCGAGTATGGCCAGCTCACTTCCTGTCTTAAGCACAAGATTTTTCTCTGAAAAAGAGGAGGCCCAGGAAGACAATCCATTAAATCGTTTTAAGCTATGAAAAATTCGTATTCTAAAAAATGATGGAGAAGCAAAAGACACAGTGCAATATTGTCCTTGCACTCCTCTATATGTTAAAGAAACATATATTTAGCACTGATTTTCAAGACATTTTGTATCAGGCAATGTGGAAAGTGATCTTCATAAGATGGGAAACAAATAAAGTAAGCCCTGTCATATTCACAGTTTATAGTTTTGAGAGAGTTTGAGAGAAAATTCTAGAGTTCTAGAGACATCCAGAGGATTCCCCTCAAGCATTCAGCAAAGTATTATCATATATGTGAGAAAATTATCCAATATTAAGGAAAGAAATGGTACTAACAACAGGCCACAAATATTACCTGTTCAACCAGCCTCATGTGAGAAAATCTCATAATCCATGGGACATTTAGTATAGTACTCATACAAGTCTAATTTCTATAGTGGGGTATAATTAGCCCTAGATTAATTCTGCTCTAGTCATGCCAAACATCTTAAAAAGCAAGATCTAAAAACATCAATTTGCACGAAATTAACTGGATCTCTGAATGAAGTTTGAGAATATTTGTAGCAACATAAACATACCCATCATAAGAAAAGGTAAAATTTACAGTCTCAGGCATCCAATGAGAAATTACCAAGCAGTCAGAGAAGCAGAGAATATAACCTATAATGAGAAAAATTGAACAAAATAGACCCAAAATTGGCACATATGTTATAATTAGCAGAAAAGGCAGGAAAACAGTTACTATAGCCGTATCTCTTATATTTAGAGAATGTAGAGAAAATATTGAGTGGGATAAACAAGTTATATGAGAATACCCAAATTAAACTTTAGAAATGAAAGGCAGATTAGACACTATGGAAGAGAAGATTTGTAAATTTGAAGATATATCAATAGAAACTACCCCCAAAAAACACATAGGAAACACACACGCACAAGTAAATAGAGTATCAGCAGGCAGTAAGCTGTAGTCAACTTTAAGAAGTCAAAAACATAATTGGAGTCTCAAAAAAAAAAAGGAAGGGGTTGGTCATGATAGAGAAACAACTAAAAAGTAATGGCTGAGTTTTTTCTAAATTTAATAAAAACCATATATCTTGGATTCAAAAAGCTCAATAAACCTATGCTTAAGAAACATGAAGGAAATCACAGAAAGCACATTGTAAGCATAATTATAGTGACTAGCGGTAAAGAAAGCATAAAAGCTGTCAGAGAGAAGAGAAATGTTATATATAAAAGAACAAGGCAGTTCTTGCTAGAAACTTTACAAGTGAGAAGACAGAGGAACAATATGTCTAAAGTACTAGAATTCTATACTCAATGAAAACATCTTGCAAAATGACAGACAAAAGCTCTTCTAGACATACAAAAGTTGAAATAATTTATCACCAACAAAGCTGTTTCATGGAAAAAGTTAAAGGAAACCCTTCAGTTAGAAAGAAAAAAAATACCAGTTGAAAATACATGAAGAAATAAAGATCACAGTAAATGGTAACTACATAGAAAAATAAGAATTTTTTTCTTAGTACTTAAATCCTTTAAAAATAAAATTGAATATTTACATAAAAATAATAATAATTTGATATGAAGTTTATAACATTTAGAATTTAGAAGTGAGATGTATGGCAGTAAAATTACAAATGCCAAAAGTGAAGAAGTGAAAGTTTGTTTTAATTTTCTTATCATATACATAAAGTATAATGTCTCTCAAAGGTAGACTGTAATAAGTCAAAGATGTATACTGTAGAGAGGGTGCTAACAACACCTAACTCTGGGAAATGAGGGATTCCTAACTCTGGGAAATGAACAAGGGGTAGTGGAAGGGGAGGTGGGCAGAGGGGTGAGGTTTACTGGGTGATGGGCACTGGGGGGGGGGCACTTGACGGGATGAGCACTGGGTATTATACTGTATGTTGGCAAATCAAACTCCAATAAAAAATATACAAAAAAAAGGACAACATGGAGGATTAAAAATAAAAATAAAAATAAATAAACCCTGAAGCAATAACTAAAGCAACAAAACAAAGATTGTCTCTAAAGAGATAAACAAAGTGACAAAATAGGATTATAAAAAGTATTTAATTAACCCAGAAATTTTTTTAAACAGGAAAATGAGGAGCAAAGAATGTGACAAATAGAAAATAAGTATCAAGATGGTAGATTTAAAGCTAACCATATAAATAAACACATTGCAACAAATAATCTAAGCACCCAGTTAAAAGATACAGATTGTCAGATTAAAATCTGAAAGCAAGATCTAACTCTATGTCACCTTCAAGAAACACTGAAATAGAAAGATAAAAGTCTGTTAAAATTCAAAGAATAGGAAAAGATATACCATAGTAACATTAGTCAAATGAAACTGGAATGACTACTTAGTATCAGAAAAAGTAAATTTTATAGGAGATAACATCACCAGGGATTTTTTATAAAGTCATTTCCTAATGATAAATGTGTGGATTCATCAAAAGAACATAACAACATTTTGGTGCATAACAAAAGAGCTTCAAAATACATTAAACAAAACAGAAGTACAAGAAATGAACATATCCACAATTACAGTCAAATATTGCAATACCCCTCTGTCAATAATTTATAGGACAATTAAACAGAAAGTGAGCAAAAAGATATGACATAAAAAAACACTAATCAATCTCATAAAATTAACATTTGTAGAACTCTCCAAGCAACTTTACAAGATTGCCCTTTTTTTTTCAAGTACACATAGATCGACCATATTCTAGACCATAATGAAACTATTAATAAATTTGAAAAGATTCAAGTACCCAAAGTATGTTTTTTGACCATAACAAGACTAAATTCAAAATTAACAATGGAAATATTTTTGGAAAACCCAAGGAATTTGGAAAAGCCAAGAAATTTGGAAATTAAATTCTAACATTGCATGAGTTAAAAAAATAACATTTAAAAGAGAATTTAGAAAGTATTGTGAACCAAGTGAATGTATGAACACAACGTATCAAAATTTGAGGATTCCACTAAGTAGTAAATTAAAGGAAATTTTATAGAACTATATAATAGTTCTATAAATAATTTTATAGAACTATATAATAGAAAAAAAGGTAATGTCTCAAATCAGTGGTCTCAGGATCAACTTTAAGGTATTAGAACAAGAAGAGCACAAAGTAAGCAAAAATAATAAATAGAAGAGCAGAAATAAATAGAAAACTGAAAAACAATAGATAAAACCAACAAAATCATAAAAATGAATCTCTTAAGAAGATCAATATAATTGATCAATTTCTTGGAAAGACACAAACGATCAAAGGTAACCCAAGAGAAATAGACGTCATCAAGATGGCAACATAAGTCATTCCTGACTTCAGTGCCTCTCATAAGAAGACTAGCAACTGTCTATACACACAACACTATTGTGGAAATCTCATAATCCTCAGATGATGCTGAAGTACTTACCCCACAAAACAAGGACTGAGAAGACCACATTATACAGGTAAGAGGAGTGGTTTCACTATGACCACATCACCGCTCCCCTTCAGCAGGCTGGCAAAGCACCACACAGAGAGGGCCTTCCTGGGTCTATAGTTTCTCCAGTAGGAAAAGAGACCCCAGTGGTGGACATTCAGTCCTGCCAGCATCATGGTTTGCTTTCTGGGAGGCTCACTCTGGTCTCACTCTCTGGGATCTCTGGAGAAACCTATGAGCTTCACCACTAGGAATCAGATAGAAATGGAGAAGGGGGATGGGGCTTATAGCAACCAGCCCTCAGATTTTGATGGATCACATTCCTGCTTGCAGTGGCACTGAGCAGACATCCCAGCCAGCAGCTCTGCCTATCAATAGAGCTGGGCTAGTGCCCCTGTCAGGCCAGAGAGCTGGGTTGGCAGTTCTATCTGATTGGATCCCCAGGCAATGGGCCATACTGGTTGTGGAGCTCATTCTATAGAGCCCCATCCCATAGGGGAGTAAATTCTCATTCCTGCCCGACTGTTCAACATAGCCTCCAGTCCTGCCCCTCTGAGATGCCTGGCCACAGATATCCAGAAGCACATTCAATGGTTCACTCCAGCAGGGAGCTAGGCCAGTGCCCTTCCCTGCCCAGATGTTTAGCATAGTCCATAGTCTGGTATAACAAGGCAACCTCAACATTGACACTGAGCAGCCTCAGAGTCCCGCCTAGAGTATTGCCCAACATATAATCTCACCCAGCAACAGAGCCCAGCATAGGGCTCTACCCAATTGTTAAACACAGCCAGCTGACCCACCTAACCAAGAAGTCTAGACAGTGACCCCACTCAACTATGGTGTAACCACTATGGAAATCAGTTTAGCAGTTTTTCTAGAAGTTAAAAATACACCAACTATGTGATTCAGACATTACATTCTTAGGTATTTACCCAAGAGAGGGCACCTGGATGGCTCAGTTGGTTAAGTGGCAGATTCCTGGTTTCAGCTCAGGTCGTGATCTTAGGGTCATGATCTCAGGGTCATGACCTCAGGGTCGTGCAATCCAGCCCCATGTGGGGCTCCGAGTCTCCTCAAGATTCTTCCTCCCTCTCTCTCCCTTTTTGCCTCCCTCTCTGCTAGCATGTGCACTCTCTCTCTCTCTCTCTCTCTCTCTCAAACAAACAAACCTACAAATAAATAAGTAAAATCTTTTTTTTTTTAATTTACTGGAGGAATGAAAGCATCTATCTATCTGTATAAAGACCTAGACACAAATGTCATAGCAGTCTTATTTCTAGTAGCCAAAATTTGGAAACAATTCAAATGCCCATTGACAGTTGAGTGAAAACACAAATTGCAATATATCCGTACAATGGAATACTACTCTACAAGAGAAAGAACTGATACAAGATGAATGAATTTCAAAATGATTACGCTCAGAGATAAAAGGGCTTACAAAAAAAGAGTACATTCTATATGATTCCATTTCTATAAAATTCTACAAAGTGCAAACCAATCCATCAAGACAAAAAGCAGAGCAGCAGGTTGCCAAGGGCTAGGGTGGCAGCGGTGGGGAAAGGTGAGGTGGAAAACAGGGAGGAGCAGGAGGGAGAAATTAAAAAGTGGAACAAGAAAATTATTGGGCATGATGGATATGTTTATTGTCTTGATTTTAATGATTGGCTAAAAGGGTGTATACATATGTCAGAACTTAAATTATTTGTTTTAAAAATGTGCAGCTTAAGGTCTATTAATTTTACCTCAGTAAAACTGCTTAGAAATAAAAAGTAAAGTAAAATAAATTTTTAAATGTGAAGCATGAGAGAAGAAAACAGAAACAATGTCAAGGAAGACACTGATAATTATTTTTTCCCTGTTCAAAAAAATAAATAAAATGAGCAAGTTGACTAAAGGTTAATACTCACGCCTCACAAATACAAGCATAATTCCATCACGACTGCCTGCTTCTCAGATTTCTGTTCTTACATCTTACTATGATACCAGGATAGCCCATTAGGAACGGAAGAAAAAGGGTAACAAGTTTGGTCTGGGTTTGCCTTCCTCCTCCTAATCTCTTGGGGTGTAAAGTGCCCCAGGCTGCAGGAAAAGACAAAGCTCATTGCTTTTCTCCAAATCTCCTTGACAGAAGTGAATTCAGTTGGTTTGAGAGCATGTCTAGTACAGATAATTCATCAGGACCATTGTCAAGATTGTCAGCAATATGGAAAAAATGTTTCCCATTCTCCAGCAAAGCACAGTTCCATCCAAGTGAGAGTCGAAAAACATCTCAGTTTTTATATGAAAATCCCATAGACCTGACAGATTCAGTGTCATCCGAATACTCCACATGCAATTTCACTTCTTTGCTCATGTCTATTTAAGTGATTTTTGAAAGCTGTAATTATATAAACAGAGAGCCTCCCACACTCTGACAAGAGGAAAAATACATATTAACTCCAGACAAAATGTGGGTGGTGGTATCTTTTTTTTCCTTAGCAAGCTTTATACTGTCAGAAACTATGAAACTCTACTGCAAACAGCAATAAGTCACTAAAAGTCTTTCATACTAGAAACTGCCATGCAGTTTCCTAGGATATTATTTTACTTTTTTAATTCTCCTGGGTAATGTGAGAGGTGAGACAGTCAAGCGCTTAAATCCAATTCTTCCTTCCCTATAAGATGGTATCAATCCATCCCCTTTCCCAAATACTTCTATTTGTAAGACTTGGCTAATTAGGGAAATGCTTGCCATGTTCTCTTATGAGAGGTATTGATACGAGTTCCTTCTGACACCATGACTACTCATAATTTGAATCACTTGTAATGGCTGATATGGTGGGAGTGGGAAATGGAAAAGAAAGAACATAGACGTGTTCTCTGGTTTGCAAAGTGGGCACATCTAATGGAACATTTTGTGTTAATATCAGTGTGGAAAACAAGGCCATGAACCCAATTCAGATGTAGCAATTGCATTGTTTTAACTACTTCCCTTGGATTAATTTTACCTTTTAAATATTTCATTCATTTAGGCTTTTTGTAAAGCATTAGTGTTTGTTGAATGTTTGTGATATAAAAACTGGCATAAAGAAATTAAGGTGATCCTGGAAAAGTTAGGACAAATAAGTAGAATGGGTATTAAAACTCCGCTAGCATGGCTTCGGGGTCCTACTTTCAACCATTGTGCTATTCTACGTCTCAAAATTGTGACTGATACTTATTAAAGGCTTACTATGGGCCCAGGCATTATCCTAAACCCTTTATATTTATTATCTCAGTTAAGGCTTGCAGTAGCCCTATGATGTATGCATTCCTATTTTCCCAATTTTTCAGATGATGAGACTGAGGCACAGAAAGATTAAGTAACTTGCCCAAGATTCATAGCAACTGGCAGAGTAGGGATTTGCACAATGTCCATCTGACTCCCGGGCCTGTGCTACTACACGTCAAGGAACATGAATTAGGTTCATGCTCTGGGCAAATCACCATGCCCAGTACTGGAGTTTTACAGATAAAGTCCCTGCCAGAAAGCAGCTCAGCTTTCAGTTATGGCGTTAGGCAAGCTATGATCTAATCTGTTGCTTCTCTTTCTTTCTCTCCCTTTTTGTCTCCCATCCTCTTGCTTTCATCTACCAGGGTTTCATTCTATGGGCAGAAAACAATGAAATGCATAATAACTGACCCACCACCCACTTCAAAATGGTAAAACTAGTAGGGGAAGGAATTGGGAGAGTATAAAATTTTATGTTCTTCTTTAGAGAGCTTGGGCTTAAAAATGTTAAGGCATACCAGGGATTGGCTGCTGCAAATTCACCTAATCTTTTGTCAAATCTGCATCTACATGTCTAAAATTTTCATGGGTGACAAGAAAGCCTACCCTATACAGGGTATAATTTAGCTGGAAGGAAGGCTAAAATAATTTCAAGCAGGGCACATGTTCTCTGGGAACCTAGAGACACATAAACAACAACCACAAAAAGAGATTGATTCTGCTGTAGGAGATCGTTCCCAAGAGGAAGAAGTAGCATATCTGGTCAGCAGGACTATAGAGCAGCAAAAAATAAACCTTTATGTTACTGAAATTTTTGATATTTCTATTATAACAACTAACAGTATTCATCCCACTTAAAACAGAAATTTTACCAGACAGAGTCCTGTTTTAACAACAAATATGAAACGTCTAAGGCACAGGCTTAGATGTCAGGTAATGGGAGTCAAGACAATAGATACAGCAGGCGGGGCAGCTGGAAACTCCCATGACACTATGGGAAATATTTAATAAAACTATGACAATTTGGAAGACAAAATATGTACCTCCTGAGACTATAGCTTTTAAGGAAATTGTTGGAAGACTTCAGAATGTTGTGTGCTACTGTATATTGTTTTTAGCAAGGTATTATAAGAAAGAGATGACTTCAGGCAAGAATAGCTTATTTTGAGGCAAAAATGTAAAAAAAAATTAGAGTCAAGAGCTTGACTTTGTTGAAAACAGTGTTTATTTCTGGACCCCAAAATAGTACGTTAGATAAGATTGAACAAAGCTTTGGGCATCAAAGGCCCAGCAAGACTTCCTATTACAAAAAAGTGTCTCAGTTTTGCAGCAAAGATATAATCTCCCCATCCAAGTCATTAAGTTAAGGTAGAGAGGCATAGAAATGAGGGAACAAAGAAAAAAGCAATAAATAAAGAAGGAAACTTCGGGTGTAATTATTGGCACACAGAAGAGAATGAAACAAAAACGATAAAAAATTTAGTAAATATGTGGGGGACTTGTATTGCCCCCCCCCCAAAGTAACCCAAACAACTGTTTACCACCCTCTTCACATGTGACCAAAGAGAACATGGAAGAAGTTCCCATAGACTGAGGGCATCAGGGGCCAAGAACAATAAACAAAGAGATGGCGTCTTCCAGAAGATGTAATTAGAGACTGGGAAGGAATTCCCTTACTGATAGGGTAAAGGTACTTCACAGCCCAGCTGGACTGTATTACTGAACTAACAAGGAAAGCCCAAATGCTATGAGTTTCTCATTGTTGCCTCTTCCATTTGGGAGCTTGCATTGCAGTTAGCCTCTCTCCATCCCACCCTTGTATGCTAGATGGGGAGGGCTGGTGGAAGCAGCAGAAGTAGCTTGTCTTCAGATCCTCAGCCAGCAGAACATGAATAGCCATATCTGCACCAGAGGGGGGGGGGGGGCGGAGAGAGAGAGAGAGAGAACGAGAGAGAGAAGAGAACTGTATCTCCACTAGAGGTTCTAGATTTCAGACCGGGTTTGTTTATTGCACGACATGTTTGGGTCACCTCCTTGGGGAAGAGGTAAATGTAATTCTAAGTATCCAGAACTGGCAAAGACTGGTCAGTGCATTTACCAAATGAATTTATTCTTCCTCCTGTGCATACAGCTGGCCAGGAAACCCCATTCTCCCTTTCAGTGGCCGTGGTCACATGCTAGTTATCACCAATGAGGTTTGGGTGAAAGAAAGCTTGTCACATTGGGGATAAGGGCAAAATAAGTGAATGTGTCTTCTTCACCCTCTTTTTTCCCTTCAACAAGCTAGATGCAGATGAGCAGGAGGCCCCAGAGGAGAACAGAGTTACCAGATGAAGGGATCCTCTGTTCCAGAAAGATCATGTGGAAGGCCAGTTACCAACTAGGAACATCCCATATGGGAGGACTATTTATGTGCAAGAAAGAAACTTTTATTAAGCCTTTGATATTTTTTCAGATTTGTTTGTTACAGCAGGAAACATTATCCTAAGTAATACAATTCACAAAGCCTTTAGTATTCTAACTTGATGTACATCATTTTATCCCTTCTTTGAACTTTATATAGCATGTAATCTGTGCTGGGCACTGTTCTAAGTATTCTACGGAGTATTTTAAAGATATTATCTTATATTACACACATACACACATATAATGCATTAAGTCCCATTCCAAATACAGGTTGTACTTCAGATCTTAACACCTAAAAAAATTCTTGATCTATCTAAAAGATAAAAAAAAATAAAGAACAGAAATCAGTTTGACTAAACATAAATGGATCATTAGGGGACTTTGGTAAGATCTGCTTGAAGAGCACCCCGTCTTCTAGCTCTATCATAACCTTATCATACTCATCTCTTTATTGGTCATTTCATTTTGGGACCCTGTCCAGCAATAAGCACTAATGTAATTAATAAGTTACACAATAGACAATAGACTTCTTTGGACTCTATCTTATCTATGTTATAAAAATATTCTTTAAGTGCTATAGAAACGTCATTAAATAAACACTTGCTGTCCACTTACTATTGCTCAGCTTTTTGCTACAGATACAAAGATGATTGAGACACAATCTCCATTCTCGAGGACCCACGGAGTTTGGTGAATACGTGAGGCATGTCAAAACTACCACAACAAAACCCGATGAAGGCAGTCGCAGCAGCATGTATATAGTGGGATAAGAGCATTGGAGTCAGAGCCATAATTATGCAAAGCAGCATTCTGTAGGCAAAGAAATAAAAAATTGAAAAATAAAAAGATAAAAAGATTTGAGGCAGAGGTACGAAAACACATGCACAAACATATATTATATGAAAGGAAACTCCTGTGGCCCAAATTTCAGCCAATTATTCACCATAGTCAATCCAATTCGGTCACTAAACAGCTCCAATCATCCTAAAGCTATACATCGAGAGCCGTGTCTAAGTACCACAGCATTTACTGTTATTTGGAAATCCTTGTATGATTTCTGTGATTCATTAATACTTTCATAAGTAATACTACCTTGATTACCACTATTATTAGTATACCTACCTTCAAACATTCTCCCTACCCAATACTTTTTTTAAAGAATAATTCTTCCACAATTCTCCCAGTGAAAGCCTTGGATTCATGGCTGCTCCCTATTTTTTTTTTATAACATCCACATTTAAATAGAACTTTGTGAGATGCCTTGGGTGGCTCAGTGGTTGAGCCTCTGCCTTTGGCTCAGGACGTGACCCTGGGGTGTGGGGATCGAGTCCCATGTCGGGCCTCCTGCAGGGAGCCTGCTTCTCCCTCTGTCTGTGTCTCTGCATCTTGAATGAATGAATGAATGAATGAATGAAACTTTGTGTCTCGTTAAAGCTGTCTGTACTTCATGCCTAGCCTCCCGCGATTGCCTTTGTGACAGCCTCTCTGCCTTTCCGTCACCTGATTCATTCTGATACCACATGAACACTCCAATTTGCATATTCTGTGTCACACTCTTCCAAATCTTTCCACCGCCCCACATTACTTAAGTCCTGACTAGTTCATCTTGTTGGGATTCGATCACTCGATTTGTAAAATGGGGATAATAATCATATCTAACTCACATTTATCATGAAGTTCAAATGCTTTCAATCCTGTATTCAACAGGTTTCCAGCACATACTAAGCATTCATTAGATTTTAGTTGTTGCTATTACTTTCAGCAACACAATGTGTGAGACAGTCAGAAATTTGACCCAAATTTAACTTTCTACTTATATCTCAATAAAACACCTGTTGACAACAGAGAGCAGTTTTTCAGTTTTATGAACATGTCTTACAAATCACTTCCGTTGAACCTGTAATGTGATCATGCTCTGTCCCAAACATCTCTTGCTTTCCATTTATTCAAATTCTTTTCATTCTTTATGGACCAATTCAAGTCTCATCCCACAGATCTCTTGCCATAGCTGAGGGCAGTTCTCCCCCTACTCTGAACAGATAGAGTGATATTCATTTGAAGATTACCATGTATTGTGGGGTATGAAATAATAAGGATCTAGAGTGGAAAAAAAGAGATTCTCTTGCCCAGCATACTACCCCAAAGCAGGAGGTGAACCATTAATATTTGGAGATTGACTTTTCAAAATGTTAATAAGAATACTCCTATCAAGTTTAGATTTAGAAGCCATAAGGCAAAAGAAAAAATAGTGAAAGACCCATGTTGGAATTCTCCCTTGAGTTGCAAAAAGCGGGGTGGGGGGGAAATAGTATCTAGACAGAAATATTGCTATGATTACCAAAGCACCAAATGATGCTAGATGGGAAAAACTATATGTTCTAAAATGAATATTTTCATGTCTTCTAAGAACTGGCTTTTTTTTTTTTTTGTATTTTGTAACTGGAACAGATTTTCATTTTTGTGCACCAAATCAAAATTGATACACACTAATCTAGTCAACTAAACATGTCAATACGATACAAATTTGTATACAACTCACATAGACTTCATGTGGATGACCCCTCACCCTACCACAGGGAAGCTGTACAATACAGCAACCTCTGTCTATCCAGGTGGGTTGGAAAGAAACCTGTGCATAGGTTTTGTTTTATTTTTCATAGTGTAATAATGCATCAACAGAGACAGGAAAAGCAGCTTAGTCAGTGTGAGGATTAAGGAACACATGCTTTGAGCCACATCACTGCCTTGCTCTTCACAAGGTAGGTAGCCATGGAGAAGTTACATAACCTTCCTGAGCTCTTGCTTCCTCCCAGTAAAATGAGGATAACCATATTACTTCATGAGGTTTTCAGAAGGATTAAATGAAATGAAGTCTAGCAAAGTTCTCAACTCATAGTAGGAGTTCAGGGTTTCCTTGTTCGTCTGCTTTTCAGAATTATGATTGCACTAGGGAAAGAGGTTGTCTGTCCCTCCATGCCGTGAATGCTGGAGAGTAATACCTCAGCCTGACTTTTAACCCCCATTCTGGAAAATCATGCTGGATATTTTCATTTAGTGCAATGGCTTTCAAATATTTCCTTCATCAGCCCCAGAACCTTTTGGTTTCCAGTTAATATCTTAAACAGTCACCATTTTTTTTTTTTTAAAGGCAACCATTCTGGGAAAGACTTTGAAGTAGAAGATCTAGCTCCATCTAGCCTGGGATTGCCTGAATTTGGGAAACTTGACCTTTTTGAGTCACTTTTCTCATCTGAAAATTTGGGATAATAAAAAAATACTGCCCTGCTTAGAGTACAAGATTGTTGTGACATTCAGATGGGTGCATGTGTATGAACGCACTTTGAAACAGTAATGCGATACACAAGTATACACTAGCTTTCTTATCACAACACAAGCTTCTGCATTTTGGCTCACCTCTTTGATTTTTCCCAACAGATTTACCTCCCTAATTACAGGCAGCTCCTTGCTAGCAAACAGGTGTATTCCAAAATTTAATTTGCTAATCAGTTGTTAGGAACTCAGCACACGTTTTCCCTTAGAAATGATGTTATAAATGGAATAGCTTATTTCTAAAGAAATTTCAGCCCAACTCTTAGGCCTAAGATGTAGCTGAAATATCATACATTTGCTATGAAAATCTTTGGAAATATTATTGTAATATAAGTAATTAGAATGGTAAAATAATAAAAAATAAGTGAGTTAAATTTATTTTTAATGCTAGCATTTAATGACCAGCAAATCTAATAAGAAAAAAGGTAGACATTTAATCCAAAGGAGATTCTAAAGAGGATTTCTGTGTCCCACAGGGTTTTAGAATTGCTATTATTTGCTTTGGTGATTGATAAATTTCAAAACTTAGAGATTTTAATCTCTTTTTTGTAACTTTTATACCTAGCAATTACTACCAGGGTAATTGACAGGGGCAGGGACATAACAGGGAACAAAAGGAGATAAGAACAACCATGGAAGGGGAAAAGATATAGGCAAAGCAATAAAGATAGAAAGAGTCAGAAATTTAGGGTGAACAGGAAAATAAAAAGGTGAATTCAGTTGGGAAGAAAAAGGGGAAAAGGGTAGAAAAAAAGAACCCATTTAAAGATTAAGGGGAAAAAACATTTTGGAGGGTTTATAGTTGATTCTATCTTACAAAAAGGTTTGCAGTCCTTGCATCAAGCAGTTGGCTGAGGGAATATGGAGCCTCCATAGGACAGATGAAAAGAAAAGAGGAACAGATGTGGGGCTGACCTTTGGTATGAATTAGACATTTGTTACTAGGTGCTGGTGACTCTGGAAGTCAATAACTTAAATAATATTAAAATTATTTCAGGTGGGGAGTTAGTATCTAGTAAATTATTAAGGGAAGTTAGTCAAAGATGAAAATATTTAACTGGACAATCTACAGGGTGGATTGATATACAATCATTTGAGAGATGTCTTTAATGTATAGTATAATAGGGAGATGGTTTTCCACTCAAACATTAAATATTTATTGTAACACCTGATGCTTGTGAAGACCCCTAGGGCAGTGAATAAAGCTAGTTGTCAAAGTAAGGGCAAACTCTCTCTCTGACAAACCTGCCAGCATCTCCAAGGTCAGCAAGGACTTACTCATTGCCTCATGCAATTAGCTAATAATTCACAGCAATGTGTCCTGCTTTCTGATGTTTTCTAATGCTTTCCATTTTGGGGTTCTCACAACCATTCCTTCCTGAGGCTTTGTCCATTTCTCCCGCTGTCTCCATCATCTTTTAGGGCTCATCCTTCTTGTCCTTCCTCCTCGCAGTAAAGGCTCCCATTCCCCAGGGTTCTGATTTGGTTTCCTTATCATTTTACGAATGCTCTGTAAACAATCTTACCACAACCATGGTTTCAAGCACCAGTTACAGGCTGCATTCTACACACTGATAACACTCACATTTCTAACCTACAGTCCAGACGTTGCCCCAGGATTCCCAACTTCCGCATCCAACTGAAAGATAGCCAGAAGCTTTAGAAAGTCCTTTTTCCTCTCGTTTGAAATGCCTTGGGTTTTGATCATGTAAAATATTGAAGTGCATTTAAAAAGGCCATTTTATCTTTTTATATCTTTTTGCTAGTTCTGTTGGAAGTTAAAATAATTTATCCTCAACTTAATCCCTTACATTTAATTTACTCCCCCAACCTTAATACTATAAGTTGATAGGATAAAGAATTCACAAATAATCTTCCTTTGTAAAGAAGGTACTAGATGTATTTTAAAAGTTAAAATCTTCAAAATTCCAGAATAAATTGTGCTGATAGTTTCCTATTAATGAACTTTACTTAGGGATTTTTAAGTGGGAGGTTAATTAGGACCTCCCATATTTTATCTTTAAACACAAAATTTCCAGATGCATCTAAGCTGGGGGTCTTCAAAACTCTCAGAGTTTCTACGCCAGAATAATGCTTTCTCTGTTCTGACCTACTATTGTTACTTTAGTTTTTTTTCTTTCTTTCTTTCTTTCTTTCTTTCTTTCTTTCTTTCTTTCTTTCTTTCTTTCAGGTAATGTTGAACTTGGAACGAAGGGGTTTATACTCAGAAATGTTCCCACAAAATGTTCTTCCAAAAATCATTTTTTATTTGCAGGGGAATAATGGCAGTTATGCCCCCACAAATGAAATGTGGGGCATGCTAAAACAAAACAAAACAAAACAAAACAGCATCTATTCTAAGAAGTAAATAAAGTAGTAATATGATTAGGAGGGCACTAATAGAAAGGAAACTATCAATTGAGTCAAATTTTAATTTTAATTTTTTTAATTTTATATGACACCTTTAATATCTTCTATTACTTATTGAATCATTCTGCTAAAGAAGAATAGCCAGGTCATACTTTCATGAAATGTAAGCTTTTTAATATTAGTAATCCAAATTTTAAGATAATTCAAATTCAAAAATATATGCAAGAGAAATTCTCCATTATTGCATCAAGCCAGTAGTAACCTGGGGTCACCAATCATAGGCCCTACTTACAGGCTATGAAAAAGCAGCCTACAGATGCTGGCAGGCTGCAGAGTAATAAAGAAAAGTGTATTTTTAAATCTGACCTTTAGTGCTTGAATCTTAGAACTAGTTTTGTTACATAATATCTTCACGAAGGTATTTGACCTCCCCAAATCTCAGTTTTCCCATATTTGAATGGGGATAATAATATCTACTCTGCAAAGTCCTCATAAATAATATCATTGATATACACTAAAAAAATTATTGTACATTTCTTGAAACAATAGATATGCAAAAAAAATTGTTACAGGTTATTATTCTTTCACTGCAAGAACAGATATCATGCAATAGTTTCTAGAATTCTGATCTAAAAACATTTTACTTCCAAAACATGCTCAGGACCACTACCACCACCATCATGGCCTATTCCTCTAATCTCATCCCTTGCTTCTTTTCCTCTTTCACCTTTGTTTCCATCCACACCAAACCCACTCCTACTCTTGAGAAGTATCGTGTCCGTACACAAGGAACTCCTACCTGTAACTGCGTCATTAATTCTATTTCTCCTTCCAGATTTGAATCAAAGTCACTAACTCCAGGAGGCCAATTATGCCCGCCTAAAAAGACCATGATGTCTGTCCTTTAGGTTTCCATTCATCCCTCTATCATTGTTCTGCATGATGTTTAGATTGAACTGAAAAATAGAAACCATGTCTTTTGCTCATTTTTACTTTATCTCTAAAGCATAACTCAGTGTTGAGCAAACAGTAGGTGCTCAGTAAATGTTTCTTGAATAAATTAATGAAATTCATGCATAAAATAGTAGAGTATCTGAAATACAAAATGTGTTCATTATTAAGTAGGGGTTTTGTGTTTATGTGTACGCCATAGAGAGGAGTAATGAGTCATCTTCCAACACATTATTCAAAATTAATCTATTGCTAGAGGAGCAAAAGATAAATTTCTCCAATAAGAGTGGGGATTCTGGGCCAGTGAGAGGTAAGTGAGCAAGGGAGGAAGTAGAGGTCATGAAAAAAAATGTTTTACAATTCTGCTGGGGACTTTCTTTTGTTACCAATAACTGAAATCAGTGATCAGACTTCTTTCTTTTTCTCTCGTAAGAGCTCCATTGCCTGCTAGTCATGTAAAGACATATGGTAATGCTCCTGAATGAGTTGGCATGTTCGATATATGTCCATATATATATAAATGCATCGAATGACAAATAAAAGCCAACAGCTTTGCAGCTAAAGTACCTGCAGAAGGACTATGTTTAATATGCACATGGGCTTGTGTGTGTTTGTACCTCCCAAACCTGTAACAACTCTCCCTCAGGAGTCAGATAATCCTGTTATAAGGGGAAATATTACATGTACTACTGATAGGGACTGCTTGTCCCCTATAGACCTGGACTGATTCAAAAGAACATTCTTTAACAATGGTCTCAAATAATGTAAGTGTGTCAAGGAGGGCCTTTATTGTTTTTACTACACTGACCCTGCAGTGTAGCAAATTACCCTCAGGTCCTGGGAGACAACACATGACTTCCAAGAGCAGTTTCCACATGTTCAGTGTTTAGTAAGTAATATGGACCTCATGGGACATAATTCCAAGGAAAGAAATAGAGCAAGACTTGAACTTCCCAAATTTCCTCATAATTTTCAAAACGCTAGATGATAATGACCTAGGAATCTCAATTCTACCTTTACTGTCTTGTCATTGTGTACTTGGCAGGGCATGAAAAGGGGCAAAGACCCCTCCCTTCCTTGCTCAAAAAAAAAAAAAAATCCAGAAGCTTCTTGTTTAGTGTCAAACTTTTTCAGCCAATAATTTGTCAATCTAAAGGGTCTTTCTTTTC